>NW_012102809.1:6328551-6356358 GCF_000951045.1 Mandrillus leucophaeus
AAAAAAAAAAAAAAAAGAAAGAAAAGAAAAGAAAAAAAAATCATGTGGAACTACAAAAGACTCAGAGTAGCCAAAGCAATCTTGAGCAAGAAGAGCAAAGCTGGAGGCTTTACCCAATCTGATTTCAAAATATATTACAAAGTTATACTAACCAAAATAACATGTACTGGCATAAAAACAGACACATAGAACAATAGAAAAAACCAGAAAACCCAGAAATAACTCACACATGTGTGGTCAACAAATCTACAAATCTTCAACAAAAGTGCCAAAAATACACAATGGGGAAAAGACAGTCTCCTCAATAAGTGGTGTTGAGAAAAGGGACTACCCCCATGTAAGAAAATGAAACTATATCTTTATCTTACACCATACACAAAGATCAACTCAAAGAGACTGAAACATAGCCCTGAAGCTCTAAAACTCCCAGAAGAAAACATAGGGGGAAAGAGCTTCATGACATTGGTCTTGGCAATGATGGTTTGGATATGAAACCAAAAGCACAAAGGAACAAGTGAGGCTACATCAAACTAAAAAGTTTCTGCACAGCAAAAGAAACAATCAACAACAACAAAAAGCAACCTACAGAATGGGAGAAAATATTTGCAAGCCATACATCCGATAAGGGGTTAATATCCACAATATATGGGCAACTTGCACAACTCAACAGAGAAAACAAAACTTGATTAAAAAGTAGGCAGAGGAATTGACTAGACATTTTTCCCAAGAAGACATACAAATGACTAACAGGTATATGAAAAGATGTTCAACATCACTAATCATCAGGGAAGTGATAATCAAAATCACTGTGAGACGTCACTTCACACTTGTTAGGATGGTTATTATCAGAATGACAAGAGATAACAAATGTTGGTGAGGATGTCAAGCAAAGAAAAACCCTGTCCAAGATCGATGGGAATGTAAATTGGTACAGGCATCATGGAAAACAATACGGAAGTTTCTCAAAAAAGGAAAAATAGAACTACCATGTGATCAGCAATCCCATTGTGAGGTCTATATCCAAAGGAAATGAAATCAGTATCTTAAACAGATATCTGTTCATTGTAGCAATATTCACAATAGCCAAGATACAGAAATAACCTAAATGTCCATTGACAGATGAATGGATAAAATGTTGTATATACATATGCAATGAAATATTATTCAGCCTTTAAAAAGAAGGAAATTCTGTTATTTGTGACAACACAAACCTGAAATCCAAAAATGTCAAACTCATAAAAACAGAGAATAGAATAGTGGTTACTGGAGGCTGAGGGGGAGGGATATGGGAAGATGTTGGTCAAAGGGTATGAGCGAGGTCATTATGTAAGGTAAATAAGGTCTGGAGAGCTACATGCAGCAATGTGACTACAGTTAACAGTATTGTATACTTGAAATTTGCTAAGAAGGTAGCTCTTAAGTGTTCTCACCGCATCAAAAAATGATAACAATGTGAGGTGATGAATGTATTAATTTGCTTGATTGTGGTGAACAGTTTCCAATGTATACATATATTGAATCATTGAGTTAACCTCAAATAGACACAATTTTTAATTGTCAACTATACCCCAATAATGTTGGGGAAAAACAGAATAGTATGACATGCAGAATAATGGCCCCCAAAAGTCCACATCTGATTCCTAGACCTCTGAAAATCTTACATTACTTGGCAAGGAGGAATTAGGTTGCAGATGGGTTTAAGGTTGCTGATCAGCTGACTTTGAGATAGGGAGATAATCCTGGATTATCTGGGGGCCCAATGACATCACAAGGGTCCTCACAAGTGGAAGAAGAGGCAGGCGGGAGGGTCAGAGAAGACAAGGCAACAAACTCACAGCAGCAGGCTGACATGATGGGAGAAGGATTCTGCAGGCCATTGCTGACTTGGAGGATGGACGAGGGGGATGATCAAAGATAAACAAAGCTGGACACTGATTAAAGTGATCGGGACAGACTTAAATCAGTAAAAACAATTGCTGACTTAACAGGGAGAGGAGTCTGTGGTGAACTGCACTCAACTTTGTACAGAAGTGAACTAGCGTGTTGAAGGGAGAATGCGGGAGTGGGAGGGGAGAAGTTGGAAAAAGCCAAAAAACAGATTCTTCCTCAGAGCCCCTATAAAGGAACATGGCCCTGCTGGCACTCAGAGTTTAGCTCAGCAAGACTCATTTGGACTTCTGACCTCCAGAATCCTAAGAGAAAAAAACATATGTTGTTTTAAGCCACGGAGTTTGTGACAATGTGTTGCAGCGGCAATAGGAAACTAATACAAATAGCCAGAACTTAGATAAAGCAGAAAATTCAGACCTCGGCTGTGAAGAGAGGACCATGGGGAGGAGATAAATCTTGCTACAACAAAGTGTGATTTGGGAAGAAAGAATCGCTAACACGCATGGAGCTTTCCTTGTTCTGGCTGGGTTTAAGCACTCAGGCATGCATTTTCAAGAATGTTCTGAGGTTGGTACTATTATTATCCCCATTTGCCAGGGGAGCAGACTGAGGCACAGAGAGGTTAAATAAGTTGTCTAAAATCACCGTGGTGGTGGTACCTGGTGAGGTAGTAAGAGACAATAGAGAGGGTGTGACTGCAGTGCTAAGGTGGTGGACCCCTAAGAGCTGCTGTGGCCCCTTCCCCAGCCTAAAATGGTATGAGAAGGGTGGTGGGCCCTGCTTCTCAGGCAATGGCTCACTCAGCCTGGCAGGCTGCCTCTTGGAGCCTGGGGTCTGTCTCTGTGAGAAGCAGAGGGCAGCCCTGGGAGCACATCCCTCATGTCCTTGCCATGTTGATAGTAAACCAAAGTGAGTAGCTGCCGTTCTTCCCAAACCCTGAACCTGGGCTGGCCTTCTGTCTGACTGAGCTCACTACCAGCTGGGAGGTGAGGCCCTGGCTTTCAGACCCTAACCTTGACCACGACCTTTCACTGCTTCTCTGCAGCCAGGTGGGGGGAGTAGAGAAGGTCACTGTGATGAAGGGCCTCCAGTGCCAGGACCAATGGCAGACGTTAGGAACAGTGGACTGACCTGCTTTCTAATGCTTGCTGAAGACTAATCTGGCAGCAAGAGGTAGGAAGAATCAGTGGAGGGGTTTACATGAATGGTCACAGCAACGTTATTCATAATAGCCACAAGGCAGGAGAAACTCGAATGTCCATCAATGGGTGATGGGTCTATCCACACAATGGGGTATTATCAGCCATCAAAAGGAGTGAGGCACTGACACATGCTACATCCTAGATGAACCTTGATAACATTATGCTATAAAACAAGCCAGTCACTAAAGACTACATGCTGTATGATTTCATTCATATGAAATATCCAGAATAGGCAAATCCATAGAAATGAAGAGTGCATTCATGATTGCCAGGGCCTGGGGGAGAGGATAGGGAAGTGACTAAAAGGTTTCTTTTTGAGGTGATATGAAAACTGACTGTGAAGATGGTTGCACATATCTGTAAATACAGTAAAATCCATTGAATTATATACTTTAATGGGGTGAATTGTATGGTATGTAAATTATATCTCAAAGAAGCTTTCAAAAACGTTAGTTGGGGAGAAGCTCCAAGCCAGCAGAGTGCTCTGTGCCACCCCAGGATGTGACATCCAGGGATGCAAAGACTGGAACTGTCAGCCAAGGCTAAGAGCTAGGCTGCAAGCTGGCACCAGGTTGTCCCAGAAACAGTGGACAGACGTGCAAGGTGGGGTCCCTCAAAGAGCCTCAGAATCAAAGTGAGCACAGATTCAAACCACGCAGGCCTCTGACTCTAGGTTTTCTCATTCAAAAAGTGAGAAGTCAGAGGTCAGCATTCTTCAACCTCAGTACAAGCTCTCAGGGACTCTGCTCTGGACCTCAGGATGAAGGTGAGGAGTGGAGATCAGTGGGAGGGTAGGACAGGGGTGAGGAGAGAGGACTGAAGTCACACACTCTTGTGCTATGGGAAGAGATGGGAAGAGGCAGGTGTCCATTGGCTGGGGCCACCAGACAAGCCTTATTCTGAGGCCTCTCACCAGTGGAAAGAGGCTCAAGACAGAAACTGGTGGTGTGGGAAGAGCATCTTAAGCTGGAAAGGAGCAGTTCCTTGCCACACCTGTAGATGCTTGACAGGTAGGAGGCTTCTGCCACTGTGAGGTCAGGAGGAAGGGGTAGGGGACAATCAAAGCAAGGGGTGCATTTCATTCATTGCATTCCTGCACACATGCAGTAAGAAAATATTTTTTAAGGGTTAGGCAAAATTCAGGGCACCTTGAAGAGACAGGTGAACAAAGAGAACAAAGTGCACACCCTCAAAGAGCTTCTGTTTTAGAGCTGCGCTGTCCAAGATGGCAGCCACTAGCACGTGTAGCTACCAAGCCCTTGAAATGTGGCCAGTCTGAATGAGAGGTAAACAAAGTGCAAAACACACATCCAATTTCAAAATTTAGACTAAAAAATGTAAAGTATCTCATTAATGATTTTTCATATCGATTACATGTTGAAATAGTAGTATTCTGGATATCATGGTGATATGGTTTGGCTCTCTGTCCTCACCTAAATCTCATCTAGAGTTGTAATCCCCACATGTTGAGGGAGGGAACTGATGGGAAGTGATTGGATCATGGGGGAAGTTTCCCCCATGCTGTTCTCGTGTTAATGAGGGAGTTCTCATGAAATCTGATGGTTTAAAAGCAGCATTTTCCCCTGCGCTTTATTGTCTGCCACCAAGTAAGATGTGCCTTGCTTCCCCTTCACCTTCCACCATGATTGTAAGTTTCCTGAGGCCTCCCCAGCCATGCAGAACTGTGAATCAATTAGATATTTTTTCTTCATAAGTTACCCAGTCCAGGTAGTATCTTTATAGCAGTGTGAAAATGGACTGATACACATGATTAAGAGAAATAAATTCTTAAAATTAATTTCACCTGTTTCTTTTGGCCCTTTTAAATGTGGCTACTATAAAATGTAAAATTACAGATGTGGCTTAAAATATATTTCTGTTGAATAGCATTGTTCTAGTAGGAGAAACAGACAATAAATAAATAATCAAATAAACAGACATAACAATATCAGTAATGTTTGATAGAATGGTCTTTCTGGGGAGATGGTGTCTGTGGAGAGGCTTTGGAGGAGCAGCAGGCAGTGTGGCTGGGGATGGTGAGCATGGTAGGTGGCTGGAGGGGGTGTAGGTAGAACTGGTTTTTGAGCAGCCTTGAAGACTGCTGTGCTCATGAATTTACAGAGCTTAGCAATGGTGACTGACTGGACACAGGAAAAAAGTGAAAGTGCAGGGACAGAGGTCAACATGAAGTTCTGAGCCAGTGTGACTGGTGGGCTGCTGGTTTGCCTAGATTGGGATGGAGATAGGACCTGTGATGAATTCTGAATTCTTGTCTCATCCTAATAATTCTGAGTTGGCTCCAGGAAATTCAAATGGAGATGTGCAGTTTCCACTGGAGATAGAGCTAAGCAGCAAGGCTGGGGATGAAAACACACAGTTTAAAGTCATCTTAGAGGAGACCCTTGAGCCCACATACATGGATGCATTACTGAGGGTAATAAGAAGGGGGAAGGAAATGACAATGGGTCAGATGTGGTTTGAGTCCTGGCTCTGCCACTTTTCACCTTCCTGTACTTCCTCATCTGTGTAATGAATTAAAAACAGTCATGAATCATTTTGATATTGTTTTTAATCCCTCTTCTTAAACGTGGGCTGGCCCTATGACTACCCCAACCACCAGAGCGCAGAGGAAGCGATGCTGCTCTGGTTCCATGCCTAGACCTAAAAGGAGTGGCAGCATCTGCCTCACTCTTCTGGAGCCCTGAGCTACTAAGAAGTTCTACCCTGAGTCTGCCATGTTGTGAGGAAGCCCATAGGTGAAGAGGCTGGGTGGAGAAAGAGAGTTACTTAAACAGCTAAGACATTCCACAAGAGGCTCCAGACACCATGGGAGAGAGAGAAGCTATTCTTCCTCCATCCTGTCCATATTCCTGGCCCGCAAAACGGTGAGGTATAAGAATAATCAATTGTTGCCTTAAGGTACTAAGTTTTGTAGTAGTTTGTTATTCAGCAATAGATTAATGGAATAGTATGTAAAATGGGATAATAATTTATCTTATTTGATTGCTAGAAGAAGGACGTAAAATGCTAAGTACAGTTTCTGGCGCTGGATAGGTACTAAATCAATATTCTTTTTCTTTCTCTTTGAAAGGCTTATGCTAGAAAGTCAAAATCTGTGAGGTTCAACCTTGTGAAATGACATCAAATAAGTTGAAGTCCTATTTCACATCTATTTTTTTAAACATATGGAAATAACAACTGACCATAGGCTATCTTCTCTATGCTAGATTGCCTATTCTCCCCTCAGTTCCATTGGTCTCAAGGCATGTTCTCCTGGTCACTCTTTCCAGAATCTGATCTAATTTAAAATTCCCCGTTTGAGTGAGTTGCCCTAGAAGGGCCGCCATAGGTGTGGTCAGTGCAGCGCTGGTCAGGAGAAGTGTGTCTGCTCCCTTTGTTGGGACACACCACCCCACTGACCATGCTGGCAGATCAGACCAATACTGTAGGCATCTAGGATTCTGCTTCTGTTATTCAATGTGTTTACTATCACTTCCAGTTTCATGATATCACAGACTCGATCAATTATACTGTTACTCTTCTTATCCAAATCATTTATCAAAATGTCGGACAAGTCTGCAGTGAGGGTAGAGTCAATAGAGATCTCACTATCTGTTGACATTTGTTCATTAATAGGCCCCGTTGGGTATGTTTGTTCAACCAGCTATGTGTGAATCACCCAGCACTTCTGTCATCCAGCCCACATTTTTTCCCATCTGTTTATGGGAATATTCAGTTTCACTCTTTAGCGTATATGATCTGCTTTTGTTCCATTGCAGTGGCTGGTGTTGTTTGTCTAACTGTGATAGGTGCCACTGCAGGCAGGAGCCACATCCTGTTTTTCTCAGATGACCTCTATGTTGAACATGGAGGAAGTGCTCAGTGGGCTCTTGAATGAGCTCTTTCAGCCGTATCATTCCATCCAGATGTCTGCTTTCTTACTTGTGCCTGTTCTGACCCTGCATCTTAGCATACATCGAAGGAAACTTACATCTAAAGAAGGAAATTCTACAACATGTGACAACACGAATGACTATTGAGGACATAGCGCATTTCTGTTTGTAATTATTTTATACGTAGGATATGTGAAAAAATACTCCATTTGACTTAAATTCCTGTTTTAAGAGAATCAACTACATTTAACCTAGGATGAATCCTTAACAGTTGGGTTATGGAAAGTTACACAAATCAGGAAGAGCAGCTGAGAAAGATTTGCCTTAGGCTCCTCCAGGAGAGAGCTACACTATAAAGATGTAAGCTAAGATGAAGCTCCAAAAAGTGAAGCTGCTTACTAACGATGATCTGGAGCTCACTGAAGACGAGTAGACGCTGGCTGTGCGGGAATGCAAGGAACAGTCACTTGCGAGGGTGTGGAGGAACTGGAACCCTTCTGCATTGTCAGTGGGCATGTAAAATGGTGTAGCTGCTGTGGAAAATGGTATCCTTAAACAAAAAATACATAGAATTAACTTATGATTTCAGCAATCCCGCTTCTGGTTATATACCTCCCAAAATTGAGATCACAATCTCAAAAAGATATCTGCATCCATGTTCATTGAAATACCAGTCACAGTAGCCAAGACATGGAAGCAACCTGAGTGTTCATTGACAGATGAATGGATAAAGAAAATGTGGTTTATATGTACAATGGAATATTATCCAGTTTTTAAAAAGAAGGACATTCTAAAATATGTGACAACATGAATGGCTTTTGAGGACATGATGTTAGTGAAATAAGCCAGTCACAGAAGGACAAATACTGCATGATTCCACTGACATGAGGTACCTAAAACAGTCACACTAACAGAAGCTGAGAATACAGTTCCTAGGAGCTGGGGGGAGAAGAAAATAGGGAATTAGAAATAAAGTTTTAATTATGTAAGATGAATTAGTTATAGAGATATGTTGTTGCATAAGTATAATAAAGTTTTAGTTATGTGAGATGAGTTAGTTATAGAGATATGCTGTTCCATAGTCAATAATAATGTATTATTTGCACTTAAAAATATCTTAAGTGGGTAGATCTCATGTTAAATGTTCTTACCACACAGAAAAACAAAGGGACACAAGGAAGCTTTTGGAGGTGATGGATATGTCTATTGCCTTGAATATATGGTGATGATTTATAGGGAATATACATGTGTTCAAACTCATCAAATTGTACACATCAAACATGTATAGTTTATTATATAACAATTATATCTCAATAAAACTTCTATTATTTATTTTGAGACGGAATCTCATTCTGTCACCCAGGTTGGAGTGCAGTGTTGTGATCTTGGCTCACAGCAACCTCCACTTCCCAGGTTCAAGCAATCTTCCCACCTAAGTCTCCCGAGTAGCTAGGATTATAGGCACACACCACCTGGATTATGTAAACTTAAGAAGGGAAAAATTCAAATTAATTTTTTTGAATTTTTAGCAGAGATGGAGTATCACCATGTTGGCCAGGCTGGTCTTGAACTCCTGACCTCAAGTGATCCTCCTGCCTCGGTCTCTCAAAGTACTGGGATTACAGGCATGAGCCACCACTGCACCTTTGCCAAAAAACTGTTTTTTAAAAAAGAGAGAAACAATCAGCCCAGATAAACTTGGTGAGTTCATAGGAACTTAGTGTGTAGAAAACTTTTGTTAACATGTTGTTTAGCCACTGAGCAGAGACAGTGAAAACAGATTTACCAAGGCCAAATTAAGAAGAGATCATTTTAGTGGTCTTTATTTTTAAATTTTCTTCTATTTTTATTTTGATTATTTATTACCAATAAGATAATTTTTAGACTTTTGTCCAATCAAATCATATTTATGGAGACGGTTATTAAATCATGGTCAAGACCCTGGAACAGATTATCTACATTCAAATCAGCCACTTCAGTCATTAGCTGGGGTGATTATTTAAGATCTTGCTGCCTCAGTTTCATCATCTGGAAACTCTTCAAAGAGTTTGTTGGAATGATTAAATCAGATAAGAGATGTAAAAGACTTAGAACAGTGCCTGGCATATAGGCATTGCTATTTAAAGTGACAAGTATTATTATTTATTTGGATACTCAGGTAATATTTTCTCAGGACTCTATTCAAATCCTAGCATTGTTAATTCTCAAATTGAAATTGCTGCTATGCAACTTTAAGAAATGCACTTAGAGAGCATAAATTGGTAAAGAGATGATTAGGAAGAAAAGACATTTGGAATTCTTTTAGGACATGCCCCAAACCTTCAAAGAGCAAAGTCAGTTACTGTCACTGAAAGGCACAAAAAGAGTAACACTTTCTGATTTGTGGATCTGCATTATTTATGCCAGTAATTCTCAAAGTTTAAAACATCACCTGGGGTGCAGCTTAAAAACACAGACAGTTTCTGTTGAATCTCCTCTGCCTGTCAACTTCAGAAATTAAGATTCAGTAGTTTTAGAAGTTCAGAAGCCAGAATTCTTAATGAGCACTGCAGATAATTTTTAGTCTTCCTTCTTCCTTGCTCTCTCATGCCTCCCTTCGTCTCCACTTTTCATTCATTCATCCATCCATTCATTCATTCATTCATTCACCCATCTGCAGTGCCTATCACTTGAATTCCCTTCCTAAGTTCATATAATCCAGAAATTGAAAAAGATTAGATATTTGTTCATACTGAAACCTGGCAGCAAAAACATAGACGTGTGACTTAAACATAGAAGTGTGACTGAAACATAGATGTATAACTTAAGCCCATCACAGACCTGAATCTAGAGTAAAGGTGAGAGGACACAGGGGCAGCTCAGGGTTCATAGCTATGGTGGCAACTGACCGATTCCTGGGATGTGGCCTTCACAAGTTTCCATCAGTCTGGTTTTCGACCCCAGCTCTCCAGACTTAGCTTACCCCCAGATGCGTGAGTTACTTCACAGCCATCTGAGAAACTTTTTTTTCCCTTACGTTGACCAGTGTTGGTTCCTGTTGTTTGCAACCAAG
The DNA here is from genome assembly GCF_000951045.1 of Mandrillus leucophaeus. Taxonomy (NCBI): domain Eukaryota; kingdom Metazoa; phylum Chordata; class Mammalia; order Primates; family Cercopithecidae; genus Mandrillus; species Mandrillus leucophaeus. Next base: position 6,338,589 of record NW_012102809.1, read on the forward strand.
AATCCCGAGAAGTTCATATGTAGCCCACACATAAGCTGAAGTATTGCCTTATGACATATTCTGAATATTCCAATTATTTTGTAAATAATTCCTCAATTTGACCATTAACTAAAACTGGTGATATCACTGTGGTAATACTATCTAGATTCCATCTGAGGTCTTTCTAAACCTTACAATATTATTAAATATGAGACATAGCTTGCTTCCTATATAATATCCTCAAACTAATTCTTAATCTTTATATTTAAAACTTAAAGTCTATGCCACCCCAGTTGTATTTTTGGTCATTCTAGAATAAATATTATTCAGCAATGCACCATTAGTGGAATGAATAGATACATACCATGCTGGGTTTAAAAGCATTTCCTGAAAGAGACTCTACAGAGTTGAAAAATATGTCACAGATGAAAGTATAAATAAGAAATCAAACACTTATGTACCCACCTCCCAACCTAATAAATAGTGCAGCATCAATACCTTTGAAGATACCTGAAGCTCTTTCCCAATGAAGTTCCTCTATATCCCCACAAAAATTCACCACTATCCTAAATTTTGTTTTAATCAATTTATACTTTTTATTGTAGTTTTATCACATACATATGTATGTCCAAATAACAAATTGTCTAGTTTTGCTTTTTTTGCACATCATATATAATCTTTATTTCTTTGCTTCTTTCATTCCATGTTTTATTCTGAGATTAATACATTCCAGAGCATGTAGCTGTGGTTCATTCATTTTCTTAATTGTGTAGTATTTCATTGAATGAATTTGCTCTCTCTATATTTTCAAACCACTTTATTGAGATATTGTTGAAATGTTAAAAAGTTGTACATATTTAATGTATATAACTGGATTTTGAGGGTAAGTATGCAGCCGTGAAACCATCACTACCATCAAGGTCATAGACACATCCATCACCTGCCAGTTTTCTCTCACCCCCTTTATCATCATCGTCATTATTAGTATTATTTATGCTGTAATATATTTATCCTTTTTATTTTTGGTGGAAATTTGATACTGACAGACGTTGTTTTCAAGTTTTGCTATTACAATGCTGATATAAGGATTTCTGTATGTATATTTTTGTGTACATGAAAAAGTACTTTTCTGTGATATATTCCTGAGAATAGAATTCCTAAATGATAGGAAATGCATATGTTTAACCTTATTAGATAATGCTATTTTTATAACGTGATTAAAACTACTTATTCTTCCACCAGGAGTCACTGAGAGAATTTAAATATTTGCCTAAAAGTCCTTTAATATTTTGTTATATTTATTGCTAGGTATTTTATGGTTTGGTTGCTTTTGTAAGTAGTAATTTTTAATTTTTTAACAATTAATAACTGGTGTATAGATATGCAGTTGACTTTTTTATATCAAATTTATATCTAGAAACCTTACGAATCTCAGATGTATTTGGATTTTTTCTGGGGAAGACAATCATATTATCTGGAAATAATGCCAGTTTTGTTTTTAAATTTGTAGTTCTTATACTTTTTTTTTTGTTTTTCTTGTCTTATTGCACAATGTAGGAACCTTCAGTAGAATGTTCACTATAAATGGCACTGGCAAACATTTTTGCTTTATTTGATTTTAAAGGAGTTGCTTTTAATATTTGACTAATATGACATATGCTATATTTAAATCTTTAAAAAACAGTCTGAGAAAAAATTTCTATTTCTAGTTTGCTAAGAATATTTTTTAAAAACACAAAGAGTTGTTGCTAATTAATTTCTAACTTACACCTGCTTTAAAGAGTTCAAAAGGTTTTCTGTATTCTTGCCCTTCTCTTTTTTCTTTGAAGCCTGGAATATTGTTTTCATAATTGGCTGTTAAAACATTCACACTCATACACACAGGCATTTATTCACTCACTCATCAAGACTTTATTGAGTGCCTACCAACTGAGGTATTCAGAGGATACAAAAGTCTACTGAGTAAAATAATTAGTACATCAACAATTAATAGGGATTTCCCATCTGCCCTTCGTGGTTCCTTCAGGGTTTGGTAGTACTCTTCAGAGGCAAGCAGCCAGAGTCGAAAGAACAAGCTTAAGGAGTGATACTATAACATGGCCCTGAGATCATGGTAGGTGCTCTGTAGAGAGGTCTCTATCAAACACCAATGAATAGTGAAACCAGGGAGCTGAGCAGGACTTATTCTTAGAATCATCAGCATTTAGGGTTAGAAGATATCTCAGGGCCACTTGGCTGAAACTCTCATATGGTGCTCTTTTTGACAAGTGTCTAGTCATTGCTTGTGTACTTCCAGTCAAGGATGGGAAGCTCCACAAGACACTCTGACCATTGTTTGTCACTGTAATTGTTAGAAGACCTTTTCTTAAATTGAAGTGAACTTTCCTTCCTGGTGGTCTTTTCCCAATGATCTCACTATGCCCCATGCATCCACCAAAAACCTCCCCCTGCCTCTCTATATGTTGGCTCTCCACATAAGAGAAGACAGGTGTCATGGCTCCTGAGACTTCTCCAATCCGGAGTAAACACTTCCCAGTTCCTTCAACAGCTTCTCATAAGAATTCTTTCCCAACTACTCACCATTCCTCTTCTGCACACACTGCATTCATCAACATCTCTCTGCAAACTTAGCATCAAAGTCACATGAAATCACCATGATTTGTGACCATGAAGCTGACACCTTCTCGTCCTCACTACTACCCATTCCACCTAGCTTTTCCATATTCATCTCTGAGTGAATCCTTATTTTCTCCTTTCAAAACCGGGGCACCTTGGAGAGACATGTAGGTGTCATTACAAGTAAAGGTGATCCAGAAGGAAATACATCCATTTTTCCAGAAAGATAATGAGCTATGTGAATGGGTAACTGCTCCAGTGCTCAGAAGAGCAGTTCTTTATGGTGCTGAGACATTAAGAACTTTCTCTCCACAGCCCAGGAAAGAAGGCATTGTATGGTACAGTGAATAATGTATAAAAGAACCCTTTACATTAAAGAAAATAATGCACTTGTATTTGTTGTGATATTCACCATTGCTTTTGAAATGCAAATGTCAAATATGCATAATGACGGAATGTGGAGCTGGAGTAGCTATGGGGCCTTGGTTGAATTACCCAGTTTCTCCAGACTTCAGTTTCTTTTTCAATTCACCCAGTGTCCTCTTCAACTGTGAAATAGCATGATAGTAATAATCACTTGCAAGTCTACCTCCCAGGAAGAATGTGTTGGACCTTCATAAACTGTGACTGGCCATACAAATGCAAGACATCATTGTCACAGTGAGTGTGGTTTTGTCAGAGAGTGAGATAATATTGTCAAAATAGCAAAATCCAACTCAAATGTGCACTGCTTTTGCATTCTTAAATTGCTCCAAAGTATTTACCCATAATTTTTAGATACAGAATGGTCTAGAGGACATTAAAATTCCCAGAACAACCTGTTGAATGTTGCTTACTTCTCATTGTTTATCAAGCATGTCAGTTTATGGACAGCCCGGAGCGTATATCTAATTTTCTACTTAGAAACAAACTTTGTTTTCACCAATTACTCCACAGAGGGGTCATTCCCCAACTCAGGACCTTTCTTCTTGTGGATGAGATCATTGAGAAGTGGCTGTCCAGCCAAGAAAACTGACACTCTAGACAACTGAAGCCCCAGAGATGCCCAGACTCTTCCTGAGGTCCCAGTTCCTACTTTTATCTCTGGTCCCTGATGCCTGTGGAGCTTTCTGCCCAACCCATTTTAGCTTTTGAGTGCACAAGAAGAATAAGAGGTACAAATATAGCTAGAGAAGACAATTAATTACTAATATGAGCCAATCCAAACGGGCTTTAAAAGGAGCATTCTAACCTTTTGAGAGTCATAAATAATATAGATAATTTCCCCATGTTTTATGCAAGTATAACTTTTTGGTGGTAAACAGTAAGTTGAGATACAGATATATGTATATTTCCCATCCAAAACTGTATGCAATTAGCATTTGGAAGACTGTAATTATAGCCTGGTTGGGCTTTTTTGTAGGTGCTAAAATTGATTTCTTGGCTGAATTATTTTGCAATAGACTTAAACTACTAATTGTACACCTAAATGAAATTGAGTGTGAACAAATCGAATAACTTTTATTTTACCTTGGATAACAATTTATCGATGCAAATAAAACTCCTTAATTAAATCTGGCATAGCCAGGACTGTAGAGGCCCCACATAAAGGCATTCTGTCACCCAGCTTTAGTGATTATTTTAATTTTAGAATAATGCTCTGCTATTCTTAGGGAAAATTGTGTATCAAGGCCAGCAGAGGTAGTGGGTGTCAGTCAGTTCAGTATCTCTTTGAATCGCAGATGGATGTAGGACAGAACTTTTTTGAAAGTAGTGCTGCTCATTTACAAATTATAATTAAATACATCCAAAATTGATACATACATTACTATTCCTAAAAATAGCCTCTTAATTCAGAAACTGTCAAAGTCCCTCAAAAAGGGAGAAAATGGGTGAAAAATAGAGACAGACTTTTATCCTGATCAACACATCTTAGGTACTTCATCAAAGAGAAATAGTTTATGTAAATGTATTAGTTTCTTAGGGTTGCCATAATGAAAGTACTTCAAATTGGGTGGCTTAAAACAACAGAAATTTAATTTCTCACAGTTCTGGAGGCTGGAAGTCCAAAATCAAAGTGTTGGCATGGCCATGCTCCCTCTGAAACCTGTAGAGGATTCCATGCCTCTGCTAGCTTCCGGTGGTTTGTGGGCAATCTTTGGCATTTCTTGGCTCGCAGCTGCATGACCTCAGTCTCTTGACTCTGTTGTCACATGGCATTTTCCCTGTGTGTATCTCTGTTTTCATGGGGCTGTCTTTCATTCTTTTCTTGTTTTTGTTTGTTTGCTTTTTGTTTTTTGTTTTTTTGAGACAGAGTCTTGCTCTGTCACTCTGGCTAGAGTGCAATGGTGTGATCTCAGCTCACTGCAACCTCTGCCTCCGAGGTTCAGGCGATTCTCCTGCCTCAGCCTCCCGAGTAGCTGGGGTTACAGGTGCCTGCCACCGTGCCTAACTAATTTTTGTGTGTGTGTGTTTTAGTAGAGACTGGGTTTCATCATCTTGGCCAGACTAGTCTCAAACTCCTGACCTCGTGATTCACCCGCCTCGGCCTCCCAGAGTGTTGGGATTACAGGCATGAGCCACCGTACCTGGTCCGTGGCTGTCTTTCTGTAAGGACATCAGTCATGTTAGATCAGGGCCCACCCTACTCCAGTGTGACCTCATCTTAATTTAAGTATACGTTTGCAACAATCCTGTTTCCTAATGAAGTCAGTTCTGAGGTACTGAGAGTTTAGGTTTCAACATCTCTTTTTTGCAGGGGGAGGGGAGACTGATCTAGCCCCTACCAATAAGAGAAAAAATATTGTAGCACAGTCTGTATGTCTATTTGATATACACAGTCTGTATATCAAATTGAGTGAAAAACTGCAAATCAGAAATGCTTTATATATTCTCAGCTTCCTTTAATTCTCATTAATCATTAATAACCTTAGGGTATATAAAAGTATAACATAAAATGATGGCGGCTTCTTACTGTTCCCAGTGAGATTAGGACAAGAGGAATGAGGATTGAGCTACAATGAGAAAGCATTAAGGCAATATTCATCTGTGTCAAAGTGGTGCAGCATTGCAACGTCTTCACAGGGAATTCTGCTCTGGTCTCCTCTGGGATATCCTAGCAAAGTGGAGGGGTCCCATCTGTTAGAGATGACTGAGTGGAGATTGTCTAGAAGAAAGGCAAGAGTTTAGCTCAGGTTTCCAAACTGCGTTTCATGGAACATTGATGTTTCACAAGGCGTATAAGTGGTTCCTGAAAGTGTGGGCAAGAGTAGACATGATTAATATATGCAACTTCTCTCCCTCTATAGATGAAAAAGGACTTATTTCTACAGTTACCACATATGTTTAGGTTTATCAGACACTTTATTCACTCCAGGGGCTTTTTCCTCTTGAGTCTTTGGCTTGTAGCTAGGCTATCTTCCCCTAGTGAGGCCTCGAGAAAGTTTCTGTGGTTCAAATAACCAGGTTCTTCTGTATGGATGTCGTGATTTCTTTTTATAGTCTAGTGTACATGTGTGTGTAAATACACACACACACACACACACACAGAGCTGATGCAAGCACCTGCTCTCAAAGCAAAGGAAAAAGATATCTCCCTATGCCTTTCTAAGCTTTTGTATGTTATACCTCACATTGCCAGCTCTAAAACCCTATATTACTGGCTTATTGAATGAACTGCACTTGGTAGGTTGAAGTTACCGAATGCTCCCTCATACACATAATATACCCACCCCCACCTCACTCTTCTGAATTCTTCTCCTCTGACTTTGGGTGGACTCTTGCTTTTCTGGCTTATATCACATATTAACAAGTAGCCTCTTCTTTTGCAGGTGCAGCTATAGCCTTTGTTTGGGAACTCCTGAAAGTAGAGCATGGGGCAGGGCTTGGGAGCAGTGACTTTATGTGGGAGGAAAATCCTGGAGGTAGGGGTGAGAGAGCAGGGAGGGTGAGACAGGGAAGGAGAGACACTAATAGAATGGTGCATTATTGAGATGGCTGCTGTGTGCAATCAGGGATTGATCCTGCTGTGGCCTCTGAGAAAGGTACAGGAAGCCTCTTGGTGTTTCTCATCTGAGTGATGGGAGGTGGGACCATTGATCCACAGGCTCATATCTCCCACTGCTGGAGGATTGCCCCTGGCGTGGTAATGCCCCTGCACTTCTGGGCTGTGTTGAGCCTGGGCCAAATGGGCTGGGAAGTCTTCTGAGAAGGCCCTGCAGCAGAAAGCAAAACTGGCTTGAGTGTGAGTTTGCATGGAGCTACCCACTGCAGCTACGGCTGAAATCAGAGACGGGCAAAGGGCATGACATGGTGTGGGGCATGCCAAGCATCTCCTGCAGTCTTCCTTGCCCTGCTCAGATCTACCCACGCCCGACATGAAGTCAACTCAGTTAGCACATCCTCAAGGTGACAGCAGATCCCACACTTTAAAAGTGTACATCCTGCTGAATATGATGGCATGCGCCTGTAGTCCCAGCTACTCCAGAGGCTGAGGTGGGAGGATCGCTTGAGCCCAGGAGTTCAAGGCCAGCCTAGGCAACATAAAGTACATGTCCCATGCTAAAGTACCAGCAGATACAGCCAGTTCTGATTAAGCCAGCTGTAATTAATTCCTCATGTCCCTTCCCCATTACCCATTTTAGATTTCCCCTACTCTCAGTGGCGCCTATGTGATTTAGGTTGTTTACCAGGTAAAGCAACCCAGTAACTTGGTGAGCAGTTCAAGCCCTTTTGTGTGTTTCCATTGCTAGCCCCTGGCTGTGCAGCCACACCACTATTACTGGGCTTGGAAAACCAAGGAATACCCACTATGCATATACCCACTCCTACCTCCATTACCCCCTTCTCTGCCTGCTGGTCTATGAACGTGAGCCCAAAGTGACCTGATGGCCTTCACAACTTTAGGTTTAGTGGAACCACTGCCATATTCCCTAGTGGAAACACTTCTTTTCTAGGAGAATATGATTTCTAATCTCAGAGTCAGTAATTGGAGGGAAGAGAAGTTCAAATTCCCAAAGTGGGTCACTCAAAGTGATGGTGAGAGGAGTTAATCCTACTTCTGCCCCTTGGTTCACAGACTCATGTATTCTGGCCATTGGGGATGTAGTTTCATGCAATGGTCAGTTCAATACACACCTTGCATCTTAGAGGAAGTACCTCCACCCTATAGGGTGTTGTCCCTCAGGTAGCTTAGCTAAGCCTTTAAGAGGCATCAATCAGTCAGGGAGCCTCTTTCAGGGTTGTGGTATGTGGTAGGATGGTAGATCCTGTGGTCCTGCACTCACTTTTATGCCTCCCTCACAGTGAAACAGGTTCCACTGACAGTGGTGATGTCTCAGGATTTCATGTCAGTATGTCAGGTGCCCTGCACATCTGTGGGTAGTGGTGCTCTCAGAGGCACTGCAGCAGAAAAGAGAAGGCAAACTCATATTCAGAATAGAGGTAAATTCTGGTAAAGATGAACTCTGCCCCCTCTAGGTGGAAGTGGTCTGATCTAATACATTTATTTATTTGGTAATAAATAAATAAATAAATAAATAAATAATGTACCAGCTGTCTTGGTGAAAAGGAGTCCATGCTGGATGATGGATGAGGCCTTGAATAATGGCCTTCCCTGCCACTATGGCCACTCTCCATTCAAGGATCTGTTGTGCAAGCATTGGGGTGGCTGGGACAGAGGATGACTGACATCTACCAGCCGGTTCCTCCCATCTACCTGGTTAGTGAGTGTCCCGTCTGTGCCGGATCTTCTCTAGTGGCATTGATGTGAGACACAAAGATCTGCACATTTTGTGGCCACTTCCAACAGTTCATCTACATGCTTCTTCCCAGACCACTTTGTCTCTGGTCATCTAAACTTGCCCCTTCTAAACCCCAGATCAACACCAGCCAAGTTATTTGCCACTACACAGGAGTCCCTGTATATCCTTATCTCATACCACTTCTCCTGGAATACAAAGTGGACAAACAAGCATACTGCTCACAGCTCTACCCTCTGGGAGGGTTTCCCTTCATCACTGTCCTTTAGGGTCACCACTGAGTTGAGTGGTAGTGTTGACAGCTGTCCACTCTCAGGCAGCGTTGATTATCTGAACCAATCTATCCATGAACCAGAAATGAGCTGTGTTGTTCCTCCTTCATCAGTGAATCCTAGAGTTCCCTCACTCCTGCCCCCATATTTATACATGTGAGCTGAGAGATGTGTCAGGACAGCAGAGGTAGCTAACATAGAGCCCTGAGCCACCCTCTGGACTTGCTCAGACCCGGTCCTGAATATACCATTTCCATCGTACCTTACCAACTTGTTGGATCTGACAATGTCCAGCTCATAATAGGAAACGCCTATCATATAATCACTTCATGTCCCACTTTCAGGTGCTTGATCTCTCTTGACCCCTTATCACATCAGAAGCTGTTTTTTTGAGCAGTGAGTAATTAAACAATAAATAGTCTCTTGAATGGAGTAGACACGCCTTTCTCCAGAACCCTACCCATTCTGTACCGCAAATCTATTAGGGTTTGTCCAAGATTTCCTATAGCATCCTTTTCTACCATGGATACCCCAAGCACTGTTGGATCTGTTGAGTTATATGGCCTCAACAGCAGAGTACATTGTCCTGAAGCCTAGAATTTCTGCAGTTTTCTTATGCTTTGGGTTCCACTCAAAACTGGTAGACCTTTAATGACCCAAGAAATGAGTCAAAGAAATAATCTCAAGTGCAATATTGGCTGCCTCCAAAAATCCAAAGTGGCCTACCAAACAATATACCTTTTCATAGGGGTAATTGTTTGCCTTAGGATGCTGCAAACCATGGGACTCCTAAAATCTTCAACGATATGGCAGGACTTTGATACTGTAAATGATTTATGTTTCACCTTTATGTGTTTTACTATGACATCCAGAGTACCAGCCACTTCCTGTTCACCAACTAGCATAGTGTCAACAATATAGTATACCAGCATGATATGTCAAGGTGACAGAGAGGAAGAGAATACATATAGCCTTGGGGAAAGACAGTGAATGTGTACTCATATCCTTTCTTAGTAAAGCAGAACTGACCTTGACCATCCTTCCTGAGGAGGTTTGAAGATGACTTGTTTGCCAGATGGATAGCCACAACCCAGGTACCAAAGGCTGTGCTGATCTGTTCCAGTAAAGATACCACATCCAAATCGGCAGCTACATACAATTGGGCCTACGACTTAGATAACATTTCGGTAGTCTGCTGTTATTTATGAAAATCCACCTATTTTTTGCAGAGACCATGTAGATGGATTGAATCGGGGGGATATGATGGGGATGACCACCCCTGCATTTGCTGAGTTCTTGAGAGTGGCATAAATCTCAGTCATTCCACTGGACTAGGGTGTTTCTTTGATTTGCTATCTTAGGTGGGAATGAGCACTTTCTGGGTTTCCATTTGTTTCTTCCTTCCTGGTTTTTATTTCACAGGTCAGGAAAACAAATCTTGAGGGCTCTACCAGCTGCTAAGTCTATCCTTTCCAATTAAGCATACTGGAACTGAGGAAGCAACAACAGAGTGAATCCTAAGACCCTCATCATCACTGTTGAGCCTGCCTTGACAAGAACTCCATTTATCACCTGCCTTCATAATTTCCCATCCTAATTAGCTGTCACCATGGAATTTCAGGTTCTGCTGATGTCATTGTAAGGTTAGACCCTGTATACCCTGAAAAATCTGTATATTTCCATTTTCTTAGTGTAAAGTTACACAGGTCCCTTTGGGAGAAGGTTTGTGGCATTGCAGAGGTTTTTTTTTTTTCCAAGGGGGCTCAGCCTCCCCTGCAATCACTAGGCCAGGGGCCTGAGAACTGACTCAAATCTGGGAGCTAGGTGAGGGATTATCATTTTTCTTTTTGGCAGCAGACATCCGATTTCAGCTTACCTTCTCTTAATATTTTTTTTCTGGTTACACAAGTCAAGAAATATTCACAGTGGGTACTCATCTATCTTTCCTCTAGAAATACGCTGTGTGTACAGGACCCAGGCTGGCACCTTGGCCTTGCTGCCATAAGGTAGTCATATTCACTTTGTGGTAGTCATATTCACTTTGATGGCTGAATGCTGCTACTTGGCCTCTGCTACTCAAAAATATCTTCATCCAAAATATCTTCATCTTCAGTAATGTTAGAGAGGTCAGTTCTGTGGCAGCATTTCCTACTTTGAACAATAGACCATGGAAGACAATCACTAGTGAGAGTCCCAACATTGTTGGTGGCCCCTTACCAGTGAGTTTCTTATTTTTGTATAAAGGCATGTCCTCTTGGCCTCACATGGAACAAGATCAGGGCCTCTGGTTTTGCATAATAAATCCTCCCTGGACTGTCTGACTCCTTCCTCAATACCACGCCATGGCAAATATGGCATCTTTCCCTCATTGCCTGTAGGCTGTCATCTTGTCCAAGTTTCAAGAAACCTCTGACCAGCATTATTAGGATAGGCACAATTGTCTTTGGAGGACAGTGAGTTGTAGGAGAGTGTAAGGAGACTTTCCCTGGTCACTCTTATGTATAATACCCACACCTCCTGACCCCACACTCTCAAGATCCGGCCCCATATGTGTTTCTCTGACTTCTGCTGGTAAGTATTAGGCCCTTCGACTCTTGGCGAGTAAACCAGTCACCAAATACTTGGTGAACAACTTTCATCAACTGCCTTTGCAATGGGACTTCTTTTCCTTCTCTGGGGTTTTGCAGAGAATGAACCTTAACTAGTGGGCTGGAGGCAATGAGGGGATGTGAGGATGCATCTTGTGAAGGACAAAAGCCATTTTGTAAGTAGTCCCCTCAGGTGAGGACTTCCTGTGATACCCAGGTAATGGGAGGCTGCTTTCTTCTAGCAAGGGAGAGGGGGCTGCTTCTGTTGCCCCAGAGATCAGGGAAATCCTAGGGTTCAGTGTTCTCAGACTCACCTCAGTGGGAGTGGCAATGACACTTAACTCTAACGGAAGCATTTGGTGTCTATGGTATCTATAGATCATGCAAGTTTCCTCCACAGTGTCCTCTGCCATGCTGGACAGAAGTGTATGGTAAGATGGTATCAGTCGGTGGGAAGAGTCAATTTCCTTTGGCAGCAGCAGAAGCTCAGCATAACCATTCATTTAAAGCCAAGAGGGATGCGGGGATTTGATGGTTAAGGTTAGGGGATAATGGGCTGGGCACAGTGGCCCACACCTGTAATCCCAGCACTTTGGGAGGCCGAGGAGGGCAGATCATGAGGTCAGGAGATTAAGACCATCCTGGCTAACACAGTGAAACCCTGTCTCTACGAAAATACAAAAAATTAGCCAGGTGTGGTGGCACGCACCTGTAGTCCCAGCTACTCAGGAGGCTGAGGCAGGAGAATCGCTTGAACCTGGGAGGTGGAGGTTGCAGTGAGCTGAGATTGTGCCACTGCACTCCAGCCTGGGTGACAGAGCAAGACTCTGTATCAAAAAAAAAAAAAAAAAAAGGTTAAGGGATAATGGTTTAGGTGGGTACAGGTCAGGGGGAGAAAGGTAGTCAGTGTAGCCAGAGCCGTGAAGAACAGTGAAGAAAAGGTGAATGGAAGGTTGCATGACTATGGAAAAGGCTATGTGAACATGAGCCTCCTCAGCTGTATACTGAAATGCTCAGATGTGCAGCGGCAAATATGACCATGTTATTGAAGATTAAAGAGAAACAGAAGATATCTGCCTCTGATTATTATGGTCTAACTCATATCAGAGAAACAGATAAGCCCTCCTACTGAAAATAACTAGAATAGCTGAATACAATACAGAAAAACCCTTGGAGAAGGCATAGATAGATACCAAGGCAGTCAGACTTGTGGGACCAACATCTCAGAGAGAAGGGGAAATGTTGATGTGAGCCAGACTTTCTTCAGTACTTTTCCTCTTGAGGCCGTGGATGATTCCTAAGATGGAGCCAGGTGAGGCTCTCACAAAGCAGAGAGCCTCGACTAAGGCACAGAGAAACCGAGCAAAGCTCTCCAGAATTGCACAGGACTGTGGAGAAGAAAATTGGGTTTTAAGGCTACCAAGGCAAATAAAATGTAAGGAGCCAAGATTCTGGAACAGAAGAAAACACAGTTTTTATTCACTAGTGTATCCTGCTATATATAGAACTGTGCTTGACACATAATAGATGCTCAATAAATATTTGTTTAATACACTTTGATGATGCAGAATCCATCTGAGGATTGGGGTAACTAAAAAAGAGAAGCTGAACCAGATTAATTTTTTTTTTCTCCAGGCCACTAGTGTTTACAAGTTGTATTTAAATGTACATATAGATATCAATAAATCTATGCATTCTCAATGGATCTCTTTCCAAATGCCACATTAAGCAATCCCAATCAACCTAGCATTGTTATAAGGGCTTTGGCATGAAACAGAACTCGGTTTGCCTTCTCTCTCCACTGTTAACCATGCACATGACCCTGAGCACGCTACTGGACCCCTTTGAGTCTCAGTTTTCTTGTCTGTAAAATTGGGATAATACTGTCTACCTGTAGGATTAAATGAGATAAAATATGTTAACCCTTATTCATTCAGCAATTATTTAGTGAGTACCATGTTCTAGGCGCTTTCGTAGGTACTAGGGGACCATTCATTCATTCTTCACTAACTATTGAGTTATAGGCGGTGTACTAGTAACTGGGGAAAAAGCCAAGAGTCCCTGGTCTCATGGCGTTTGCATTTTAAGAGAGGGAGACAGCCATATTTTAAGCAAGATAATGGAAGTAAATATTAAATAAATGAGATGGTGTGATGGTTAATGTTATGGGTCAACTTGACTGGGTTAAGGGGTGCCCAGATAGTTGGTAAGACATTATATTTGGGTGTGTCTGTGAGGTGTTTGTGGAAGAGATTAGCATTTGAATTGGTAGAAGATTTGCTTTCACCAGTGTGGGCAGGTATCACTCAATCCATTGAGAGACTGAATAGAATAAAAAGGTGGAGGAATGGTGAATTCTTTCTCTCTCCCCTGGTTCTGAGACCTTCAGACTCAGGCTGAATTAGACCACTGGCTTTCCTGGGTCTCTAGCTTACAGACGTCACATCATGGTACTGCTTGGCCTCCATAATCACGTGAGCCAATTCCCATAATAAATCTTGTTTTGTCTCACTCTCTCTCTATATACCCTATTGGTTCTGTTTCTCTGGAGAATCCTGACTAATACAGATTGTGACAGGTATTTTTGAAAAAAAAAATTCCAAGGGGGGACGTGGCTGGAGAGGCTGTGTGTGGTATAGGGAAGGCGGAAGTCACAACCTTCTCTCCAAGTGCAACTCAGCATTGGTGGCCAAGTCTTGCGTCCACAATCACGCAGTAAAGCCCACTTCTCTGGTGTGCAGCAGGCACACGTTGGCACTCCATGGGTTATCTCCTTTTGCTGCTACTGCTGCCACTGTAGGAGAAACATATGAACTTGATGACTCTGTGAGCCTGTGTCACGCCTGCTGGGTTACTGGTCACAGACTCAGTTTACCCTGCTAACTCCCAAACATATGCATCCACGTAGACTTGCAGGGGTGCCAGGTATTCAGTCTCACACAGCAGATATTTCTCTTCTACAGTGAAAATGATAACAAAGGCTGGATGTTTACATAATGGCAGAGAATTGTCTTTGTGCCTATTTCTACATCTGCACAATTTAAGAACTTGGGCAGACCCAGGTCTAGAGTGTATACAATGCTCATTTTATGACTGCAGTAGAAGTACAGACTGTCTACAAAAGGAAAGAAATCCATTATCTCCCCTAATGGATGTTATAGGGAGTTTCTACTAAATATTGAATAAATTAAACTTAAAACAATTCTCTGTACTGAGTTTATGATGCAGTCTATGGCTCCCACAAGAGAATAAATGATAATGGAGAGAGAAATATTTACCAAACCCAAAAGCAGGAGCCATTTATTTAGTCATTAACAATGAAATTGGCAATGTTAAAATTACTGTGCTAAAGAAATTCATTTCTTAAACACATAAATATCATGCTCATAATTTAAAGGCTTCATTTTTAACTGTTCATTTAAGAGAAGAGAAGGATTGGTAAACTTTCATTTTAGGTAGACAGGAAAATTTCCATGGACAAAGAGAACTGGGTAAATAGGCTCTATGGACCTCATATAAAAAGAAAGGCTGGATGTTCCTGAGAGGATTTCTTCAAAGAGGCTTCATTATTTACTGAATAGCTGCAGAAAGCCCCAACCCCTTTATGTCATTTGGAATGCCCTCTTCTCTTCTTTGTAGCTGTCCTCATCCTTCCCTTCTTTCCTTTAGGGTTCGGTCAGCTCTCACAACCTCTGGGCAGCTGTACCCAAATATCCCAGCACAAGCTCTCATCTTTTCTCCACCCACCTGTCACATGGATTGTCTGAGCTGCATGATATACTTCCTCATGTTTTCGCACACATGTGTCTTGCCTCTCCTAACAAAGCAAGAGACTTGTTCTCAACAGAAAGGGGGAGCGATGCTTCCAGTCAGCGTCCACAGTCGTTCTTGATACTGGGATGGGTACTTCACTTATGTGTAACAATCTGGCATGAACAAAAAACTTAAATATGACTCTAAAACTTTCCCATGTATCTATTTACCTCAACTGCATGACTGACAGATTCCCTTCTACCTGGGTTTGCTTTTGGGAAATCAAATGAAAATTTCTGAATGTTAACTTCCTTCATTCTTCGGCGCATTAAGGTACCAAGTAGCCATAATTACCATTAGGAAAACAGAGAAAATCATAAAGCAGTCTAGAAGATAGTCTCGTTTTGACACACCCAGGGTTAGGAAGGTGGGGAGGGTGATCACATTTAAATGAATTCTTTTTCTTAGTTAAAAAGCAATGCATATTCATGTTGGGAAAAGTAGATATTAAATGTAGGCAAAAGAAGAAAATAAAAACCACTGACAATCCTACTCCAGAAGAAAGCACTATTTGCATTCCAGTTGATATCCTTCAGGTGTTTCTTAGTTGTATGTATTTTCCTACGCATGTATTTTTCTTTCCAAAAATAGAATCACTTTGAAAACACTGTTTTATGACATGCTTTTCCACTTAGAAATGTATTCTGAATACATTCTGAATTCATGTCACTGAATTTTCTCATGTCACTGAATTTTCTCTTGTGCATCCTTCAGAATGGCCGACTCTTCTTGATGTCTGTTCTTTCATCACATCCTATATTCAAAATGGCAGCAAATCTTGTTGGCTCTGCCTGTGCAATCCAGTTGGAAGTTGGCCACTTGTTCAACCCTAGTCCAAGGTACCATTATCTTATGCTTGGGATATTGCAAGCGCTTCCTGGCAGGTCTCTTCCTTTCTGAAGTTGTTACTTGATGTCTGTCTTCAGCACGGTAGTCATGGATCTTTTGAAACCTTGGTTAGATCTTGTTACTCCTCAGCCTTCTCTGTTCCTCCTCAGCCTTCTCTGTCCCTCGGCTGGTGCCCCTGGCTCAGAGGGAGCTCTGAAGTCCTCAGTGTGGTCCACTAGGCCCCGTGACATCCGGCTGCCCCTTATCTGCTGCTCTTTCCCCCTTGCTCACTCCATGTCAACTGTGGTGCCTTCCTTGCTATTCCTTGAATATGCTCTAGTCTTAGGGCCATGCATTTGCTATTTTCTACAACACTCTTAAACACCCTCCGCCCACAGCTTGCTCCCTTGCCTTCTTCAGGTTTCTACTTAATGTCACCTTTTCAATGAGGCCTTACATGACCACCCTGTTTAACAGTTTCCCACTCCTCCACAACCCCTCCCCATGCACGTCTTCCATTCTTCTGCTCTGTTTTATGCTTCTCCACAGCCCAAGAGTACCTTCCTATGTGCCACATATTGCACTTCTATGAAAAGTGTGTTGTGCTTGCGGTCTCTATTTCCCACCAGCATGCAGGCTCCACAAGGGAAGGATTCCTGACTATTGTGTCTACTGCATCTCTCACGTTTTCAGAACATGATACAGAGTAAGCACTTGATAAATAGTTTCTGAATGAAGGAATCGCCTGCCACATTTTGATAAATCATAGTATATTTAACCAGCCCTGACGCTGGGCATCTGATTGTATTCAATTTTTCTTTACTATTGTAGATAATTCTGTAGTGCACTTCTATTCATCCACTCAACCTTTTCTGCATACACAACTTATTTCATTAGAACAAATCCTCAGAATAGGGGATACATTGTTAAAGTTAATTTACTTTCAAAAATGCCTGCATACAGGTACTGTCATGCCAGCAGGATGAGGTAATGACTATTTCCCACACCCAGGTCAACTTTGAGCAATGCTGGGAATTTCCATATGTCCAAATAACTGTTTATCAGGGAATGCAACAAGGTACTTTTGACACTGAGGGTGAAAGGAACTCATTGAACCAAAATCTTCCAAAAAGACTGGAACATAAGAGAGTGGATGAAGAGCATAATAGAGAAGTGCCAGGGAGGAGGATTGTCTTAGGCCAAGCACACTGAGGATGGACAGTTATTAGCCCTCCCGAATTGTCATTCGCATTGAACCAATGAGAGCCAGCCATGTGCCTGTCTGTGCCTTGTGTTTTTATTCTTCAACATATACTTTAGAACATTCATTCTGTGCAAAGCTCTGTGCCCAGAGCTGTTGAGATACCAGATGCATGTTGTTCCCTGCCTTGAAGACCCCAGCAGTCAGGGAGAGAAGACATGCTTAAACAACCCAAGAGTCGTCACTGGGGAGAGACGAGTGGTGCCTGATGAGGGATTGAATAAGAGAAGACACCACCATGGGCTACAGTGGTCAGGAGAGGCTTTGAAATAGAACAAATATTTATGGAGGGTTTACTGGGTAACAGGCAATATTTTAAGCACTTTCTGAATCACTTAATATTCACAGTAACCCAAATGAGGTAGGCACTAATAGTACCTACAATTTACCAATGAGAAAATTGAGGCACAAGAGTTGAAATACCTTGCACCAGGTTGCAGAGGTGGTAAATGGGGGAGTCAGGCAGGTGGGTTCTGGAATCCCCTATTAATCATGACTCTATGCACCTTCATGTTTAAGTTGCTATCAATATGTAACAAATCACTATGACCATGGTTGCATAAAGTGACTGTTTTATTATGCTCCCAAATTCTGTGGGTCAGGAATTTGGATAGAACACATCAGGGACAGCTTGGCTCTCCCCCATATGTCTGGGGCCTCGACTGGGTGCATGAA
>NW_012102809.1:6358281-6361162 GCF_000951045.1 Mandrillus leucophaeus
CTCTGTTCTGTTCCATTGCTCTAATAGACTTTATTTTTAAGAGCAGTTTTAGGTTTACAGCAAAATTGGTTTGCAGGTACAGAACTTTCCCACATATCATATTGCCTGCCTTAGGTGGCACTCTTTTTTTTGTTTGTTTGTTTAGATGGAGTCTCACTCTGTTGCCAGGCTGGAGTGCAGTGGCATGATCTTGGCTCACTGCAACCTCTGCCTACTGGGTTCAAATGCTTCTCCTGCCTCAGCCTCCCGAGTAGCTGGGACTACAGGCATGTGCCACCAAGCCTGGCTAATTTTTTTGTATTTTTAGTAGAGACGAGGTTTTACCATGTTGGCCAGGATGGTCTTGATCTCTTGACCTCGTGATCTGCCTGCCTTGGCCTCCCCGAGTGCTGGGATTACAGGCTTGAGCCACAGTGTGCTGGCGTGGCACTCTTTTGTAGGAACGGCTCTCTTCCTTGTATTTCCACATGGCAAAGTCACTTCGCTTGTCGTCAGATGGAGTATTTATAAAATAAAGCCAAACTCTTCTATCTGTGCTTACTCTAGCCTTTCAGATTAAACAAATCCTTAATATTGGCAAAGGCCTGACAAGCCTTTAGTATTAATTAATTCTTGGTAGTCTCTGGGGAGAAGGTAAGTATTCTTGGGAACTGACAAAATAAATTGTTTCATTAAGCAGGTATACCATTCCTCTAAGCCCTGTGCCAACTTCTGACCTGTGAGTTCTCTTTGTATCAGGCTGGCCAGGGGCCCTCAGGCCATGCCAAGCTTGCAGGCAGAGCTGGACGAGGGCACGATGGGTCACGTGCGTGTGTCTCTTTCTTTACTGTTCACTGCCAGGCTCTCTCCAGGCTTTTCAAATTCCCTACTTTGTAAGTGAATTTGACCAGCATTTTCCTCCCAAAGTCACAGTTGAGTGTTCAAAATGAGGATCCACTGGTGTCTGTTGCTGATGTGGCATAAAAGTTGCTTGAGTGGAAGGAACATCTGTCCTTGATAGGCTTCTACTATTTTCCAGTAAATTATATTAAAAATTTACATCATTACTTTACCCATGGGAAGGTTGTGTTTGCTTTCTTCTCTTTGCTCTTTCTCACCCCATCCCTAATAGGCCCAATATCCCTCAATCTAGAAATAGTCTGGAGGTGAGGGTGCCCAATCACAAGTCATCCAGATTTTCACTGCCCATCGAATGTGCAAAGAATTGGGATTCTTGCCTGATATCCTTGTCATGTGTTGTGTGCTTATCCTTATTGTCATGCTCAGGATTGGTTATGGAGTTTATGGCTAAGGGGAGTATAGATCCTCACCCTCCTAACCCACTTGCCTTGCAGCAGCTCTTTCTGCAGGTGTGTCTGTCTTGGTCACTGGGCTGGATGTCTGCCTATCAAGCAGGGGCCTCCTCTTAGCTACTTTCTTCTCCTGATTAGGGCTTTGCTCATGACTGATGCTCAACATCATAGACATGACTTAATTTGCCAATTTCTCATTTCGGATTACAGTTCTGCATGCCCTTGAATTCAGACCGGGTGGGGTGATGAGTTCTAGACGATGACATTAGCACAGAAGTGATGTGTGTGCCTTCTGGGCTAAGGCATTTATTTGCCAGAACGTGCCTTATTGGGCCTCCCCTTTCCTGCTGTGGGGAACCCTGAAGCCTCACATAGAGATGGCTCTGTCACAAGATGTTGTGGTTACTTCGTGGAGAAAACCTCCCTCCCCACCAACCCATGATTGGCATGTCGCATGAGGGAGAAATCGCCTCTCATTGTGTTCAGCCTCTGAGATTTTGGTGGTGTTTGTTGCTATAGCCTATCCTAGTTTATGGGTTGGCAAACTATGGCCCATGGATCAAATCTGGTTATTCACTTGTTTTTGTAAATAAAGTTTTAATGGGATACAGCCACACCCATTCACTTATATATTGTCTATACCTGCTTTCACACAGCAATGATAGCAATGAACAGTTGTGACAGATGCTGCATGGTCTAGAAAGTAGAAAATTGTACTATTTGGCCCTGCAGAGAGAAGGTTTGCTGATGCCCGCCTACCTTGACTGATACACTCAAAAAAATCTCTTAAATTATTAAATTGACAATAAAAAGGTGGAAGCCCAAAGCTGATGCTAAAACAATGTGAGATAACTTTGCATGATAATCAACCCAGCTTAATTGGCAAGCACTGATTAAGTGCCAGTTATGTGTCGGACTTGGGGGAAATGATTTTCCCTTGGGGTCCTATGGGTTTGGGGATGGAAGGAGGTGTTGCTCTCCTTCTCAAGTTCAGGAAGTAAAGACTTGAGGTGCAAAGGAGGATGTGACAAGAGGATTCAAACCCCAAGGATTCTGCGTGAGCTGAGGGATTTATCAGGACTGTCTCCATCAAAGTGCATTCGTTTACCAAAGATGCTGTGAGCCATTGCCATTTACTATGTTTGGTGTTAGCTGAATAGACAGCACAGAGGATTATTAGGCAATTACAATATAGTGTGATGGGTGTTAGGATTGGAGTGTGCAAGGCGCTGGGGAAGGATATACCCTTGATAGGGCCAAAATGGAAACTGGTGTAATTCCCTGAGACTGAAGCCAGGTGAAGGCTGAGAGAATTGCTGGTTGGCCAACTGTAGTACTTGGGGATTTTCTTGCCTAGGGAGAAAGCCCTGGAACAATCTCTTCACACCCTAGATTTGCACAGCAGTTCTCAGATCCTTGCTTTAGGCAGAGCCCCACTGCTAAGTCTTGTAACACAAAAGAGCTTTGCCCATGCACAGCTTTCTCTGGCTCTTTTTATCCTATCCTCCCCTGACAGGCAGCCTGGAAAGAAGCATCCTATTGATCATGACAGCACAATTGGAACTTGTGGACT
This sequence comes from Mandrillus leucophaeus, assembly GCF_000951045.1. Taxonomy (NCBI): domain Eukaryota; kingdom Metazoa; phylum Chordata; class Mammalia; order Primates; family Cercopithecidae; genus Mandrillus; species Mandrillus leucophaeus. Next base: position 6,361,147 of record NW_012102809.1, read on the forward strand.
TTTTTTTTTTTTTTTT
>NW_012102809.1:6362848-6373441 GCF_000951045.1 Mandrillus leucophaeus
ACATTAGGTTTGTCTCCTAATGCTATCCCTCCCTTTTTTTTTTTTTTTTGAGAATTTTTAAAAAATATACTTTAAGTTCTAGGGTACATGTGCACAACATGCCAGTTTGTTACATAGGTATACATGTGCCATGTTGGTTTGCTGCACCCATTAGCTTGTCATTTACATTAGGTTTGTCTCCTAATGCTATCCCTCCCTGCTCCCCTGACCCCACAACAGACCCTGGTGTGTGATGTTCCCCGTCCTGTGTCCAAGTGTTCTCATTGTTCAATTCCCACCTATGAGTGAGAACATGCGGTATTTGGTATTTTGTCCTTGCGATAGTTTGCTCAGAATGATGATTTCCAGCTTCATCCATGTCCCTACAAAGGACCCCCCTTGATTTCTTTGATTGCGCAGATGCAATGCTATCGTTACTGGCTGCCCATTTATTTTGCTCCTCAGGGCACTGAGTTTTATAAATTCTTTCTGTCACTCCCTGAGGATCAGGCCCCAGCTTCTTGCCACTTCCTGTGATGATTGCTCCCCATAGCGGGCATCATGCCGTGAAGAGTCCTTGGTTGCTTCAGGGTCCCTCTACATATCAGTGGTAGGTAGTGTGTCCCTCTACCCATCAGTGAGCCCAGCTCTGGGGCAGTATCTTCTGCAAAGCCACCACCAGCCTCCTGAGTGAAGCTGGCGCCCTCTCCCCAGCACATCCTTTAGTGCTTGGTGAACACTGTGTCCCCTGGGCTTTTCCATGGCACGCATCCCTCTGATATGTTTCCCAGCCTCATGGAGCACATACACTTGAGAGTGCATATTCCTCTGAGCCTTTCTTCCCTTCCTCCACACTATGTTGCTGAAATTCTGTCATATCCATCTCACCCAGCGCAGCTGTCACTATCCCATGTTATTTGGGGCCATCCTCATAGTATGTTTACATCATCTCTTGGGGTTCTTACCTGGGTGTTCCATCCTGAATCCAGAAAGAGTACACCCAAATCAATAACATTTCCTTGGCATTTTCCATTATTGATTATTTCAAATCAATAACATTTCCTGGTACCTGTTACCCCATAGGCCAAGGACCATGTTCCAAACCTCAGGCTCTGCCTCCCATCCAGCACCCTCAGGACCCAGCCCACCCATACCCTTTCCTGTTTTGCTGCACCACCTGCCTGGGCCCTGCAACTCCTTCAAGGCACAGTCCCTTTACCCCTTTTCAGGCCCAGCATGGCCCTGGCTGGATTATGCTGTGACTCACCCCTAGTTCTAGGACTTGTGGCCAGTGGGCAGCAGGGGTTGGATCCTGAGGCAGGGGCACATGCTTTGTGGGGAGAGGCCTCTGTACTATATTCAAGCAAGGATTTGGTAGGGAGAGTCCACTTCTGTACGTTCAGAGGGGTCGGCCTAATCTGGGCCTCCAGAGTCTTCAGAAACATCCACCCAGATGCCGTCATCATGTGTGTCAGGGGCCCATTCTCTCCCACGCACGGCCCTGCCCCCGGCACAGCAACCTTACCTTGTTAAAAGTGTAACTCTCTCTGAAACTCTGCTGCTCTGCGGATGAAGTTCTTTGTCTGGTCTACAGCCTTCTCTGCCCTCCCACTTCCGGAGATTTGAGCCTCTTTCTAGGCTTCCAAGAAGGCCCTCTAGCTTTCAAAACTATCTCTTAGTTGCTGGTTAATCACACTCAGCTTTTTGTTTTCTTCCCTAGGGATGGCTCACAGAAGGGCAGGCAGCCCATAGGCTTCGCAGCACCCTATAGTAAGTACTGGCACCTAGAGGCTCAGCCCTAACAGTGGTGGTTACTACTCACCGGACTGTTACTCTTAGAAATATTAAATGGAAATATGAAACCTGTTATTTACCAATGAGAGTTAAAGTTTCAATGAAAGTACCAGTAGCATCATGATGGGTCACAGCAAGTCAAAGTCATAAGGAACCAAAAATGATGACTAGCATAAATAAGTGAAAACTATCATCAAGAAAAGTAGAAGCTGGGAGGTGGAGAGAAGAGATTGCAGGTGGTAGATAAGGAAGTCAGTTTTACTGAGGAAGTTAGGATTGGAACAGAGAGGGAAAGAGTTGCTGGTACTTGTTAATGTCAGAACAGTACGGTGATGAGCCTTGATTTCATGTCCCTCAAGCCCCTGGGACTGCCTTGGACCAGCTCCTGTTCTCCTGGGGCTTGGCCAAGCCCAGCTCCTGTTCTTCGTTGGCTCTTCACCACCACGGCAGTGAACAAACTGTCTCTGGAGAGCTGTCCACCTGTTGGTCGCAGTATTTGTATATAAAGTATTCCTATTGTCCTGAGAGTCTAACAGTGCTGTACTTTATAAATCATGTTCCTTTTTCAAAGATCAAAAAGCTGTAAGTTCTCCAACCATACTTGCTTTTTATATTTTGTCTTTTAATAATCCTCTCCAATATTGTTATTGGATTTCAAACTGAACACAGAATCAATTTGATTAAGCGTGGTAAGTGTCTGGTTCAAGATTAGGATCCACTACTTTGGAGCCACTCAATAATTTTCATCTTTGCCATACATACGTTCAGTTTAGGAGGCCAATAACTAAATTTTCCACTTTCCACCAGCTTTAAGACAGAATGGGGTTCAAGTACAATGAAATAGTCCCGTGTGAAACCTAAGGAGAGCAACACTGCGGAAACTGAACTGGCAGAAGCACAGCACAGAACGTCTCAGAGTGTTTGCTCACTAACCGATGCTCAGCAATTCAAAACTCTGAGCCCAAGGATCCGTTTAGAGTGCTGGTGTGTGTGTGCGTGTATTGAATGAAGTCAGAACACGCTAGTTAGGGACAGAGAGCAACCTGATAAACTGATAACTGTGTCCAGGGTGAATTTGGGCTAAGCTTTTTGTAGTTATAAAAAAAAACTAAGAGAGTCAGAAAATTATATAATATTTACTTATCTTTACTTTTCCCAAACCATATAGTTTTTTTATATAAAGAAAGTTCCTCTAGTAATACTCCATGTTTAAAGAAACATAAGCCCTAAGTGCAAATCAAATGCGCTTGTCACCCTGCTTAACTCTTCTAAAGGTCACTTGATAAATCATTTGCTGTTCAGAACTCTCACTCATGGACAGTATCCACCCTGAGACGTTTGTACACTCTTGCCCCTTCTGTTAATTTCTCAGAGAAAAGCTACTAACGATCTCCACACTAACCCTCTGAGAATTACCTGCCTCACTGCCTCCATACAGAGCCCTGCCTTGGCCTCCCAAGTCGAGGTCCAGTCCCAGTACACCCTTTCCCTGTTAAATGGCTCTCGTGGTTTCTGGAAAACAGAGGCACAGATGTCTCTGTTACTGCAACTAGCACCTGCCTCAGTTACTTCCTTGTGTGGGTCCTTGCAAAGGCCATGCATTAGCTTTTATAAAGCATAGACTTTTCCTTCGCATACTTTTGAGAGTCACCAAGGAAAACAATTTCCCCTTTAAATAGGGTAATTTGGATCCCTTCAGGCTTCTCTCCACCTCAGGTGGTGTGGGCAGAGGGTCGCTCAAACTGCTCAAGAATTGTTCAACAATAGCCAAAGTGGGTCCGGTCAAAGGGGTCTCTTACAAGCCTCCAAGCAGGGCTTCATGTCCCAAGCTGTTGTCCTGCACAGGTTTCTTTGTGTTGCTACAGTATTTGCACTTCACTGTAAGCCCCTCAGACGAAACGGTTCTGCTTAGCAGAGAATCCTGAGACATTCTTTGTCAAAGCTCTGTGTGATACAGAAAGAATTCTCTTCTCTCTCTGTGTCATCGAGGGAAAGAGACAAACTGTTGGTGAATGCCAATCATAAAAAAAGAAGGGCTTCATTTGTAATGGTGAATGAAGGCGGACAAGATTCTGGCAAGAGGGAGTTCTCTGGAATATGTTGGTTATCAGATCCCTTGCTTCTTAAAAACACTATCCACGTCAGCCTCCCCGGTGGAAAATGGTGTGGCACGTTCTGTGGATTAGACCATTCAGCAGCCAGCCCCTCCTCCTCACGGGCTGCTCCGCACTGCAGCACTGGAAGGCTAAAATCTATGCCTCACATTCCCTGCTGCTAGGATTGGAAGGTGAATTAAGTCTTCCCAGTTAGATGCTGTATTATTTATCTATTGCTGAGTAACAAATTGCTCCAGAAGTCAGCAGCTCACTGTAGTAAACACTTCTTCTCTCCCCCAGTTCCACGGGTCAGCAGTCTGGGAGCAGCTTAGCTGGGTGCTTCTGGCCCAGGGCCTCTCACGAGGCTGTAGTCAGCTGTCAGCTGGGGAAGCTGCCTCCACGTTCACTCACACGGTTGTTGGCAGGAGGCCTCAGCTCCTCACCACGTGGGCTTCTCCCCAGGGCCGCCTGAGTGTCCTCAAGACAAGGCAACCGGTTTCCCCCAGAACAAAAGACCTGGAAGAGAAAGAGACTCTGAGTGCCTTACTAAGATAGAAGTCACAGCACCTCCTGAAACCCAGTCTTCTAAGTGACACACCGTCACTTCTGCTGTATTCTGTTGCTCACACAGACCATCCCTGGTACCATGTAGGAGGAGGCTACACAAGAGTGTGGACGCCTGGAGGCAGGGACCACTGAGGCCATCACAGAGGGGCCTGTGCAGCATGTCCAGACTTGTCTTCATGGATCTGAAAGGCATTCTTGTGACTGTGGTGACCAGCTCAGCTTTGTCTGGTCCTCAGCTTCCTAGTGGTGGCATCACTCGCTTCCCGCTCTTTGCATCTCAGCTGTAGCTTCTTGCTCTTGAGCTCAGCAGTTCCAAGGCTGTCTCCTGGAGTCCTTCCTCCAGCCCTTCCAAGGCATTACATTTTCTTTCCTTAAAAAGAGCTGAAGTGGTTTCCTATACCTGGAACTGGACCATGGCTGATACAGGCGGGTATCACGCTGCCAAGGAATAACAGCAAACATTATCATGCAATATGTAAGTATGTTACATTCATTCATCAGATTCTACAGATAAGGAAACTGAGATGCTGGGAAATTAAGTGAATTGCCCAGGCTCACACAGGTAATGAAAACTACAGCTGGATTTCAGAGCCCGTACTCTTAACACTGCCACATTGGGGCCACTCAGAAGGTCGCATCTTATGTGACCTTCCCTTATAAAGATGGCAGTGGCTAAAAGGACTTTGGTGTCCGTTCAAAAGGCTGATGAGATCTTGGATTTCTTCATAAAATCATTTTTTTTTTAAATTTTTATGAGACATCTAGTAGGTAATAATTTATTGTCTGGAATGTCAAACTCCAGGCAAAATACTGCACCAGGGTGACAGCCAAGGCCAGTAGGTGAAGGCCAGCAAGGCCAACCTCTCATTTCTCCTATTGGCATCTGAGTAGGTGTCCCAACATCAGGGAACACATGTTAAATATTTTTGGAACAATTTTACCCAAGACCCAATTTTGTTCAGACTTTACGTTGATACAAATTACCCTTACTCTGTATTAAATATTACTATCATTTCTGTAGAGTCAGCAATCAAGTTCCAGTGAAACCCACTTGCTACCATAAAGACACATGCATGTATGTGTTCATCACAGGACTTTTCACAATAGATAAGACATGAAATCAACCTAGATGTCCATCAGCAGAGGACTAGATAAAGAAAATGTGGTACACTTGCACCGTGGAATACTATACAGCCATGAAAAAGAATGCAATCATGTCCTCTGAAGGAACATGAATGGAGCTGGAGGCCATGATCCTAAGGAAACTAATGCAAGGACAGAAAACCAAAGACAACATGTTGTCACTTACAAGTGGGAGCTAAATATTGAGAACACATGGACATAAAGAAGAGATTTCTTTTAGTATTGCACGGTAAACACTAGGTAGATAAAGGATATGATGGTAATTTTTCTTTAACCATTTAGCTCTTCCCATCGTGTTGTTGTTTAATTAAGCTGGCCTCCTACAGAATTGTTCAGGTGAGACCATTGGTGGGGACACAAATTGATCTTTTTGGTCTTGGGTTTTTCTGAGTTAATCTTACTCATGTCCATCCACAAGATACTGTTTCCATTTGTATAGCTGAACTAAAAAAGAAGAAATCCCTACTCTATTCAGTGAGCAGTACAGAGACACATGTGAATCTTCAAGGCAGATTCCTGGGTCTCATGCCAGTACTACTGAATCAAAATCTTTGGGAGAGTGGCCCAGTGATCTGCATTTAAACAAGCATGTCCACTGAGTCCCATGCCTCACAGTGAAACCCTGGGACAGGGAAACTTTTGCGGGCACCTGGTTAAAATGCTTAATCATACTTTAATCAGCTGAGGTCATTTGGAAGCACAGCCCTAGGTTCAAATCCTGCCCATGCCACTTACAACATTACATAAGTCATGTACCCTCTTTTAGCTGCTATTTTCTTATCTATAGAATGGAATTAACAATACTATCTCCCTCAGGATAAAGTTATTATAGATTAAATGAGTAATTACATCTAAGGCATTTAGCACAATTCCCAACTAACAAATGTTGTTGCTGCTGCTGTTTTGTTATTGGAGCACTTCCATGATTTCTGATACAGCTAGTCCATATTCTTAGTCCTTAATACTTTGTCATAATACATGCTATAGTAGAACATCTTGAAGTTGCGTGTGTGTGTGTGTGTGTGTGTGTGTGTTCAGTGTGTTTTTATGACACAACAGTAAAACATCTAGGGATTCTAAAGAACCAAAAGCTGGGCCTTCATTCATTAAACCAAAAATTGTTGACCAATATATGTCACCCTATGCTGTATTGTGAGCATAGCAAGATGAATATGACACACAGTCTTGGAGCTTAGAAGAGGAGACACACCTACACATCCTGCTTTAATATTACTTGACAGGAAAGAACAATTTAGGCCTGTTTCTAGTGAAAATTTTTGTATTTATTAACATAAAAACATGTCATAAAGGTTTAACACTTGGAAGCTGTGGCATGGAGCACTTACTATGTACAATTCTTGTTATACCTTTATGTTGGTTCCCGTCCTGACTGTCACAACATAAGGGACATAAGGGGACAGAAGTGACTTTCAGAGAGTTGAGAAGAGTCAAAGGCCATCACTGACCTGGCACTTGGGTCCCACAGGGATGGAGTTGTTTTCCTTGAAATTATGCCTTTATCCAGGTCATTTTCACTGCCTAGACTGTTTCTCTTTTTCTTTCCTCATCCACATATTAAAAATTTTTCAGACCCTGCTTCCTCCATGGATCCTCCCTGACTACCTTCGACCATCATGGGCCTCCCTCTCCTTAGAACTCCTGTTCTGTTATGTATCCACCAAATATTCATGAAATGCATTATTCATGAAATGCCTCCTTGGAACTTCCAATCTGTCATGTATCCATCAAATATTCATGAACTGCCTTATTGGGAGAGCATAAGGTGGAATGCCTGGGGATGAGGTCAGAGAGGATGCCAGGAGCGGATGGTGTGCGGCCTTGCAACCCCAGTAAGGACTTTGGATTCTCCTTGGAGTGATAAGAAAAGCCATTGGAGTTTTCAGCAGGAACCTGTGATGTTGCGACTTATATTTGAGGAAGATTCCTCTGTGGATTCCTCTGTGGACTATAGACTTTAGGCTTCAAGAGTAGATGCAGGGGGATCAATTAGGAGGTCTGGCAGTACTCCCAGTGAAAGAAAATAGTAGCTTGGACTATGGTCTTAGTGTCAGAGGCCTTGAGAAGTCATTGGATTTGCGATATATTCCAAAGGAGGAGCGAATGTGATTGATTTGATGATATTAGATACAGGATATCAAGTAAATAAAGTTGATGTGACTCGGAGCTTCTGTTCCTGAGTAGAAACTTGTATGAGATTACTATTGTTGCTGTAACAAATTGTCACAAACATAATGGCTTAAAAACAATACATATTTATTATCTTATAGTTCTGAAGGCCAGAAGACCAAAATTAGCGTCACTGGGCAAAAGTCAAGCTATATACGCTGTGCTAGTTTCTTTGGAAGGTTCCAGGAGATAATCCATTTTCTTCTTTTTCCAGGTCCTAGAAGCCACCTGCAGTCCTTGGCACATGGCTTCTGCCTCTGTCTTCAAAGTGCATCTCTCCACCTCCTGCTCCGGCCCTGCTTCCAGCGCCACATCACTTTTTAGGTCCCTCTGCTTCCTTTGTTGTGTCCCTTTCTGTGAGTGTGGCCCTGCTGCCTCCCTCTTATAAAGAGCCTGGTGATTACATTGGGCTCACCTAAATAATCTAGGATAATTACATCATCTCAAGATCGTTAACTTAATCTGCCAAGTCTTTTTGCCCTGTATGACAATGTATTCGCAGGTTACAGGAATTAGGAAGTGGGCATCTTTGAGAAGCCATCATTCAACCTACCAGAGAACCTAAAATCTAATAGGAACATAAATAAATAACTTAATTTCCAATAGTGACATTTTGAAAAACATTGAGCGGGGAAATAGAATGGAAGGGGAATGGTGGCGGTGTTGATGGTGGGGAGAAACAAGGGGGTGGCTAATTTTGATACGAAGGTTGAGAAATATCTCTCAGAATGATATTCAAGCAGAGATCCTATCAATAAGAAGAAGTGTCAAATATCTGGAGGAAGAATGTTCCAGGGAAGAACTAGCCAGGGTAAAAGGATCCTGAAGTGGAAACAAACTTCAAGTGCTTGAGACACCCAACAGGTTGGTGTGAGGTAGAGGACAGGAAGTAGACAAGGGTAGCAGTGAAGCTGGGGAGGCTTGCACGGGTCGGATCAGAGAAGGTAAGGGGATTGGAATTTAAGGATAATGCTGGAAGAAAAGCAATACTTGGGTTATAATAGGTAATCAGTACAAAGTAGTTTATATTTGTATGTTTTTAGTTCTTTTAAAGAATAATAGAGGCCATCAGAAGAGAGTGATATGATTGATATGATGTGGTTTGCAAATCCCTCTGAGCTGATGGGATAGATTAGAGAAAAAAAATAGGCTGCTGTATCAGTATGAGTTCTGTAAGGAGACAGAAACGGCACCAATTATTTGGACAGAGAGTTTAAAGAAACCTAATAGCACACAAAGAAGTCTTTTTTTGTTAGCCACATTTTCCATTTTTTGGCACTCTTCTTTGTGTAGATCCAAGTTTCCTCTGGGATCACTTTTCTTCACTCTGGAAGCTTCCTTTTCTCGGTATGAAATATCCTTTCACTTTTTTTAAAATTATACTTTAAGTTCTGGGATACATGTGCAGAATGTGCAGGTTAGTTATATAAGTATATACGTACCACGGTGGTTTGCTGCACCCATCAACATTAGACTTCAGGGGTAAAGAGCAGATGCAGAGGGATCAATTAGGAGATCTTGCAGTAATCCCAGTGAAAGAAAATAGTAGCTTGAACTATGGTCTTAGTGTCCGAGGCTACATTAGGTAACTTCATCATCTGCATTAGGTATTTTTCCTGATGCTATCCTTCCCCTAAGGCCCCACTCCCTGACAGGCCCCAGTGTGTGATGTTCCCCTCCCTGTGTCCATGTGTTCTCATTGTTCAACTCCTACTTATGAGTGAGAACATGCAATGTTTGGTTTTCCGTTTTTGTGTTAGTTTGCTGAGAATGATGCTTTCCAGCTTCCTCCATGTCCCTGCAAAGGACATGAACTCAATCGTTTTTATGGCTGCATAGTATTCCGTGATGTATATGTGCCACATTTTCTTTATCCAGTCTATCATTGATGGGCATTTGGGTTGGTTCTACGTCTTTGCTGTTGTGAACAGTGCTGCAAAAAACATACATGTGCACGTGTCTTTATAGTAGCATGATTTATAATCCTTTGGGTATATACTCAGTAATGGGATTGCTGGGTCAAATGGTATTTCTCGTTCTAGATCTTTGAGGAATCACCACACTGTCTTCCACAATGGTTGAACTAATTTACACTCCCACCAACAGTGTAAAAGCATTCCTTTTTCTCCACACCCTCTCCAGCATCTGTTGTTTCCTGACTTTTTAATGATCACCATTCTAACTGACATGAGATAGTATCTCACTATGGTTTTGATTTGCATTTCTCTAATGACCAGTGATGATGAGCTTTTTTCCGTATATTTGTTGGCCACATAAATGTCTTTTTTTTTTTTTTGAGAAGTGTCTGTTCATATCCTTTACCCACTTTTTGATGGAGTTGCTGATTTTTTTCTCATAATTTTGTTTAAGTTCTTTGTAGATTCTGGATATTAGCCCTTTGTCGGATAGATTGCAAAATTTTTCTCCCATTCTGTAGGTTGCCTGTGCATTCTGATGCTAGTTTCTTTTGCTGTGCAGAAGCTCTTTAGTTTAGTTAATCCCATTTGTCAATTTTTGCTTTTGTTGCCATTGCTTTTGGTGTTTTAGTCATGGAGTCTTTGTCCATCCTATGTCCTGAATGGTATTGCCTCGGTTTTCTTCTAGGGTTTTTATGGTTTTAGGTCTTACATTTAAGTCTTTAATCCATCTTGAGTTAATTTTTGTATAAAGTATAAGGAAGAGGTCATTTCAGTTTTCTGCATATGGCTAGCCAGTTTTCCCAACACCATTTATTAAATAGGGAATCCTTTCCCTATTGCTAGTTTTTTTCAGATTTGTCAAAGATCAGATGGTTGTAGATGTGTGGTGTTATTTATGAAGCCTCTGT
>NW_012102809.1:6373626-6375998 GCF_000951045.1 Mandrillus leucophaeus
CTCTTTTTTGGAAATTTAAAGTATTTTTTTCTAATTCTGTGAAGAAAGTCAATGGTAGCTTGATGGGTGATAGCATTGAATCTATAAATTACTTTGGGCAGTATGGCCATTTTCACGATATTGATTCTTCCTATCCATGAGCATGGAATGTTCTTCCATTTGTTTGTGTCCTCTCTTATTTTCTTGAGCAGTGGTTTATCGTTCTCCTTGAAGAGGTCCTTTACATCCCTTGTAAGTTGGATTCCTAGGTATTTTATTCTCCTTGTAGCAATCGTGAATGGGAGTTCACTCATGATTTGGCTCTCTGTTTGCCTATTATTGGTGTATAGGAATGCTTGTGATTTCTGCACATTGATTTTGTATCTTGAGACTTTGCTGAAGTTGCTGATCAGCTTAAGGAGATTTTAAACTGAGAAAATGGAGTTTTCTAAATATACAATCATGTCATCTGCAAACAGAGACAATTTGACTTCCTCTCTTCCTATTTGAGTACCCTTTATTTCTTTCTCTTGCCTGATTGCCCAGGTCCAGAACTTCCAATACAATGTCAAATAGGAGTGGTGAGAGAGGGCATCCTTGTCTTGTGCTGGTTTTCGAAGGGAATGCTTCCAGATTTTGCTCATTCAGTATGATATTGGCTGTGGGTCTGTCATACGTAGCTCTTATTATCTTGAGATACGTCTCATCAATACCTAGTTTACTGAAAGTTTTTAGCATGAAGGAGTGTTGAATTTTATCAAAGGCCTTTTCTGCATCTATTGAGATAATCATTGGGTTTTTGTCATTGACTCTGTTTCTGTGATGGATTATGTTGATTGATTTGTGTATGTTGAACCAGCCTTGCATCCCAGGGATGAAGCTGACTTGGTCATGGTGGATAAGCTTTTTCATGTGCTGCTGGATTTGGTTTGCCAGTATTTTATCGAGGATTTTTGCATCAATGTTCATTAGGGATGTGGGCCTGAAATTTTCTATTTTTTGTTATTGTGTCTCTGCCAGGTTTTGGTATCAGAATGATGCTGGCCTCATAAAATGAGTTATGAGAAGTTCCTCTTTTTCTATTGTTTGCAATAGTTTCAGACGGAATGGTACCATCTCCTCTTTGTACCTCTGGTAGAATTTGGCTGTGAATCCATCTGGTCCTGGGCTTTTTTTGGTTGGTAAGCTACTAATTACTGCCTCCATTTCAGAACTAGTTATGGGTCTATTCAGGGATTCAGCTTCTTCCTGGTTTAGTCTTGGCAGGGTGTATGTGTCCAGAAATTTATCCATTTCTTCTAGATTTTCTACTTTATTTACATAGAGGTGCTTACAGTATTCTATGATGGTAGTTTGTATATCTGTGGGATCAGTGTTGATATTCCCTTTATCATTTTTATTGTGTTATTTGGTTCTGCCCTCTTTTCTTCCTTATTAGTCTGGCTAGTGGTCTATGTATTTTGTTGATCTTTTCAAAAAACCAGCTCCTGGATTCATTGATTTTCTGAAGGATTTTTCATGTCTCTATCACCTTCAGTTCTCTTCTGATCTTAGCTATTTCTTGTCTTCTGCTAGCTTTTGAATTTGTTTGCTCTTGCTTCTCTAGTTCTTTCAATTGTGATGTTAGGGTGTTGATTTAGATCTTTCCTGCTTTCTCCTATGGGCATTTAATGCTATTAATTTCCCTCTAAACACTGCTTTACCTGTATCCCAGAGATTCTGGTACATTGTGTCTTTGTTCTCATTGGTTTCAAAGAACTTATTTATTTCTGCCTTAAGTTTGTTATGTACCCGGTAGTCGTTCAGGAGCAGATTGTTCAGTTTCCATGTAGTTGTGCGATTTTGAGTGAGTTTCTTAATTTTGAGTTCTAATTTGATTGCACTGTGGTCTGAGAGACTGTTTGTTATGATTTTTGTTCTTTTGTATTTGCTGAGGAGTGTTTTACTTCCAATTATGTGGTCAATTTTAGAATAAGTGTGATGTGGCACCAAGAACAATGTATATTCTGTTGACTTGGGATGGAGAGTTCTGTAGATGTCTATTAGGTTGGCTTGGTCCAGAGCTGAGTTCAAGTCCTGAATATCCTTGTTAATTTTCTGTTTCATTGATCTGTGTAACATTGACAGTGGGGTGTTAAAGTCTCCCACTATTATCGTGTGGGAATCTAAGTCTCTTTGTAGGTCTCTAAGAACTTGCTTTATGAATCTGTGTGCTGCTGTATTGGGTGCATGTATATTTATGATAGTTATCTCTTCTTGTTGCATTGATCCCTTTACCACTATGTAATGCCCTTCTTTGTCTTTTTTGATCTTTGTTGGTTTAAAGTCTCTTTTATCAGAGACTAGGATTTCAATCCCTGCTTTTCTTTTTTTTTTTTTTTTTGAGACGGAGT
>NW_012102809.1:6376048-6388619 GCF_000951045.1 Mandrillus leucophaeus
TTGCTTTTCATTTGCTTGGTAAATCTTCCTCCGTCCCTTTATTTTGAGCCTATGTGTGTCTTTGCAAGTGAGATGGGTCTCCGGAATACAGCACACTGATGGGTCTTGACTCTTCATCCAATTTGCCCGTCTGTGTCTTTTAATTGTGGCATTTTGACCATTTACATTTAAGGTTAATATTGTTATGTGTCAATTTGTTTCTGTCATTATGATGTTTACTGGTTATTTTGCCCATTAGTTTATGCAGTTTCTTCATAGCATCAGTGGTCTTTACAATTTGGTGTGTTTGGCTAGTACTTGTTTTTCCTTTCCATGTTTAGTGCTTCATTCAGGAGCTCTTGTAAGGCTAGTGTGGTGGTGACAAAATCTCTCAGCATTTGCTTGTCTCTAAAGGATTTTATTTCTCCTTGACTTATGAAGCTTAGTTTGACTGGATATGAAATTCTGGGTTGAAAATTCTTTTCTTTAAAAACGTTGAATATTGATCCCCACTCTCTTCTGGCTTGTAGGGTTTCTGCAGAAAGATCCACTGTTAGTCTGATGGGCTTCCCTTTGTGGGTAATCTCACTTTTCTCTCTGGCTGCCCTTAACATTTTTCCCTTCATTTCAACCTTGGTGAATCTGACAATTAGGTGTCTTGGGGTTGCTCTTCTTGAGGAGTATCTTTGCGGTGTTCTCTGTATTTCCTGAAATTGAATGTTGGCCTGTCTTGCTAGGCTGAGGACGTTCTCCTGGATATCCTGAAGAGTGTTTTCCAACTTGGTTCCATTCTCCCCATCACTTTGAGGTATACCAGTCCAACATAAATTTGGTCTTTTCACATAGTCCCATATTTTCTGGAGGATTTGTTCATTCCTTTTCATTCTTTTTTCTCTAATCTTGTTTTCATGCTTTATTTCATTAAGTTGATCTTCAATCTCTGATATCCTTTCTTCCACTTGATCGATTCAGTTATTGATACTAGTGTATGCTTCATGAAGTTCTTATGCTGTGTTTATCAGCTCCATCAGGTCATTTATATTCTTCTTCAAACTGGTTACTCTAGTTAGTGATTCTTCTAACCTTTTTTCAAGGTTCTTAACTTCCTTGCATTGGGTTAGAACATGCTCCTTTAGTTCAGAGGAGTTTTTTTATTACCCACCTTCTGAAGCCTACTTCTGTCAATTCATCAAACTGATTGTCTGTCCGGTTTTGTTCCCTTGCTGGTGAGCAGTTGTGATCCTCTGAAGGAGAAGAGACATTCCAGTTTTTGGAATTTTCAACCTTTCTGCAGTGGTTTTTCCTCATCTTCATGGATTTATCTACCTTTGGTCTTTGATGTTGGTGACCTTCAAATGGGGTTTTTGTGTGGACGTCCTTTGTGTTGATGTTGATGCTATTCCTTTCTGTTTGTTAGTTTTCCTTCTAACAGGCCTCTCTGCTGCAGGTCTGCTGGAGTTTTCTGGAGTTTGCTGGAGGTCCACTCCAGACCCTGTTTGCCTGGGTATCACCAGTGGGGGCTGCAGAACCGCAAAGATTACTGCCTATTGCTTCCTCTGGAAGCTTTGTCCCAGAGGGGCACCTGTCAGATGTCAGTCAGAGCTCTCCTGTATGAGGTGTCTATTGGGCCCTACTGGGAGGTTTCTTCTAGTCAGGATACACGGGGGTCAGGGACCCACTTGAGGAGGCAGTCTGTCCCTTAGCAGAACTGGAGCTCTGAGCTGGCAGATCCACTGCTCTCTTCACAGCCAGCAGGCAAGAACGTTTAAGTCTGCTGAAGCTGCACCCACAGCCTCCCGTTACCCCAAGTGCTCTGTCCAGGGAGATGGGAGTTTTTTCTATAAGCCCCTGACTGGGGCTGCTGTCTTTCTTTCAGAGATGCCCTGCCCAGAGAGGAGGAATCTAGAGAGGCAGTCTGCCTACAGCCGCTTTGCTGAGCTGCAGTTGGCTCCACCCAGTCCGAAATTCCTGGTGGCTTTGTTTACACTGTGAGGGGAAAAGTGTCTACTCAAGCCTTAGTAATGGCAGACACCCCTCCACCCATCAAGCTTGAGCGTCCCAGGTCAACTTTAGACTGCTGTGCTGGCAGCGAGAATTTCAAGCCAGTGGATCTTAGCTAGCTGGGCTCCGTGGGAGTGGGACCCACTGAGCTAGACCACTTGGCTGTCTGGCTTCAGCCCATTTCCAGGGCAGTGAATTGTTCTGTCTCATTGGTGTTCCAGGCACCACTGGGGTATGAAAAAAAAAACAAACCAAACCAAACAAACAAACAAAAAAACTGCAGCTAGCTCGGTGTCTGCCCAAATGGCCACCCAGTTTTGTGCTTGAAATCCAGGGCCCTGGTGGTGTAGGCACCCGAGGGAATCTCTTGGTCTGCAGGTTCCGAAGACCAGGGGAAAACCGTAGTGTCTGGGTCAGAATGTACCATTCCTCATGGCACAGTCCCTCATGGCTTCCCTTGGCTAGGCGAGGGAGTTCCCTGAGAACCTTGTGCTTCTTGGGTGAGGCAACACCCCACCCTGCTTTGACTTGTCTTCTGTGGGCTGCACTCACTATCTAACCAGTCCCAGTGAGATAAGCCAGGTACCTCAGGTGGAAATGCAGAAATCACCCACCTTCTGCATTGATCTCGCTGGGAGCTGCAGACTTGAGCTGCTCCTATTCGGCCATCTTGCCAACCCCATCTCCGTTGGCATTTTTTTGTAGTGTAGGTTCTGCTGGTGATAGCCTCTCAGTTTTTTTGTTTGTGTTAAAAAAAGTCTTTATTCTGTTTGTATTTGTGAAAAATTTTTTCACTAGATTTAGAATTCTAGTTCGACAAATTTTTCTTTTGGATCTTTGAAGATGCCATTCCTTTGTCTTCTGGTTTGTATGATCTCTGACAAAAAGCCTGCTTTAATTAATTATCTATTTATTTATTTTAGAGAAGAGGGTCTTGCTATGTAGCCCAGGCTGAAACGCAGTTGGCTATTCACAGGTGCAATACTACTGCTGATCAGCATGGGATTTTGACCTGCTGGTTTCCAACCGGGGCCAGTTCATTCCTCCTTAGGCAACCTGGTAGTCTCCCATTGCCAGAAGGTCACCATACTGATGCTGAACTTAGTGCAGACACCTGATGGGCATAGTGCACAAAAGCCCGGAACTCCTGGACTCAAGCAATCTCCTGCTTCGTATTTGGGACTACATGCCTGCACTACCATGCCTGCCTCTGTTTCAATTTTTATCTTTATTCCCTTGTATGTAATGTATCTTTTTTCTTTGGCTGCTTTTAAACTTGTCTCTTTTTCATTGTTTTCCAGCAGTTTGACTGATGTGTTTGGTATAGTTTTTTAAAATTACTTCTTGATTGGGGTTTGTGCTTCTTGGTTCTGTGGATTTACAGTCTTCCTCAAATTTGGGTAAATTTCAACCATTCATTTTTCAGATGTTTGTTCTGACTCCCTCTCTATTCGGGGCTCCAATTATACATGCATTAGACAACGTGATATTTTATGGGTCACTGAGGCTTTGTTCTCTCTCTCTCAGCAGCAATCTCACCCTTATCTGGCTTTTTCCCCATTTTCTTGCACACAGGTGTTTCTCCTAATAAAATCTTTGCACACTTAATCTCATTTTGGTGTCAGTTTCTTAAGGATCTGGAGTAACATGATTTCTGTTGACTAATTTTTTCTCCTGATATATTGCCCTTCTTTAGAGAGTGTTGAAGATTGTTTTGGCAAGCAGTTAAGTTACTTGCAGGTGAGCTTGGTCCTTTCAAGACTTGTTTTCAAACTTTATTAGGGTATAACTTGAGAGACCTTTACTCTAGGGATAATTTAGCCCTACTATTAAAGTTTGACATTCCTGGGTAGCTCCTGAATGCCACAGGTATTCAAATAGTTTTCTCCACTTAGACTGATTAGAATTTGAACAATTCCCAGTCCAGAAAATTACTCATTTTTTGTAATGACAGCTGCCTGTCACTTGTTCTTTGCCTGGCCTCGTGGAGTTTCACCCTATGCATGCCCAGAATAATATGAAACCAAAGACTAAAGGAGACTCTTATGCATATTTTTGAACTTCTTTCTCCATGTGGCTCTTTTCTGTCTGTACTCTGCTCTGCAAATTCCAGTTGCTTCAGGATCTCTAAGCATCTTTCTCTGTCTCCCCAACTCAGTGAGAGCACTGAACTCTGCTTGGGTTCTCTCTCTCTGTGTGCCATGAAGTGAAAATTACTTACAGGCAGAAACCTGGGACAATTACAGAGTATTCCTTGTCTGCTAGTTGTCCAAAAAGCGATTCTCAAACAAATTGCTCCTTCATTTAATCCAAGTCCCAAAAGAGAGAATTTAATACATAAAATTCCAAACTAGTTGTTATAAGTAACTGGTAAAATGTATAAAATGTAAAAATTAACTTGAAGTGGATTATAGACCTAAATGTAAGAGTTAAAACCGTAAAACTCTTGGAAGAAAACATAGGTCCTTGATTTCTGCCATCTCACTGATTGACTTCAAATCCGGGCTCAACCTCCCTTTAACTGGTGATCTTGGCCAATTCACTTAGCTTCTGTGCCTTAGTTTCCTCATCAGCAAAATGAATTAATAAGAAGGTGTTTTCCTCATAAAGTTGTGAAGATTTGATAGGATAGTAAGATAGAACTTATCCTTGGTACATCATAAATGCTTAATAAATAATAGTCATTATCCTAATACAAAAAAATACCCCAAAGAAACAACAATTTGCATTCTCTCTGCCTACTACACAAGACACTGGAATAGGAACTTTTCTTCCATACACCCTCTGAGGCAGTTATTTTAACTACTACTTTTTCCAGGTAACTGAGTCTCAGACATGCTATTTGAAAGTCAGCCAAGGTCACATGAGTAGTGTGATGATAAATCAGCTAGGAGAGCCCTGCCATCTTACCAGCATTTAAACTTTCAGCCACTAGAATCCCCTTATCTCTCAGTAGCCGTTTTGTACTCAATCCGACTTACTGGTTTCAACTGCTTTGAAGTTACATATTAAAAAATAGCACAATGCTTCCTGGGTAACAATTGGTTTAGTCTACATAGCTGCAACCCAATACTCTTTGGATTTAACAAAATAAATGAATGTTTCAACCAAGACTTCCTTCAAGATCTGATTTGTTTTTTAAGAAATCCCATTTTGGGACTGACTCCTTTGTCTGATTTTGGAATATCATTATAGTGTGAGGCGGAATGCGCTCTTGCTTATAACTAAGGTTGCACGCCTCCACGTGAGCAGAATATCTTCCTTTTTATTGTATCTCTCCTCTAACACAGTGCAGGTTTGCACCTCCAATGGCTGTTTAAATTGGCACCAGAGATTCTTAAATCAGGCTGCTCCTCAACATTTTTAAAGCTTTCATTAACTTTTTTTTTTTTTTTGCTTTTTAATAATAAAACAATTACGTTGGGAAAATTGTAATTATAAATCTTTAAAGTATGATGTAGCTTGTGTTTCCTGCTGTCCTCTTAACACTGTAAATCACATTATGTCCTATTTTTTCTTGGAATTCTATAATTATTTCTTTACATTTCGTATGTTTTTCTTGTATCACATATCACAAACTTAATGTTTTTCTTGAAAATCAGAAGAAAACTAAAACGCTTTTCATCAAAGAAAAATCATTTATTTATTTATTTAACTTTTGATTTTAATTTCAGTTACTTAAAATTGTGATTTTTGTGAGCTAAAACAAAAAAGTACATAGATATAAGATGATCTAAGTATACAGTGATTGAAATTAAGGTAATCAGATTACTTCTCAAGCCCCCTTCTGCCTAAAAGAATTGTGTTTTACCCAATTGTCTTTTTCACTAGTGCTTGAAGTTCTTCTGAGAGAAATGAGATGGCAGCTATACAGTGAATCTGAAAAGAACATCCACATTCCTAATCCCTAGGAATATGATTATTGGAAAATAGATATAATTATACAAATGAAACAGAACCTCCTTGTTCTCAACAGTGTCTGGCACAAAATAAGCATGCTACAAATGTTAGCTGTGATCATTACCAACACCACCAGCACCACCATCACCATTATCACCACCACCACTACCATTATCATCATCACCACCACCATCATCATCACGTTTCCAAAATCTTGGTGCCCTAAATGAGTGTTGCAGCTTTTGGTTAAAAGAGTAAGCCCCCGTGCTAAAGGTGTTTTATTAATGTGTTCAGTCTATTGACTGAGAAGAAAAAATATCTATCACTAAGAAATAAACCATGCTCACAGTGAAATAGTGTGATCTAAGAACTTAAATTTTTCTCTGTTTAAAATGAAGTGCTTAGATTGATCGAAATGGGAAATCTATGTAAATGAAGATCTGAGTTGGACAAATCCTTTGCAAATTTTGCTGACGTTATCTTTATGGACAGGAAGGAAAATGCATGTTAGCTGATACTGTAGTTGGTGAATTTGACTCCAGCGTATGCTTTGAGGTTTTACCCTGTACGAACTTTTACTAAATCTTTGAATGAAGAAAGCTTTAATAAAAATAGTTACAAAATGTACAGATAAAATGAAGTCAAGAAGGATAGTCAACATGTTAAATGAGAGAAATCAGATATTAAGGATCAGAAGACTTCGACTATTGGGATGAAATTAACAAACTAGCATTTAAAGGAGATAAATATTATATTTTGCATTTGAGTCCAAACTTTAAAATGTACGAGCATAAGCACACAAAAACAAACACTTTGTGGTTTCAGACTGAGGCACACCAGACTTGATTACAGATTTTGATATAAAGTAGGTGGAAATTATTCCAGAAAACAGTTTGGAAGTGTCTTTCAAAATTAAGCATGCAACTACCATATAACCCAATAATTGCACATCTGAGCATTTGTCCTAGCAAAATGAAGACTTCTGTTCACACAGACACCCATACAAAAATATTTATGGCAGTTCCGTTACTCAAAGCCAAAAACTGGAAACAAGGTGTCATTCAATAGGTGAATGTTTAAACAAACTGTGCTATATCCATTAGGTGGATTACTACTCAGCAATAAAAAGAAATAAAACTATTGATACACATAACTTGAATGAATCTCTAGAGAATTATGCTGAGTGAAAAAAGTCAATCACAAAGGTTACCATGATGTGATTCCATTTATACAACATTCTTGAAATTATAAAATTATGGAAATGGAGAACAGATTTGTGGTTACCAGAGATTAAATGGGGGAGGGTATGAGTGGGAAGGAAATGGGTATAGCTATAAAAGAGCAACATGAGTGTCTTAGTCCGTTTTCTGCTGTTGTAACAGAATACCACAGACTGAGTAATTTACAAATAAAAATAAATTTGATTCATAGCTCTACAGGCTGGGAAGTCCAAGGGCGTGGTGCCAGCATCTGGCAAGGGTCATCTCATAACAGAAAGTGTAAGATGAAAGTAAGCATGGGAGGAAGAGAAGATATTGGGCCAAACTCATCTTTTTTGTCACAAATCCACTCCCATGATAATTAATGCACTCCGGCAAAAACAACATTAATTCATTCACGAGGGCAGAGCCCTAGTGGCCTAATCACCTCTTAAAGGTCTGACTTCTTAATATTGTTACATTAGCAATTAAATTTCAAACCATAGCAATAAGGGATCCTTATGAAGAAAATATCTTGTTTCTTGACTCTATCAATGCCAATATCCTAACTGTGATGTTATACTATAGTTTTGCAAGATAAGCCACTGGGGAAAAGTAGATAATGACTGCACAAGAGGTCTCTGTATTATTTCCTACAATTGCATGCAAATCTATAATTATCTCACAATATAAAGTTGAATTAACACACATGCACACATACACGCACACACACACATACACGCACACACACAAATAGATCGAGTTCTTAGTCATACAGACTTGAGCTACTTTAATTGGACAAGTCAAGAGAAGATATGGTCATTCTCTATTCTCTACTGGTCAGACTACATCTAAATATCATGTTTAGTTCTGAGAATCACATTTTCAGAAAGGCATTGAGAAGTGGAATAACTCTAGAAAAGGCTTGCCACCAAATTAAAAGGCCTGAAAATTATATAAAATGAAGAAGGGTTGAAGGAGTTGTGAATATTTAGCCTGGAGAAGAAATAATATAGGAAGCACACAAGAATTGGTTACAAAAATCTGAAGAATTGTCACCCTGATTGTTTCCATCCAGTGAGTAGAAGAAATAATGTATGGAAGTTGTCCCAAAAAAGGGGGAAAAAAAGGCTTCATACAAGACTTATGGAATAGGACCTAGGTTCCCATAACTGGAAAGAAGGACCATCCCTTCAGAATGAATAATCATTTTGGTTTCCATATTGGTACTTCATAAGTTTGGTTAATGTTAGGCTTTTTGATCCCATTCAACTCAAATACAGTCACCTGATTAAAATTATGAATCTGTTGAGTTGGGAGTCAGTTCTTGAACCATGGAGAGCTTACAATGTCATTGACACCTTATGAACCCTGCCTTGGTGATGTGGAAATGACTCTGACAACTCTATATCATTTGTCAAATATTATCCAGGCCCTACTAGTTGGTTCTCCCAGGACTAGAAAATTTGGTTAAATTGGCCTACATTTTAAATCCAATAACATTACATTATCAGTAGTTTTCTTTCTACAGTGTCTCAGTCTGTTCAGGCTGCTTTAACAAAACATCATAAACTAGGTAGCTTTTTCATAACAGAAATTTATTTCTTATAGTTCTGGAGGCTAGGAAGTTCAAGATCAAAGCAGATTCAGTGTTTGGTGAGGGCTCACTTCCTGGCCACATACAGCCTTCTAGCTGGGTCCTCCATGTAGTAGAGGAGGTGAGGAGTCTCTCTCAGGCTTCTTATAAGGGCACTAATCCCATTTACAAGGGCTCCAGCCTCATGACTAGCCACCTCCCAAGGGCCACACCTCCTAAAACCATCACTTTGGTGATTAGGTTTTAATATACAAATTTTGGGGGAATTCAAACATTCACATTATAGGATACTATATTTAGATTCTAACAATTTCAATTAATGTTAGAATTTTTCTTTGATACTTTATATATAAGCAGATTTTGAAACTGTCATCTTTAATCTTCTTAATGTTTTGGGAAAATTACAGATGCTGAATATGACTATTGGTAGTGAAGTTCATAAACAAGATACTGTTCATTAGTAATCAGTGGATTTAGAAAATCAAAGAATCTCCGTCTTATGGGGGTCACTCAGAAGTTTTCTTGAAAAATGTAGATTAAAACACAACGAAGGGGATTGTTGGGGAGGGATTTTTTGGGGGGTGAGGTAGGGAAGGGAATTTCTTTCATTCAAGCCTTGCCAAACTCTGAGGGACTTTCCTTGCCTCTTAATAAGGAAAACCACTTTTGTAGTCATGATATTCCATACTGAAAGATTCTGTCCTCTCCTTTAATTTTTAAGTTAAAAGAGAGCTTTCTTTTTCCTTCCTTCTTTCCTTCCTTCCTTCCTTCTTTTCTTTCTTTCCTTCTTTTCTTTCTTTCTTTCTTTCTTTCTTTCTTTCTTTCTTTCTTTCTTTCTTTCTCTTTCTTTCTTTCTTCTTTCTTTCTCTTTCTTTTTTCTTTCTTTCCCTTCCTTCCTTCCTTCCTTCCTTTTTCTTTCTTTCTTTCTTCATGACAGAGTCTTGCTCTGTTGCCCAGGTTAGAGTGCAGTGATGCAATCATGGTGTTCATTGCAGACTTGACCTCTCTGGGCTCAGGTCATCCTCCTACCTCACCCTCCCTAGTAGCTGGGACTACAGGCACACACCACCATGCCCAGCTACTTTTTGTGTTTTTTGTAGAGACTGGGTTTCGCCATGTTGCCTAGGCTGGTCTTGAACTCCTGGGGTCCAGCAATCTGCTGGCTTTGACCTCCCAAAGTGCTGGGATTATAGGCGAGAGTCACTGTGCCTGGTCTAAAAGTGAGCATTCTAAAAAGAGATATTGCCAATTTTTAAAAAAAATATTGGCATTCAACAAACTTAATTGTATTATCTGTTCCTCTCTCCTTTATACACAGAGGGTCTAAAGTCCCGCTTGGTAATGTTATTTTTAGACAAGGGATAGCAACATTGGGAGCAAGAAGAAATTCAAGCAAGAAGAAAGTAGCACCACCTCCCTCTTTGTGCCCCAGAGATGGAAGCAGTTGAGAATGCTGGAAAGTCCGTTTTCTGCTCTGCAGTGCATCAGCGTTAACAGGGCTGCATCTATATGTGTAGGAAGACCCTAAGGCCTGGTTTGCCCAGGGTGGCTCCAGTGTATGCCTGTTGTCTTGGAGTAATTATTATTCATGATCCCTTTCACTCTCAAAATTATTCCCAGGTTGGATGATAAATGATATGGTTGCGCTAATTATGTAGCTTCTTAACTCTAAGAGTGGGTCAGGTCTCCAGACGAAGCAACAAAGACACCTAATTGAGAGGAGAAATATGCTAGCAAGGAAATGGAGAGAAGGCATATTAATCCTTCACTTCAGAGGGCTTGGGCTTGATCTCCCAAAACTCATCCAAGAAATCTGAGTGGTTAGAATCCATATTTAGAATAAACTACCATCAGCAATGGGAAGGAAGGTAACTTGCGTTCCTAAGCAGGGCTTCTGAACAACTGTATAATCTACATCTGTCTGTCTGCCCAGCCTCTTCCCATGTATTTGTATTTGAGTTGAACTAGCCAAAAGCTATCCTTTTCCACATAAGACACAAGTGATTTTCAGTTTGCAGGCTCTTGAGAAACAAGAGTTGGTGGAACTTGGCTCCAAGCAAAACTGCAAAGGAGAAGGCTCAGGTTTCCCTTCTGTTCCCTGTTCTCCACACTGCCCCATGATGGCAAAGACAGGGAGTCAGCTCAGACTATTCTGTTAGGAAGCCTTTCCCTGAGCCTGAGTTAGGTGCCCTCCTCTGCCCCCATCGCACCTGTGTGCTCTCCCTATGAGCAGTGATCACACCATACAGCCATGGCCTCTCTCCTCATCTGCCTCCCATTGTGGGCTCTGAACCATGTGATGGCAAAGACTGTTTCCTTTTCTGTAAAATGAGGATGAGTAGGCAGATGTTGTACCTACCCTGAAGCATGAACTGACAATTAGATACATAAAGAATTAAGCATATAGTTCCCTTCTTCCCCTGAAACAATTTTCTCCATTTTGGTCTGTCAATCAGCCATGCAGGTTCAATGGCTGGAGTTGGCTCCTGCATTGAAATGCCAGGACCAATCACTCTCATTGGGAATTTGGAGTTCCTGTAGGTTCTGTCTTGCATCTTCAGATCAATTTTTATATTTCCCTCTACTCTGTTTCTATAAAAAAATAAAAGCTTGTAAATGTAACCTACATACTAGGAATTTTTTATAAAAGTAAATTTTTATAGTCTAGGGAAGATTTTTTCTGAGTTCTCTTGCCATCTTCACTTGACAAAGGGAACACTTTCCTGCTGACTTTTACAGGCAGTCAAACTTGGCTATTATTTTCCCTGACAGTCTGGTCACTTAGGAGTAGTTAGACATTCAGCTGAAGATTCAGATTGGAGAGACCAGCATCTCCCATGTAGCATAAAACACAGCTCTCAGTCTCAACAAATTTCATTTAACAGGCATTTATGGAGTCCCACCACGTGCAAAGGGCTGTGCTAACTCCCACCCAACTGTGACTTTTTCATCAATAGTGACAGATTTATTTCCTGTTGTCTCCTACCCATGAGGCAGCCCTGAAACTGCCTCTGCTGGTTTTGAGGAAGCACCCCAGGACGTTAAGCAGAATATAACAAAGGTAACAGGATTTTGCAGATGTAATTTATGTCCCAAATCTATTGGTTTGGAGTTAATCAAAAGGGTGAGAATGAGTTAATCAGGAGAACATCCCTGAAAGGGGGACTGGCCCTCCCTGAGGTGAGAGACTATGCTTGATTAAATAAGTGGCTGTGTTAGAGAAGTCCAAGTGGCAAGGAACCTTGGGTGACTTCTAGGAACTATGGGTGTCCTCCAGACCTGAAGGTGTCCTCCAGGCAACAGCCAGTAAAAAGTCCATCATCAGTCATGTGGTTGCAAGAAAATTGTTCTTCCACCAACCCAAATGACCTTGGAAGTGAATTCTTCCCCAGTCAAGCTCCAGATGAAATGCAGCCCTATGGGCACCTTGATTGCAGACTTGTAGGACCCTGAGCAGAGGACCCAGCTAAGACATGCCTCATGAACACTTTAAGATAGTAAATGTGTTACTTTAAGCTGCTAAGATCATGGTAATTTGTTTCTTAGTTACAGATGACTAACACAGGACTGTGGCTCTTATTCATCCAGCTTCTGTGGTTAGGTGGCTGGGTCCGTTTCTGGGAACTGTCCTCAACCACAGATAGCTACCTCCTGTAGGGCCACTTCTCCTCATTTTCTGTGACAGCCAGATCACATGACTGGTCAAAGATTGGCGAGTAGGAGCAGGGGTAAAGGGACGTGAAGGCACAGCCTGCTTGCCTGGGGCAGGGACAGCTCTGAAAGACTATGCCGGAGCTCTCTGTGGAATTAACTGTGGCCTTTTTGTGACTGCAGGATAAGGGGTTCAACTCCTCCCTCTCTAACTGCTTTCTTTACTCCCCTCTGGTGTGGATCC
>NW_012102809.1:6388669-6437047 GCF_000951045.1 Mandrillus leucophaeus
GGCTCAGGTTTCCCTTCTGTTCCCTGTTCTCCACACTGCCCCATGATGGCAAAGACAGGGAGTCAGCTCAGACTATTCTGTTAGGAAGCCTTTCCCTGAGCCTGAGTTAGGTGCCCTCCTCTGCCCCCATCGCACCTGTGTGCTCTCCCTATGAGCAGTGATCACACCATACAGCCATGGCCTCTCTCCTCATCTGCCTCCCATTGTGGGCTCTGAACCATGTGATGGCAAAGACTGTTTCCTTTTCTGTAAAATGAGGATGAGTAGGCAGATGTTGTACCTACCTTGAAGCATGAACTGACAATTAGATACATAAAGAATTAAGCATATAGTTCCCTTCTTCCCCTGAAACAATTTTCTCCATTTTGGTCTGTCAATCAGCCATGCAGGTTCAATGGCTGGAGTTGGCTCCTGCATTGAAATGCCAGGACCAATCACTCTCATTGGGAATTTGGAGTTCCTGTAGGTTCTGTCTTGCATCTTCAGATCAATTTTTATATTTCCCTCTACTCTGTTTCTATAAAAAAATAAAAGCTTGTAAATGTAACCTACATACTAGGAATTTTTTATAAAAGTAAATTTTTATAGTCTAGGGAAGATTTTTTCTGAGTTCTCTTGCCATCTTCACTTGACAAAGGGAACACTTTCCTGCTGACTTTTACAGGCAGTCAAACTTGGCTATTATTTTCCCTGACAGTCTGGTCACTTAGGAGTAGTTAGACATTCAGCTGAAGATTCAGATTGGAGAGACCAGCATCTCCCATGTAGCATAAAACACAGCTCTCAGTCTCAACAAATTTCATTTAACAGGCATTTATGGAGTCCCACCACGTGCAAAGGGCTGTGCTAACTCCCACCCAACTGTGACTTTTTCATCAATAGTGACAGATTTATTTCCTGTTGTCTCCTACCCATGAGGCAGCCCTGAAACTGCCTCTGCTGGTTTTGAGGAAGCACCCCAGGACGTTAAGCAGAATATAACAAAGGTAACAGGATTTTGCAGATGTAATTTATGTCCCAAATCTATTGGTTTGGAGTTAATCAAAAGGGTGAGAATGAGTTAATCAGGAGAACATCCCTGAAAGGGGGACTGGCCCTCCCTGAGGTGAGAGACTATGCTTGATTAAATAAGTGGCTGTGTTAGAGAAGTCCAAGTGGCAAGGAACCTTGGGTGACTTCTAGGAACTATGGGTGTCCTCCAGACCTGAAGGTGTCCTCCAGGCAACAGCCAGTAAAAAGTCCATCATCAGTCATGTGGTTGCAAGAAAATTGTTCTTCCACCAACCCAAATGACCTTGGAAGTGAATTCTTCCCCAGTCAAGCTCCAGATGAAATGCAGCCCTATGGGCACCTTGATTGCAGACTTGTAGGACCCTGAGCAGAGGACCCAGCTAAGACATGCCTCATGAACACTTTAAGATAGTAAATGTGTTACTTTAAGCTGCTAAGATCATGGTAATTTGTTTCTTAGTTACAGATGACTAACACAGGACTGTGGCTCTTATTCATCCAGCTTCTGTGGTTAGGTGGCTGGGTCCGTTTCTGGGAACTGTCCTCAACCACAGATAGCTACCTCCTGTAGGGCCACTTCTCCTCATTTTCTGTGACAGCCAGATCACATGACTGGTCAAAGATTGGCAAGTAGGAGCAGGGGTAAAGGGACGTGAAGGCACAGCCTGCTTGCCTGGGGCAGGGACAGCTCTGAAAGACTATGCCGGAGCTCTCTGTGGAATTAACTGTGGCCTTTTTGTGACTGCAGGATAAGGGGTTCAACTCCTCCCTCTCTAACTGCTTTCTTTACTCCCCTCTGGTGTGGATCCTGAGACCACATTATGACATACTTCCTGTGTGAAAATCTCTCTACCTCAGAGCTGTTCCTAGAGAAACTGACCTAAAATAATCATAACTGTTTTCTTTAATACATAGCTTATTATCAAGTGGTATTCCCTAAAGTCTGCAAGTCTAAATGAAAGGCAGTGAAAGAGGAACAGGTTCTGGTGACCTTTTTTTAGATTGCTTTTGTTTTGTAAATGCAGATTCTCCTATTATTTTTCAGTAATCTTTCAGAATATCCTTTACATAAATTAGCAGGAAGGCACTGGGATAGTCCCTAGAGATTATTGAAGTCCATTCATCTTACTGTACAGAATGGGAAATGAAGGCTCAGGGTTGTGTGTGTCTCTCTATGTGTGTGTGACTTGTTCAGATAATTCACTCATTCAACCAGCAGATTTTTTATCAGGATTGGATCTGGCCTCTGTAGACTCTGCAGAATGTGTTTACAAATGCATGGGACGTCTCACCACAGTCTTGCAGCTTCCTGAGGTGACACCACTGGTGCCCAAGCTGGGCTGCATAGTCAAGCTCTCTGGACTGGTGGCCACTCAGTGCCTCTGCCCTTGGTGCTGCCCCACATCTATGAGGATCTCTACCTAGCTCCTTTTCCTTTCTTGGGCTGGGAAGTTGCAGAAACTCGACTTGGACCCATCAAATTGTTCTTTAAGCTCTGGTGTGTTATCGCATGATGGAAAGAACCATGTTCTATTTTTGTATCAGAGTTCTATGTAAGATGGTTTACTCTGATTTAACCATGATGAACTGTGACACTCACGCTAGTTACTATGTTCCTGGTGCCATTCCACTTAATTTACAAATACCAATACAGTTAATTCTTACCATGACTCTATTTGGTAGCTGATATTAAAGTTATTAATAGACAAATGTCTATAAGTGTGTGTGACTTGCATCCAGCTTTTGTGTCAGAAAAAGGCTTGGACTTGTGAGCTAATGCTTGGAGAAGACAAGTGATTCTTTTTCAAATTATGTATGAAATGCTGAATTTGCTAATAATTATTTCTCTCTTTGGAAAATAATCCCTTTTGAGTATAGATATTATATAAAATACATGCCTATTCTTGACCATTCTGGGACCAATTACCAAGGTTTTAAAATAGCCCAGGCTCATTGCCTCTTTCTCTTCTCCCTCTCCTGCCCACCTTCTGGTGTTCCTCTGTTCATAGACACGTCCCTTGCAAACAGAAGAGGAGATGAGCAGAAACTCAAATCTGTCAGAAAAGGTTGGCTGTTACCAGCACTGCTAAAGACCAGGGGACGAAAAGCTGGAAGCTAATGGAATGCCTTGTCAGGGGCTCTTTCTATACCAGCCTTGTCCCTCCTGCCATCAGGTCTGGGACCCCCAGATCACTGAGCAACAGGAGAGCCTTGTTTATATGACAATTTTATTCCATGTTGTGAGCTTTTCCTTCAATTTACCACCAAAAGTTGCTGGCAAGACACCAATTTAGTGCAGTTTGAGTAAGCGAACATGTTTGCTGTTTTCCACTGTGTATTTTTAACCTATCCTTGTTTACTGGCCACCTTCTACTGTATGGTATCACTTCATGTTGAGTACTAAAAAGGCGTAAGTCCCAATCTCTGCCAGGGAGGAATGGTTAGACAAGAAAACAAAACAAAACCACAAGTGGATACAATAAGGAATTAAATGCTTTTATTATAACTTTTTTTTTGATAAAAAATGCACCAACAACCCTTATTCTCTATTTCACTTAGTCTCTGCAGTGTGTTAGTTTTCCATGACTGCTGTAACAAGTTAACCCAGATTTAGCAGCTTAAAATAACACAGATTTATCATTTTAGAGTTCTGGAGATCAGATGTCCAAAATGGGCCTCAGCGGGCCTCAGTGGGCTGCAATCAAGGTGTCAGTAGGGCTGCATCCCTTCTGGAAGCTCTGGAAGAGAATCTAATGTCTTGTGTTTTTGACTCATAGAGGTTGCCTACATTCCTTGGTTCATGGCTCCTCTTCCACCTTCAAAGTCAGGAGGAGCTGGTGGAGTCTTTCTCACATCACATTGTTCTGACATTGACTCCCCTGCCTGCCTCTCCCACATTTAAGGACCCTGTGATGACACCAAGTCCAATGGAATAATCCAAGATAATCTTATTTAAGGCCAGCTGATTAGCAAGCTTAATTCAATCTGCAACCTCAGTTTCCACCTGCCATGTCACAGAACATATTCACAGATCTGGTTATTAGGTCTGAGGCCTCAGATTAGGACATTGATTAGGTTTGAGGATTTGGACATGAACATCTCTGGGGCCATTATTCTTCTTGTCATACTTAGCATGTATACTTTCCACAGAATGCCATGTAGACCAAAATGTCATTAGATCAGTGAATATTGCTATTAAAATAAAAATGAGAGGAAGAAAATGAGAAGCTTTCTATATCTCAATGCTCATTAATGCAAAAACAATTATCCATTTTTCGTGTTTGTGGGGAGGCTGTTGTGCGTACTGTCATTTGTAATTATAATCCCACTTCCTTGTGTGAGTTCAGGCAGGCTGGTGGGAAAAATTTTAAAGACAGTTATAAGAGATAGACACAAATCTTCTTGGAAGACAAGGGGGGGTTTGCATAACTTCAGTAATAGATCTGGTTAAAGGCAGCCTAATCCTCTTATCTTAAGTAAATAGCTTAAAAGAGGTACACAGGAATATAAGGGAGTTTATCTAAATAACTTGTGTACTCATGTGGTCCTAAAATTAACCTTTGATCATTCCCCGGCAGGATTGCTCTCTCAGGGAGAGGGTGACCAGGCTAATTACCCTCCAGTGGTGTTGACTCAAAGCCTTTGTCATTTAATGTGTGCTGAATAAATGCCAGCAGGGCCAGCGAGTCAAGGCCGTGGCTGCTAGGGCCATGGCTGCTACAACCTTTTCTGTCTGCAGCCTGGCTCCCAGCCTACTCTTTCACTGAATATCAGTGTCTGAGTACGTTATTCACCTGTCGTGCAGCTGGAGTCTGCGGGACAGACTCCAGCACTTCCTCCTGC
Organism: Mandrillus leucophaeus; assembly: GCF_000951045.1. Taxonomy (NCBI): domain Eukaryota; kingdom Metazoa; phylum Chordata; class Mammalia; order Primates; family Cercopithecidae; genus Mandrillus; species Mandrillus leucophaeus. The sequence goes on from NW_012102809.1 coordinate 6,393,524, forward strand.
CCCCAATAAGTCAGCTGGGTTAGAAATGTTGTCATGATTACATGGCCACAATTACTGCTTTCTGTGTACCATCAAAATCAGCATTAAATGTAATTAGTTGCTGAATTATGTAGTATAGACAATATGTGTTTTGAGAATAAAATAAATGGATTTATCTTCCTTTCCACACTTTCTGATGATTCACATTTTCTTGAGATGAGCTAAGGGACCAAAATGCATCTATTCAAAGTAATCAATTCATGCACTAAATATTTTGTAAGTGTCTGACAAATGCCAGGCTCTGTGCTAGATGCTGGCAAATGATGGAGAACAAACCAAACACGGCCTTTGTGCTCCTGGAAATTTTAACCTACTAGAGTCCTTGTGGGAAATTCTCTAAGCCTTAAGAGGGAATTTAGGAGCCATGTCTTGAAGCATTAGGAGGATTTAGAGAGACTGGGAAGAATGAGGAAGGCATTTCAGGGACGGGAGAGCTGCTGAATAAAGCCACTGAGGCAGAGATGCATTGGAGACTGGTGTTTGTGTTTTCACTTCTTTTGACTCCTAATTCCTTGTTGGTTCCCATGACGTCACTTTCAACCCCACAAACTCAAAATCAAGATATAAACAGTGATGGAAATACATTTTCTGGACTCAAGGGAAGAGAATCAGAAATCTGACTTTGGGGAAAAGAGGACCATTGTGTTACATGAATAGAGGCACAGTCTTTTGGTGCCAAGTTTGGGAAATGCTGAATGTTGAAGGGCAGCTCATGACATTTTAGCAGAAAAGGACACATGGGGACACATTCCAAAGAGTTGATACAGAATGTTAGATAACTCAAGAGTTGAAAACAGGAAGACTCAAGAGAAAACAAGGAGCATTTGTTGTTGTTGTCCTAAAATGCTAGACAGCCTTCTGAAACAAATCTCTATAATTTTACCTGGAAGTGACAGCCAGTACATCAGTCCCTGGACATCCAGTTTTCTCTTTTGAATGATTAATTACCAAGTTGTTATTAGCATGAGCTTTTTAATTGATTGTCCATTAATAAGTATTTTGACAAAATGCCTTGCCCTTGATACAGTCATTAAAAACAAAAAGCCCAACAACAATAAAACCAACCCTGATTTTTATAAAGCTGTTGGATTCAAGAGATGAGAAAGAAGAAGGCTTACTGCAAAAATCATAACTTTAGCTGTGCAACTATATTAGCGGAAGTAATACTGACAGCAGGAACAGACTAACCTCAAAAATCTCAGCGATTTGGTGCAACGAAAATTTATTGTTTGCTTTTGTCACAGTTCAGTGTGGTCAGTGGGCTCTGTTCCATGTAGTCATTCAGGGATCCAAGCGCCTTTCATGACGAGACACAGCAATCTTCAGTGTGCGTCCTTGTAGAGACCCTGACATCAGCTAGCCAGCAAACAAGGGTCAACACAGAGAGAGACTAAAAAGGCACATCCACTCTTAGCTGGCTTAGTCTGGCAGGAACATATATCTGCTCACTTTCCGTTGGTAAGAATACAAGAATGTATCATATGGCTCCATCTGACTCTAAGAGGGCTCAGGACTCTAAGAAACCTTCTCAAGTTTCTGAGTTGTTTTGCAAAAAGTAAACAATCATGATCTTTTGGCTACAATTCCATCTACAGGGTGAGCAGCTTCTCCTCTTCATTAACTCTTCTTGGTGTTTACCTCTAGATTTGCTGGAAGGAGAAAGATGGGGAAAGGAGGGTAGAAGCACCCTCTGGAATGCCCCAGGTAGATATCAGACACATTTCAAGTGATTCTCACCTCTGTTTGATTCTATATCCTCACTCCTGCCTGGAAAGTTTCATCAAAGGAGTCTGTATTTAACACAGAAAAAAAAAAAGCTTCAAATACGCCAGTTTGTAGTTTTGGCCCCCTTAATGATGTGATGTCAAGTTGCCACAATCTAAAACAGTGTTTTGGGGATTGGCAGCACCCTTGCCTACTGTGTTTCTGCAGAACTAAGCTCTCATGTCACAGATGCTCTCTTTGAGGGTCAAGAGGAGGCTCCCAATAATGATTATCTGCATGTAAAAGTAACATGGCAAAACTCCACCCCCGTCGTTCCTTCTGCCCTGCTTGCATGATCAAAGCCCAGAAGCAGCCTCATCGATCACAACCACTTTCTCTACTCACACCTTGCCACCCTGTCTGATGGGCCAGAGAGATAGGAATTGGCACCCTTAGGCTGATTTAAGGAACATTTGTTATTCTCTGATTTCCAGGCTATTTAGCACACAGAAGAATCGCTGCCAAATAAGGGAGAGAGATGGTTACAGCTTGTCGGGCCCTCAAACAGCCCCTCCTCCTTCCCCAGACTCTACCCCAGTGGCACCTTAATGAGAATTATGAGGACTGTGGTTATTCTGAAGGGAATCTGGGCCACTCTAGGCGGCCGTTTCCTACTGAGCCGAGAGGAGCTAACAAGTGAGGCAGAGAAATAAATAGGCTTGTCCCCGCTAACTCCCCCAGATGCTGCTCCCATTAAAACACACCCATTGGAGGAGACTTCTCACTTATAATTGCCACCAATAAATCTATCACACCACACATAGCTTTACTGAAGCCTAACCCGCCAATATAATTAACAAGGAAAAGGGAGCAAATTTATTCATGGGGGTCATTCATCAGGCTTATGTTTAGACTTCTGTTGTCAACTATTACCATTTCTGTTTTACACTGGAAGCTGCTTCTTCTATAGCCACTTTGCTTCACAGACAATATGCTTGCATTTCAAAAGCACACATGGGTCTCCTACAAGGGATTGCCCTTGAAAAATGTTTTTCAAGTATGTGGATATAAGTTGGAGTCCTGACTCTGCATACACGGTGTGCTACCTGTGTGACTTTGTTCAAATTATTCAACCTCTCTGAGCCTGTTGCCTTCTATAAAGTGAGCATGGTGACACTCACTTGCACTGTTTTGCATAGAATAGATAAGCATAAGAAACAGTACAGAGGAGGTGCCCAATAAACACTGGCCTTTCTATTTTTTCTTTACCTTCCTGACCTTTCTATCTCTCTCCTTTCTCTCTTCTCAGGAGCATTCGGTAGTTTTATAACCAGAACCCTAATTAATGAGCTTGCTGAGAGCTGGGTGAAAGTTGCCCAAATGGAGAGGTGATGAGTAGGTGTATATTCTGTGTCAAAGCAAATGAAATCGAGATCATTAGAAGCAAAACACCTTACAAAGGAACCAAATGCTAAAGGCACTGTAGAAATATAAAAGAAGTCACACTCTGGAGGCAGTTCTCTGGGGTGTCCAAGATCTAAGGAGCCACTAGAGTCAGCGCTCACCCTTTTGCCTCCATGGTGAGCTCTCCTGGTTTTACTTCTTCCTCCTTCTGCTTCTTTCAGCTCCTTTGACAGCTCATCTTCCACCCAACTTCAAATGCTACAGTTCCTCAGATGCAGCCTTGGGCCCTTTTTATGCCTCATTCCACATTCTTTTCCTAAACAATCACATCCACGCCCAACGCTTTGGTTACCAGGCATACTCTGGTGACTTTCAAATGGACTTCTGCCCAGATACATGCTCTGAGCTCTAGACCTGTCTATCCTTCTGCCTCCATGACATCTATTGGATGTCTCATGGGTACACCAGATGAAATTGGACAAAATAAACCAATGCTATTTGCACCTGCAAACCTGGTCCTGCTGCAGTGTTTGCTGACTCGGGGAATGGTGCCTGTAGTCAAGAAGTTGCCTGGGAATCGTCCTTGTCTCCTCTCTTTCTTTGTTCACCCTCCATCCAGTCAATCACAAATGCAGCCACAAATTCCAATTATAAAGCTGCTAGGCTCTCTCACGAGGCTGTGATGGCCTGTGCTGGCTTTTCCACCATCCAGTTTGGCCCCACCCACTCCATTCTCCAGACTCTAAATGGAGAGATCTTTTAAATATCTCATTGTTGCACTCATCACTCACCCTCTCATATCCAACTTCCTGTGGAAAACCTTTCAAAGGATGCTTATTGCTTTCAGAATGAAATTCCACATCCCTAATACCATTTATAAGGATCTACCTATCAGCTAACTTCATCCCTCATTGCCTCATCTCTATTTCTGAGGACCAGCCACCCAGCATTTTTAATCTCCTGGACACACTACCATTTTTCCCACCTCAGGGTCACCACGATTGCTCTCCCTCGCTTTAGAATACTTGGCTAGTTTTTGCTCATCCATTAGATCTTATCTTAGATCTGACTATGTCTTATTGGTTTTAAAGCATGTTTTCCACATTTTAACATCTCTGAAGTTAAGGTGTGTACGTTGGCATGGACTGTTGGCTGGCCGCTGCTGGGACATGGTTGTCCACCTGTGCACACACCGACAGCATCAGAGTCAAAACTTGCAGGATGGGGTTAGCGGCTTGGCAGCAAGTCCTGGAGATAACATGGAGCACTCTTTTAACTCCTAGGAAGCAAATAGTTGTGGTGTGTGAGTGGGGGAGGGAGTGGATCCGATCTGTGTAGCAACATTCCCCAAGCAGAAGTCAAAAATAGGTTAGCTCTACATAATTGCAAATTTGGCTTAAGAGCAAAGTACCAATAGCTTTTAGTTCTTTTATAGATTCTTTTAAGAAATAGCATATCATCAATGCTCTTAATGGCACAGGGAATGATGTTGTGGGCAAAAGCCTAGACATTAACCATGCTGCATTGAAAGTGATTAGGAAGAAATAGATTCTGAATGTAAAGAAATTCTAGGAATTCCTTAAGAACCTATTTTGCTTATATTTTCTCTTTTAATTATGGACAAAATGATATGTAATGAAAACGTCAAATTAAAGGTAAAATGAATATCCTAAGTCCTAAGACAGCTTCGTGTCATTTTTAATTGGAAACATTTTTTTTTTTTTTCTTAGTGATACATACAATAATGGTGTGTCTTACATTTGGTGACATCTGAGACTTCATGAAAAACAGTCATTCCTAAAAGCAGGCTTTGCTGACGCCTCAAATAGAACAGGCCATCTTTTTATAAGCTCTCTCATATTCTGGTAGCTCCTTATATCACTAATAATAGCTGTAATAAATGGTGAATTAGTCATTTAATATCTGCAAGATTGCAAGCTCAATATGAAAAGAGATTGTATCATTCATGTTAACTTCTTTACCCAGAAGCGAGAATGCAGAGGTTGCATAAGAGATCTTCGTTTGAATAAATAAATAGGTCTGATCAGGACTATTCTGTCCTTTTTGGGGGGTGGCCCAGAAAGTGATAGCTGCACCAAAATGCTTTAGGTCATGGCCCAGGTCACAGAGCTGGGAAAAAGACTGTGTAGGGGAAGAGCAAAGCTGCACAATGAGAGGCCCTTAGCTCCCGAGAGGGAATTGTAACTCCAGCAGGCACGGCGAGCTGGCAGCACCGATCCACTGCGCACCTCATGGCGGGATGCCTCCTTGTTCCCTCCTGGCCTCACAGCTCTGGTCTGCTTGTACCTCCGGGCACATTCACAATTTATTTGGAAAGGACATTATTCCTGCCACTGGAGATTAAGGCCTAAGAGTGGCAAGAGTCAGTGTGTGAAAATCAGGGTGCGACAACAAAACACACATACACGCCCCATAACGAACCTCTTCCCTTCGAACAGTTAAAAATGCTTAACAAGGCCTGTCAGCCAGTGTTTGTGTGAGTGAGGCTGGAGTTTTGTAAAGGGAGGAAGGAGACGGACCACAGTTCCCTGCACGGTGGCCCTGGGACACCCCTCTCTTGGTGTGCTCCTCAGAGCTCCTTGAGGGCCACCCCAGCAGGGAATCCCGGGGGACTCTCCCAGCCTCTTGTCAGTTCTGAAGACACCTGAGAAGGAAGGTTAGCAATGAATTCACAGCCTGAGCCTCTGGGAGTCTTCCCTTCACCATGCCCCAGGCAAACGAGGCAGCGCCTGTCTGCTTTCCACTTCTGTGCCCAAGGGGATGAGCAGTCACTTGCCACAGCGCCCTGGCTGTTCTCTTTTGTTCTGTTTCCATCAGAAATGGCAGTCCGTGGAAGGAGTAGGACCATCTGCTCGTTGGAGACATCGCGGGCTTTCGTGGAGGAGCCCGCCCTTCGATATTCACATGAACAGGCTCCAATCCCACCCCAGCTGCAGAGGGAGCCCTGAGTTCTTCCCAGACTCCACAGGGGTGGGGATTGGTGGGGTCGGGCGGGCTCTTGCCTTTCTCACCCAATGGTCTGCTCCCCATCCTCTTTGGGAGCTCTGCTTGTGGCTCGCCTCCTGACGTGGGAGGGCATTGCCATGTGGACTACAAGGACCAGGTAGCCACAACACCTCCCTGGATTCCCCACAAACCTCCTGTCACATAAAGCCTCTTCCACAGGATACGCAGCTGAGTGGAATGTACACCCCCCAGACACAGACAACTGAGAACTGAATGTTGGGCATTTCCTTTGTTGAAATCCTCAGCCAGTTCTGCAAACTCAGTTGCTCCTAGATTTTGTTTTGTCTTGTTTTGCTTTTAACTTAGAAAAGCTCAGCTGTCTCCAAACCCCATACACAAGCTGGGCTCTGAGACTCCCTTTACACAACCAGTGCTCCAGGATCCCCCTCCCACGACCCGTCTCTGCTAGCAGTTTACCCTTTGATACAGTTCTGTCCATACCCTTTCCTCACCTTAGAAGGCAAATTCAGGCCAAATTCATTTTAATACTTAAGAATTTAAAAAATTATCACTAATACTGTTTTAGTAGTATTAAATATTTTAAAAGAATAAATAATTTAAATTTTAAAATAGTATTTTAAATGAAATGTTAAATTTAAATAGTATTTTTCTCCTGGTTTTATACTTGTGTAAATCTTAATTGTTAGAGCTGGGAAGGACTTTAGGGTATTTCTACACAAGCTCCCCACTTTGCAGATGAAAAACTGAGATGCAGGTGTGTTGAGGCGCTTTGCCTATGTCCACATGCTAGTAAATGGCTAAGCCAGTATTAGCCACAGGTCAGTTGACTTTCAACTTTTCTGTGCCGTAAAGCACAGGTCTCAACCCAAACACTTACCTGGAGCAGGTCAGTGATGCTGGTGACTGAGAGGGAGCAGGTGCAAGCACATTCACAGGCACCGTATGTGTAGTGAGACTGTGTGAAGATCAGTTTGCAAGGGTGCAGGATTTGCTGAGCTGCAGCAGGTTTTTGCCATGTGGGAATGCCTGCTTAGTGTTGTAAACATCTTCCTGTTTTGTTTGCTTGTTTGTTTGTTTTTCTTTTTTTGAGATAAGGTCTTCCTTTGTCACCCAGACTGGAATGCACTGGCACGATCACAGCTCACTGCAGTCTCAACCTCTTGGGCTCAAGGGATCCTTCCACCTCAGCCTCCCTAGTAGCTGAGGCTACACGTGCACGCCACCATGCCTGGCTAATTGTTTATTCATTTATTATTATTATTATTATTATTATTTTGTAGAGATAGGTTTCGCCATGTTGCCCAGGCTGGTCTTGAACTCCTGGGCACAAGTGATCCACTTGCCTCAATCTCCCAAAGTGCTAGAATTACAGGCCTGTTTTTTTTTTTTTTTCCCCCAAGGAAAACTAGAAATATAGATTGTCAAAAAATTGTACAATCTCCTCATTTGCTCAAAATTAAAACAAACACTGGATAGGCCAACTATGACCCATCTGTAAAGCAAGTTCAATCTAGGGATGGCCAGTGCACAATTTCTGCCATAAGAAAATCTTACTGGCTGAGCAAAGTGGCTCATGCCTGTAATCCCAGCAATTTGAGAGGCCAAGGTGGGCGGATCACGAGATCAGGAATTCGAGATCAGCCTGGCCAACATGGTGAAACCCTATCTCTACTAAAAGATACAAAAAATTAGCCAGACGTGGTGGCATGCACCTGTAATCCCAGCTACTCGGGAGGCTGAGGCAGGAGAATCGCTTGAATCTGGGAGGTGGAAGTTGCAGTGAGCTGAGATCATGCCATTGTACTACAGCCTGGGTGACAGGGCGCAAGACTCTGTCTTAAATAAATAAATAAATAAAAACAAAAATAATAAAATCTTACTGCAGAATGCTTCCCCAAAGGGTCCCTCTCCTGACTGGTTCTGTGCTTTTCCCCTTGAGGTTTCCTACTACTTCCTGCCCGCTCCCAGTGCCCCTCACCATGTTCAAGCCAACTCCTAGTGTTCCTCTCTGTAGCCCCCTAGACCCTGTCTTTTTAAGCCCACAGGAAGGGGCCTTCCCTGTAAGCTGCTGAGCTCCAGCCTAAAGGTCCCAGTGGTCCTACGTGGCTTAATTTTTCCTCCAACTCGCCTTCACATTGCTGGCAAGATTGAAAAATAAGTCATTAAATTACATTCCTAAATTCACTGGGGACGAGATTAGAGCCAACCATGGTGAGTGAAATGCCTTGGAACATTGGTGCTGTCTCAAAGGAATCATAGGGAAATGATTTTTGCCTTATGTAGAATTTACTTAAATGGTAATCAGAAGTAAACAAAATAAAACACATAGCTAAAGAACAGCTTTCTTTGAATGCAGAAAGCCATGAAACTATCTGGCATGCTTTGCTAAAAATACTGGGAGAGCAGTTCTGAGAAGTAGTCTGTTCCTTGCAGAATTCCTTGTGAACCCCTGAAACTATAGGTGGATTTCACATGTGTAGCCCACTTCTGAAGTGATGACTGCACCCTCAGCCAGCCCTTTCCTGAACCAGGGGTTGCACACTTTGAAGCTTGCAGGGACTAGAGTTACAAGAATGCAATAGGCCAGGAAGGGTTCTGATGGCCTGAAGAAGGGGCAGGCATTACTTCGATCTGGTGGATAATGGACTGCAGGCCCAGTGCTGCCATACCTTCTGGATTTTCATGAGAAGTTAGAAATCTGAATTTTTGTGTGAACTCTGGCTTATTAAAGTTTGGCAACTGATTGAAGTAAAAACAAAACACCTTTCCAACCATAGAAGAGCTCTTTCTCTGAGGGCATGATTCAGCTGTGGGCTGCCAGATAGCAACCTCTACACGAAGGAGAGGGCCAAGAAATACTCAAAAGAAGCCAGATAACTTAGGTTGTTGCTTCCAAATGCTTCCAAGGAGTTACTCATCCAGGATTTTAGATTTACACACAGTCACATAAGGACGCACTGTTTGAGGCCTCATTCTCCTAAACCTCCTTCTAAACAGGGATGCCACATGCCACCTGCATCCTTTTTAAACATGTACCAACATTGATTGGACATATCCATGAAGAAGGAAACTGACAATTGTGATGAATGTCCCTGGACCTCATTGTACTTGGTCTCAAACACCTGGAGAAGGCCAGCAGCACTCATATCATTCTTCCTTCTCCTCTATCTCACCACATTTCATTTGCTCACAACCAGATTCTCTTCAAGGTTGAATTCATTCTTTCGCAGTAGCCATACCCGTCCTGCAACAGAACTACCCTCTGCCTACAGAGAACCCTTGGGTATATTCAGTAAAGGTTGAGTTACTGTGTTTTGCATTTTGTAATTCGTGATGTGTTTTGTGGTTGCCATACTGAGGCTCACGAGGAAAAGCTTATATTTTCTCCTGGATGGGGAGTAGTAGCTATTCCTACTGCCAGTCACATGAAGACAAGTCTGGTCCTTATTCAGAAAGCCAGAATGGAGAAAACAAGACTCTGGGGGCAGGAAAAAACTGCTTTTCTCTAAACAAAATTTGGTTAACTCAACAGTATTTACTGAGTGTGTCAGTAAGAACTCAATATGTGTCAGGCACTTACTGTGTGACACACTGACCATCAGAGTCAAGACTTTGGACTTATCTTTCAGGTTGCTCCTCAGAGAGGGAAGTAGCGATGGCCTTTGTAAGAAAGGGAAGGAGGGAAAACTGATTAGGCCCCAAATGGAAGATGAGAAAGTAATAGTTTGTAGGACATATATCAGTTTCTTATGACTACATTTCTTTTCCTAGTCAAAGTCTTTAGTAAAATTCCAGCTCTGTCTCAGCCATGCTATTGGGTATTGATGTGAAGGTTGTGTTTTCTCATTTAGGTCAGGGATTTACTTACAAGGGTGAGCAGTGTCCTTCCCAAAGGCCATCATGATGGTGGTTGCCATAATGTGAAGAGGTCCAAAGGGAAAGAAATTTTAGGAGGCCGTAGCCAAGTGTTTGGAAATCAGCTTTCTCTTTATGGATAGATTTTTGCTCTAGTTAATGGCCTCAGAGGATGTAAGGTTTATTTTTTATTAAGTATGTTGGAAATTTCCTATGCAGAGATGAATCACTCTTATAGGAAATATCAAAGAATCATTCTCCTTTCCAGCATCTATATTTTCATGCCCCAAAGTGAATTTCTCATTTTTGCTTCAAGCCTGCTACTCCTCTCATGTTCCTATCTTAGTTTTGACATCACCATCCAGTTAGTGACTCAGGATGAAAACCTCAGAGTTGTGGTCAGCTCCTTCCTCTCTCTCCTTCATCTCCCTCTCTAACTCCTTAATACTGTATTCAAACATTTGAAGTTCTGTTGAGCAGTATTTCAAACTGATGCTCCATGAAACACAGGAGATGTTACTGGAGGCCTTACGAGAACAGTAGTCTTTGGCCAGTAAGTCTGGGAAACACTACAAGTTGTATCTATCTTTTGGAGATTTTCAGAGTATCTAATCATATTAAATGCTTTGAGAAGTTCTGCAGTTTAGAAACCTGTTTAACTTCATCAACCACAGAATTTTCCACATGTTAAAAAAATATAAAAATGATCAGCATTTCTGTTAGTGGTCTACATAAATGTGGTTCAGTACTAACTGTAATTTGGAAAATTCTGTTAGAAATGTACCCCTGCAAAATCTCTCCCAGAGGCATTTATTGCTCATTTTTTTTGAGATTCCCTTCTTACCTAGACACTTGCACCAGTATCTTAATTATTCTCCCTGCTTTCAGTCTCTACCTATTTATGTCAATTTTTTCTTCATTTACAGTTATGTCCTCTCAAAATACAGTTGTGATTAAACTTCTCTTCTACTCAAAAATCTTCCATGGCTTTCACACTGCCAGCAAAATAAAGTTCTAGCTACTTACCACTTTGAGGGCTCAGGTCAATGCAGACTGAAAACTGACTCCATTTGCCAAGTTCTGAAAGAGGGTTAGAAACCAAATTTCTTAAAACATCTGGAGTCAGAGATAGTTCAATACAATAAACAAAGAGAGAAACAAAGGCCAAGAATTTTCCAATATTGATGACAGACGACAAACCGTAGATCCATGAAGTCCAGAAAACACCAACACACTTAAGTATATCAAACTGAACTTACTGAAAATGAAATTCAAAGGGAAAATCTTGAGGGGGGAGAAAAGAGACTTTATTTATGGAGGAATGCAGATAAGTATTACAGCAGACTTCTCAACAGAAATCATGAAAGCCAAAGGCAATGGAACAACATCAAAATTCTACACCCAGTGAAAATATCTTCCAAAAATGCAGGAAAAATAAAGACTCTCTCATACAAACCAAAACTGAGAGAATTCATTTCCAGAAGGCCTACCATGCCAGAAATGTTAAAGGAAGCTCTTAAGGCAGACAGAAGATGATAACAGAAAGAAGCTTTGATCCACACAAAGATATATAGAATGCTTTTAAATGGAATAAATAAGGAAAAAGAAATCCATTTTTCTATTATTTTTAATTACTTTAAAATATAAAGTAAAAGTGTTTGGGGAGAAGAAGGGAAAGAGTATGCAGCTCTCATTTTTGGATAAGGAAGGCAGATCAAGAATAGATTAGGCAAATAAGGATTAGGTTGGTGCAAAAGTAATTGTAGTTTTGGACCATGAATTTTCAGTCATTATAACTAGGCCAAATACATCTTTATTAGTCAAAATAGGAACTATTACATTCAACACATTTTTCCCAATATGAGAAATAAGTTTGTTTATTTCTGTAGCATAAAAATCCATCCTTCAGGATTTGGTGAACTCTTGGAAAGCATTCCTACCTTCCGCTGGTTTTGAAAATGTTTTCCCTGCAAAAAGTTGTTGAGGTGCTTGAGGAAGTGGGAGTTGCTTGAGGAGAGGTCAGGTGAATACGGCAGATGAGGCAAAACTTCGTAGCCCAATTTGTTCAACTTTTGAAGTGTTGGTTGTGTGACGTGTAGTCAGGTGTTGTTGTGGAAGAGAATTGGCCCTTTCTGTTGACCAGTGTTGGCTGCAGGTATTGCAGCTTTCAGTGCATCTCATTGATTTGCTGAGCAGACTTCTCAGATGGAATGGTTTTTCCAGGATTCAGAAAGCTGTAGTGGGTCAGATTGGCAGCAGTCCACCAAATAGTGACCATTGCTTTTTTTGGATGCAAGTTTGGCTTTGAGAAGTGCTTTGGAGCTTCTTCTTGGTCCAGCCACTGAGCTGGTCATTGCCGGTTGTCATATAAAATCCACTTTTCATCGTATGTCACAATCAATTGAAATGGTTTGTTGTTGTTGTGTAGAATAAGAGAAGATGACACTTCAAAACAACAACTGTTTTTGATTTTCACTCAGCTCGTGAGGCACCCACTTATGGAGCTTTTTCACCTTTCCAATTTGCTTCAAATGCCAAATGACCATAGAATGATCGAGGTTGAGTTCTTTGGCAATTTCCTGTATAGTTGTAAGAAGATTAGCTTTGATGATTGCTCTTAGTTGATTGTTGTCAACTTCCGACTGCTGACCACTATGTTCCTCATCTTCAAGGCTCTTGTCTCCTTTGCAAAACTTCTTGAGCCATCACTGCACTGTATGTTCATTAGTAGTTCCTGGGTCAAATGCATTGTTGATGTTGTGAGTTCTCTTTGCTGCTTTATGATCCATTTTGAACTCGAATAAGAAAATCACTCCAATTTGCTTTTGCCTAATATCATTTCTGTAGTCTAAAATAAATATAAAATAAACTGCAAGTAATAAGTCATTAGCAAAAAAAGATAAAGTGAGAAATGCACATTAAAATGATGTATAACATAACCACATTTATTTAAGACTATATTCCAGTATCAAATGGCAAATTTCAACAATGCAGAAACTGCAAGTACTTTTGCACCAACTTCAAAACTTGGGACAGTTGTCAGGTCAAGATTTTGTCTCAAATAATGCCAGAAGCTGAGGGATCATAAGCATTTGTGTGAGGACTGGTAGGCTGGTTTATAGCCAGAGGACCCTCTCTCAACAAGATTCTCCACTTGTGAACTCCAGCCCTTCTTCCTATCTACGCTTCTTGCCAATTCTCTTCCTTTACCAGCCCATGATTTCAGACATAAGGATATCCTGTTGGAGCCCACATAACTTGCCCTTTTTTGGGTGCTACATGTTACTCACCTGTTTCCCTCCATTTCCATCTCTACCTATTATATTCCCTTTGTTTTTCAGCATCCAGGTAAAATGATGTTTCCTCTAAGAAGCACTTTGTAGTCTGCCCAATTAAGGTAGATTTCTCCCACTCCTGCGACCCATGACAATTTTATTCTACTAGCCATAATAATCTGACTTATGTTGAACTTAGTTATTTATGAGATTATCTCAAGCTCACTGTAAGCTCCACAAAGCTAGCCACCATGATTTAGTCATGTTTGAATCCTCCCTTCCTAAACACTCCCTATACACCACCTAGCCCAAGTACTAATTATTGATGGTTTGTGACATAGACTCAGCAAAAGTTTCTTGAATGCAATTAAGACTAAGGACCTTTGGCTTCTTTGATGCCTATGTTCTTTGAGGTAAGGTAAAAAATGAAACTGATTTGGATGCAGTCACAGGGACTTTTTTCTCTGGTGTTTGATCTAAACGGTCTGTCCTCCAAGAGTTTTTAAGAATCAGTCAGAGTGTCATGGCCATTCCAGCAAGGGAACAGAAGTGCTAGTCAGGAACCAAGGGAGACTTGTGTAAAGAGTCCTGAACCCCTTCCATATGGTAAGAGACAGGGATAGCCTGTGGCCAGACCATTCCTTCCAACTGTCCAGCTCCTGGACTTATAACCATAGTGGACACAGGGTCCTTATGTTTTCCTTCCCTGGACTGTGTGCTCAGTCATTTGGCAAGACTAAGGCTAACTGAGATGGCTCATATTCAGCAAATTTCACTCCACAACAGAAAAACAAGGCAAACAAACAAAACAAAACAAAAACAAAAAAGAAAGAGGTCAGGAGATCGAGACCATCCTGGCCAACATGGCGAAACCCCATGTCTAGTAAAAATACAAAAAAAAAAATTAGCTGGGTGTAGTGGCGTGTGCCTGTAATCCCAGCTACTCAGGAGGCTGAGGCATGAGAATCACTTGAACCCAGGAGGTGGAGGTTGCAGTGAGCCGAGATCACACCACTGCACTCCAGCCCGGTGACAGAGTGAGACTCCGTCTCAAAAAAAAAAGTGTCAAGATGAAGCAACAGTTAACAGAAAAGGGGAACAAGAGTTGGGAGCAGGAGATTTGAGGACAGACAATTGAGCTCAGTCCTGAAGAGCGAATCAGTCTCAGCATGGCAGAAAGTATACATATTCCAGGAGCATGACTAAAGTTCATAGGCCAATGAACTCAATGTTCGGACTGGTAAGAAAGCCAGAGTGATAGGAGGAGCTGTTCTGTCGTGCAGGAATCAGAGAAAAATCGTAGGCCCTTGGTGTGGAAGTGATAGTGCTGGTGCTAATTGGATAGGAGTTGCTATGGAGTGCTGAGGACCTCGGTCCTTGAAAAAACTTCACCCTTCAGCTTGAGCACTGACTGACAGCTGGAAAGGGCTGTGAGTATCCACACCCTTATTAATATAAGGTCAGCAATGTCACTATCTTCCCAGGATATAGGCACAGGCCATCATGGCTATAGAAATCTTCGGTGACTTGATGCTGAAGCAGAAAGTAATATATATCTTATTGCTTTGAGAAAATAATCAAACCATTTTCTACCCTGGATTGTTCTAGATAGAATTTTAATGTAAGCAGAATCTAAAGGTGTCCACCAATCTTACTCCCCTTTTCTCACAAGAATACGGTTCCAATGATCCCTGTTTTAAAGGGATTTCTAGTGTAATTATGGGAGTATTTGCCCAACTAATCCTTTTCTTTGCTTCTTTGGCAAGGTGCTCAGTTATCATTGTTTGAGTTTAGTTCAGCTGTGAAATTTTCTTCTAACTGTACTTGGGCCCTGGAGAGGCAGAGCCTTAATGGGGGCTGCCTTCTCCACATCCTGTAAGGATTGCAGAGATCCAATAAGTCAACTTTTACAGAATGCTTGGGGATCTGAAGGGTCTATTTGGGCTATAAATGTGCCAGGAAAAAAATCCTTGGATGTTCATTACTAGTGTGGTGGCTCAATGTACATCCCATTTTCTACCTTGATACCTTATTAAAAAGTTGGAAAATCTCTATTGGGGTGAGAAAGACAACTTTTACTTGTTCGGTGGGTGGTTTTTAAAAGCCTTGGAGATTCATTCCTAACACAGGTCTATTCTAACATGTCAGAGGCATTTACCATTCACCCACACATGCAGGAAAGGCAGGAGACAGAATATAGAAGAAATTAGAGCCTCCAGGGTGAAAGGAGAAATTTTTCTTTTTTGGCTGTAAGGAGGTCCTTCAAACACAGCAGCTGTGGGTGATGTCAAGGGACAGCTATTGCAGCCCATCTCTCTACACCCACTCAGTGAGGAGGAGTCAGATACAGCCCAGGATTTTTGAAACATTCAAGTTTTCACTAAAAATCTTTATTAATTCAAAGCATTCAGCATGAGTTATATAGGACAATCACAGTTACTGATTGTTTAGATCCTGTAGAGAATTCAGGATTTGCCACTCAAAACCAAAAACTACAAAGCAGTTGAATAACTAATCAATTACACAGCAGGAATTCTGTCTCCAAACCCAAGCACCTACTTTGAATTTTGACTCTTAGGACTGATAAGATGTTCAGGTTATGTTAGTAGCATTGATGTCCAGTCATTTGCATTTCCAGCTAACATGGTGGGGTCATGGAAACAGGTCTATGAAATCATTGCCTTAGTTTTTTACCTTCTTCACATTGCTAGGGACCCTTGTGGGAGGCATCATCAAACTCTCCATCTACTGACAAGCTGAGGTGATGGCCCAAGGCAGACCTTCCTTCCCAATCAACACTTCACCAGTTTCATTCCAATTTCATTCCAATAAAACCCAACTCTTTTCTCCAGACTCTTGATCTCCACTTGTTGCTTTCCTGGAGCTGGTGTTTGAACTCAACTTTTCTTCCCTCACATTTTCACTTAGCTAACCTTTTTGCCCTGAGCATCACTTGCTATCTGTAAAGGTAGAGGATTCCCTCCTTTAAATCTGGCCCTATAGAAAAAGACCTTTGATCTTAGCAGCTGTCTTAATCCGTTCGTGTGGCTATGAGACAATACCTGAGGCTGGGTAATTTCTAAAGAAAATAAGTTTTTTTGGCTTATGGTTCTGCAGACTGTACAGGAAAAAATGGCAGCACTATCTGCTTCTGCTGGCAGGCTGTTTCCACTCCCGGTGGAAGGTGAAGGGAACCGGCATGTGCAGAGGACACATGGAGAGAGAGGAAGCAAGAGAAGAGAGGAGGTGCCAGGCTCTTTTCAACAACCAGCTCTCTTGGGCACTAATAAAGTAAGAATCCATCTCCACCCAGGCAGGGCATTCATCGATTCATGACCCTTCCCATTAGGTCATACCTCCAACATTGGGGATCACACTTCAACATGACATTTAGAGAGGTAAAAAACAAAACAAAAACAAAACAAAACAAAAAATTATAGCAGCCACCCAGCCTCCAGCCCAATAAAGAAGGAAGAAGGACAGTGGCTATGTACGTACCAGAGTAACAGAGGTAGACCCTCTCTCTTTTCCCTCCACTGTCTCAGAACATCTTCTTTTGTAGCGACTAACTATAAAATCGAACAACGAGACTGTAAATACTGAGACCACCCAAACAGGTTGCCTCATCCTAGCTTCGTCAGTGAATACCCCCAAGATTCTAGTGTAAGGCATCATTCAATGCCTTTATGCTGGTATTGTCAGCCACCAAAAGGAAAAGATAATCTGGATTTTGTCAAGCTTTCCATACAAATTTACCTTTATGCTGAGGAGACATTTTGTTCCCAAAGGGTAATTTATTCAAAAAACTGCAATTGTCTAGGAAGAGGGACTTATAATGAAGATGCCTTTGTAACCATTACTACACTGTGTCCTGACATTTATAATGAAGCCTAGAACCAGAAATAGATTCTTCAGGAGCATGGGATGTGTCTAAACGCTAGATTAAGTCTATTCTTCTTGAATGTACCTCTGCCTAGGAGGAGTCTGGGGGTTTCCATGTCAGGGGGATTCAGTGGGCTTCTGGAATTGCCTTTGGTTTACTCATGAGCTCTCTTGATGATGCAGCAGTGGCCAAGCTGAGATCACAGACACATGTGCTTTCTTTCACAGGCAACTCAGAAAAAAAATAATTACCTCAATTTCTAAGCAAGGCAGAATGCTAACCTTTCGCTATCTGTTTTATTCTCCCTTGAAATTATATTGATCTGGTCTTTCACTTTGTGATTAAGAGAGAATTTTGTTAGTAGCTGAGATGTGCTGCTCTTATATTTTTCATTGTTATTGAATCCACCTTGAAATCCTTGGGTAGAGAGTTGGAATGTTTTGGAAAATTAATTAAAAGAAGACTTAAAAGTTTTTACAGCTTGAAGAAACTGAGAAGGGTCACCGGGGGGATCGTAGGCCCTTCCATATTCAGTAGAAAACTATTAGACATTTTCAGAGACAGAGAATTGTAAAGAAAAAAAAAAAACCAAAAAACTTGTGAAGTAGGTGTGAAAAAAAATCATTGTATAATTTTGCTTAAAAATTGTGCTTTTCCAAATGTCTTCTAAAGAAAATATATCACTTCAAGAAATCATTTAGTGTAAACTGGAGATGCTAGGGTACAGAATAATCTTTAGAGACTTGAGTGTATATGCAAAATAATTTGAAATAAACTGAGATTTAGAAGCCACAAAGAAAAGTGGATGGGAAGGTGGCTGGATGGTGGCCAGGGAGACATTTTTCTGGTTGAAAAGCAGCCACCACAGGCTTTTATGCTGACACAGAGAGCGGTCTTCTCACCTACGAGGATATATGGAACGAGCTGCTACAGAGATGAAGGGGAGAGATGCATCAATTTCACTTCTCTTGGCAGAGGGGAAGCTGTGCACAGACAACAATTACACGAGGTAGAGTGAGGCCATCATTCAAGCAAAGAGAGTGCAAAGATGGAAGGCAGGATGGGGACTAAATGTCTCCAGCCAAGCCAGCAATATAAGCTATAACCCAAGTATATAACCCCAGTATAACCCAGGGGTTGTACTGGAGAATTCATGTCCAACCTGCAGGGGGCAGCACAGCCAGACTCCCGCCAATCATCATAACCTACAAATATAGGGTTGGAGTAGCCAGATCTGACATTCCAAGAAAAACCAGAAAACTGGATTTTGATTTGGAATTTCACCTACTTTAAGAGGTCAGCAATACAACTAAAACTTTTTAAAAATGTTGTTCTGAGGGCGTAGAAATTCTCATGAATGCAATACACGAAGGGAACGGGGTTCTTACCATTGAAGACAGAGGGAAATTGCAAATGCAAGGCACTGGCAAAGGCTTTTATGGGAAAACTCCTCTAAAGCCTCAGTGTTGAGACCAAATGCTGACAGTATGTGTGCATCCCTGAATTTTCTAACCTTAAGTATGGAAGTTAAAACCAGAGTTACATTAACTAGTGATTAATAACAGTTGAAGCTGAATACAGGATGATCACTTCTACACAGCAAGAGGTTAAATATGTATGCTGTTGTTTGAATTAAAAGTTATACTCCGGTGGAAAATTCATGAATGGCTGAATTATGTGTTTTGTGTCTGGTCTCTGTGATTTGCATGCTTAACCATGTGATCCACATTATCATAAATCAGGTAGCACTGCTCACCTGGAGGCGGCTGTAGAAATTTTGGACATAACGTCTGGAAAGAAATGAGTCCTTGCAGGGCAAGCCTTGCACCTCTAACTTATGCAATGAAGGAAACTTTCAGTGGAGTTGGAATTTCTTTCCACACTCTATTGAGTTCGAATATTGCTTCATCTCACAGCAATTGTGCTTGCTGTAGGAAGTTTATTCTTTCTGTCTAACTTCACAACCTATGATAATGTACCCTGTAGAGCTGTGTAGCGGGAGAAAACACTTCCATTGTATCCTTCTATTACAGCCTCCACTGTCTCCTCCGATCCATGTTGCATCTTGCTTCTCCCCCGGTGGCCCCCCCAGCTTTAAAACATTTCCACAACTTCCTGTTTCCTTTAAAATAATGTCTAGCTACCCTACCAAGGCTTACATGGTCTTTGTGATCTGTTCCCTGATTCCATTGCTAACATCTCTCACCACCTCTCCCCTAACGTACTCCAACCTTTACATGCTGCTCTATCAGCTGCAGCCCTGTCTCTCTGGGCCTTCACACTGTTTCCCAGGTGGGGCACCACCCTCATGGCACCCTTCTCTCTTTCTGTCATTGCAATTCTCACACTCACAATGGGTTTATGACGTGGTCTGAACTCAGAAGAAAACATGAATGGAGGATTTTTTCTATTGCCTCCCCAATTAAACTATGCTAAATATCCTTTCCTTCCCCATATTGACAAAGTGGGCAGATCCTATCACTATTTAATAAAACTCTGTTATCAGAAACCCATTCAGGTTAAAACTCCAATCTCAAACCTAATTCCAATTTCCTTCCCCTAACACCCAGCAAGGCTTCAACATAAAGATTTCAGAGTGTGGGAAACCTGTTGATCTGACTTTAGAATGGAGTGGGTGGAGTGCATTGTCTGACTGTCTGCAAAGGCCCTCTCTTCTGGGACTCTGGATTTTCCAGAGTATTGGGCTGGGGCTGATGAAGACAAGGAAAGGGATGGGTATGTCTTACTTAAATGGCATTATAGTCAATGCCTTCAAGTAGCAGACATCCAAATGCTGATATTTTTGTGGCACATAGTGTGGATCTATGGGAGGCTCCTTTAGGGGAAATATCTACCACACATTTCCCTGACAGGGTTCACATCTGGTTATTTCCTTCTAACTCCCTTAGTCTCTGCCCCATTTCCCTCCCCACCCCCACCACTGAAGTACCCATTGCTTCTGGGGTCTTCTCACCAGTAAGCTGCTGTCCTGGATGGGGGCACCCATAATTTTAGCCAAATATTTAAGCAACTCTACTGAAGTCATTTTTAAAAAGACAACTAGACAGTATTGTTACAAATTGTTTTTGAAGAGTAAATTCTGCTTTTAAAAAGTTTGCTGGTAAACTGGAATAGCAACAATCAAATCATTGTTAAGTTAATGGCTCTCGCTGTATTTTTAAATCAATTCTAGAATAATTTGGTCATTCATATCTATCCCTGCCCACATTTAAAAAGTTTTCCTGATGTAAATGAATGGGAATGAGCATTATGGATGGTTTGTTTTGTTTTCAAACATTCTTTAAAATACCTAAAGAAGATGAGTCCTAATTCCAGCAGTCTCTGCAATCTCTAAAGCTGTGTGAAAGCAGGACAGGGTGTTCAAGCCACCCTACAATGGCAGCCACCTAAGTAATAAGATCCCTGGCTGGGGAAATAATGCCTGGCTCTTCGCCTCTCAGATGCCGGCAGACGAAACAAAATACAGCAACTTTCGATGTTTCGTTCTGTGTACAAGTGGAATTACACCAGTACAAATTGCCAGACCACAAGGCCAGCTGCTTCACCTGCAGGTTGAAGATGATGTTCCACTAAACCTGTAAGGAAGAGTGTATTCAATTCCATCTATCTGCCAATCCACTCTGTTTTCATCTGGCCAGGGGTCACCCACTTCCCAGCTACCCACATACTAAGATAGGCCCCTGTCTACTCATGCTTCCCAGATGTGGGATATTTTGTCTTTATCTTTTGGTTCTCTCAGAGTGGTAGACTATGGAGTCAAACCCCAGCTCTGTCGCTCACTACTTGAGCAATCTTGTTGAGCCTCAGTTTCCTCATCTGTAAAGGAGGGGTAATACTAGTGCTTAGCTCAGTGTTTCTGTGAAGACTAAATGAATCAACATATGGTTTGCAAATTTTTCTCCCATTCTGTAGCCTGCCTTTTCATTTTGTTGATGGTTTTCTTTGCTGCCAACCCTTTTAGTTTGATGTAGTCCTACTTCTTTATTTTTGCTTTTGCTTCCTGTGCTTTTGGTGTCACTTCCAAAAAAATCATTGTCATAACCAATGTCAAAAACCTCTTTTTCTGTTTTCTTCTAAAAGTTTTACCATTTCAGATCTTAATTTAAGTCTTTAATTCATTTTGAGTTAATTTTTATATGGTGTAAGACAAACATCTAATTTTATTTTTTTGTGTATAGATGTCCAGTATTCCCAACATAATTTATTGAAGAGTCTTGCCATTTCCCATTGTGTATTCTTGGCATACTTGTCAAAGATTAGTTGACCATATACATGTGAGTTTATTTCTGGGCCCTCTATTCTGTTCCATAGGTCTATGTCTGTTTTTATGCCAGTACTACATTGTTTTGATTACTATAGCTTTGTGACATAGTTTGAAATCAGGGAGTGTGATGCTTTCAGCTTTCTTTCTTTCTGAAAATTACTTTTGCTTTGAGGGTTATCTGTGGTTCCATATAAATTTCAGGGTTATTTGTTCTCTTTTGGTGAAAAATGCCATTGGAATTTTGATAGAGAGTGCATTGAATCTGTAAATTGCTTTGGGTTGTATGGACATTTAAAATTTTTAATTATTCCAATTCATGAATACAGAATTTCTTTTCATTTATTTGTGTCTTCCACAATATTTTATAGTTTTCAAGGTACATATCTTTCACCTCCTTTGTTCAATTTATTTCTAAATATTTCATTCTTTTTGCTGCTATTGTAAATATAATCATTTTCTTAATTTTTTGGATTTTTTTGTTAATGTATAGAACTATAATTGATACTTGTATGTTGATTTTGTGTCCGCAACTTTACCGAATTCATTTATTAGGTTTAGCCTTTTTTTTTTTTTTTTTTTTGCTGGCTGTGGCGACTTCGCACCTGTAATCCTAGCCACTTGGGAGGTTGAAGTGGGAGGATCACTTGACCACAGGAGTTTGAGGCTGCAGTAAGCTATAATCATACCACTGCACTCCAACCTGGGCTACAGAGCAAGACGCTGTCTCTAAAATAATAAAAATAAATTTAAAAAAAATTTTTATAGAGTCTTTAAAGTTTTCTATATTTAGTATCATGTCATCTGCAAACAGAAACAATTTCTAATTTGGAGTCCTTTTGTTTCTTTTTCTTGTCTAAATGCTCTGGCTAGGACTTCCAGTACTATGGCGAATAGAAGTGGTGAGAGTGGGCATCCTTGCCTTATTCCTGATTTTAGAGGAAAAGCTTTCAGCTCTTCACCATTGAGTGTAATGATATTAGCTGTGGATTTGTCATATATGCCCTTTATTATGTTGAGACACATTCCTTCTACACCTGATATGTTGAGAGTTTTCTTTTTATCATGAAAATATGTTAAATTTTCACTAAATACTTTTTCTGCATCTACTGAGATGATTGTATGATTTTTATTGCCAGTACTAGAAAGTAATCTCATGTATGTACCTGAAAATATGAGAAATGAGCTATGTTTAAAGCAATTCATTATTAGAGCATTGCTTGTAACAGCAAGAGATTGGAAACAGCTTAAATGTCCATCTAGAGGGAAGAGTGTAATAAATTATGGTACATACAAGGGAATTGAATGGCAGGCACTAAGGAGAATGAGGTATCTCATTTTGTAGTGATACGGATTGTTTTCAAAATGTCTCATTAAGAAAAATAAATAAATAAGTAATAAATATACATGTTTGCTTACATTTGCATAATATATATCTGTCAGAAGTCCAAGCAACTGTAACAGTTGTCTTTAGGGAGGTGAACTGGGCTATAGGATAAGAAAAGATTTTACAATATGCTTTTCATTTTCCAATGTTTGAACATGTGAAATGTATTTCTTATTCAACTAAATATATAAATACATTGTTAACGAAACCATGCAAAAGCCTGAGCACATCTCAAGTGAACACGTGTGATTGGACAAGATCAGAGAACTTGCTCATGACTCCAGCATTCAGTTTATGGCTTGGCTAAAATGTCTAGCTGCCCTGAGGTTTTTTTGACCATTGTGCAATATCACTTGTTTGTAATCTTACTCAAACATTGTTCAGTTATTCACACAGTGGCCATGGGTTGGTCAGAAGGCATAAGAAACTAATGAAGAAATACAGCAAATTAATGAAGAACAGATAAAATTATATGCATTCTGCAAATGTGCCTCAAGAGAATCTATACCCGGCCTAAGTTGTAGTCATCTTATCAAAATTCTTCACAACACGTCGAGACACCAAAATGAAACAGAAAGCATCTAAGTGATGATCTTATCCAGTCTGGCTTTTCACATTGGGGTCTGACTGAGCTTCCTCACGCTGCACAGCAGAGTATTATCCATCATGAAATACATAAGTCCCTGCTGCTGATTACCCAGGAGCTACACTGAGTTCCCCAGGTGAGAAGTAGCTCCACCACAAATTAACTTTAGCAACTGGGTGCATTTGTCCTATTGATTTTTAATTTGGTGCTTGTATCTAAAAATCTCTGCTTTTCTATTTTCCAGTCCAGCACATCCTAGTGCTTACAACGTGTTACTTCTGCCTGATGTCACAGGATCCTCTAACTTGACTTGTCTCCGCTGCTTGGGAGAATGTCTGATTCTGTTAGTGGTTCTTAGGTGCCCACATAGAAAATTGTT
Source organism: Mandrillus leucophaeus (assembly GCF_000951045.1). Taxonomy (NCBI): domain Eukaryota; kingdom Metazoa; phylum Chordata; class Mammalia; order Primates; family Cercopithecidae; genus Mandrillus; species Mandrillus leucophaeus. The sequence continues at coordinate 6,417,306 of NW_012102809.1, forward strand.
TTGCCATATAAACTATATTTCAGGTTATATTATCTCAAACATACCCTCTATATTTGGTGAAAATCCATCCAGTTATTTGCATGTGATGCAAGAGCAGACACCCCAATAAACACAATCTTTATTTGTATAGACGGCTACCATCCACCCTACAATGCATTATTTGTGGCAAAGAATTTATAAACAGAAATCCATAATCCTTTCTCTTTTCATTTGGAAACAAAACAATAAAATTATATAAATAAACCCATTTTGTTTACTTTAATGCTGCACACATACATTGTAACATATGTTGATATGAATTCAGTCTAAAAACAAACATGTTGCAGATAATTTAATAGTTTTTAACATGTAATTGCGTAATTCATGTAAAGAAGAAAGTACAGAAAGTTTGTTATTAAATGAGGAAAGAATATTTTTTAAATTGTAGTAAAAATCACTTCTCAGTTATTTACAAAAATATTTTGTATTAATAGCTTAAAATCATTTTTGTATTATTCTATGGAAAAAATGGCAAAATGATGTTAAATTCCTAAAGATCATTTTCCTGGGATTATGTTTTTCTTTTAAAAGAATTTGTGAATCAGATACAAAAATGCACAGTGAAAGGTGCCTCCCTTAGGAAACCAAGAAACATGTCCAGATTCTGAACTTCTGACGGCATCCGTGGGAGATGAATGGCCTCCTTTCTTTCTTTCTTTTTCTTTTTTTTTTTTGAGACAGAGTCTCGCTCTGTCGCCCAGGCTGGAGTGCAGTGGCCGGATCTCTGCTCACTGCAAGCTCTGCCTCCCGTGTTTACGCCATTCTCCCGCCTCAGCCTCCCGAGTAGCTGGGACTACAGGCGCCGCCACCACGCCCGGCTAATTTTTTCTATTTTTAGTAGAGATGGGGTTTCACCGTGGTCTCGATCTCCTGACCTTGTGATCCGCCCCCCTCTGCCTCCCAAAGTGCTGGGATTACAGGCGTGAGCCACCGCGCCCGGCCGAATGGCCTCCTTTCTGCCTCTTCTCTCCATTATCTGCCTTTTTCACACCTGCTCAAAGCCAACAAAGCACTAAGTGTTTCTCCAAAGTAGTTCTTCGAAGTTTGTTGCTCTTCTAGGGTTTCACTCATCTCAGACACTTATTAAAGAGCAAGTATAGTTAAGCATGGGCTGTGTGTGAAAACACGCAATACTTGGGCAATAATATGAATAATAATATGAATGACAACAGTCCCTGCTATCACACTTAAAAACCTCCCCCTTGTTAGGCCGGGCGCAGTGACTGACACCTGTAATTCCAGCACTTTGGGAGGCTGAGGCAGGTGGATCACGAGGTCAGGAGATTGAGACCATCCTGGCCAACATGATGAAATCCTGTCTCTACTAAAAATACAAAAAATTAGCTGGGCGTGGCGGCACATGCCTGTAGTCCCAGCTACTAGGGAGGCTGAGGCAGGAGAATTGCTTGATCCTGGGAGACGGAGGTTGCAGTGAGCCAAGATCACATCACTGCACTCCAGCCTGGGAGACAGAGCGAGACTCCATCTCAAAAAAAAAAAAAAAAAAAAATTCTCCCCCTTGTTAAATAGATAAATAAGCTGCTATGCTAGTTCAGTCACAAGAGGAAAGCAGAATTTGTGGCAAAAATGAGTCAGCTGAACGCTATCTTATGGGAATTAGCAGGGTCCATTAGAAGAGGAGTGACAGGTGTGTGAGCCTCTCCATCCTATCCTGCTTCAAGACCCCTTGGCACAACAGCTGGGGGTCCTTGGGCACACTCAGCTCTAAACATGACGGTGGCCACCCCATCCTAGAACTTCTTCATGGAAAGATGTCACACAAATGCCAAGCAACACTTTGTAGATCTGTAGACTTGAACTCTTAATGAGGAATCTGTCCTAGCTTCAGCCTCACAACTTCCATGTGAGTTTTTAGGGGGCAGTGTTGCACATTTGTTAGAGGGCAGAACCTTCCATCACACCCTCAGGCAAAATGAACTCTGCTGTCATCCTCTCTGGGGCTCAGAGAACTGCAAAGAGCTGGAATTCTGGCCCTCTGGGGAAGTCTCTGTGGGTCTAGTCAGTAGACTGAGTTGCTGCTGTTTCTGGGTGAAGGGGAGGCAGTAGTAAAAAATGGGTTTTGCAACTAAAAAAAAAAAAAAAACAAAAAACCAAAACCAAAAACAACCTTAAAACCTTCTTTAAGAAATGATTGTTTGCTGAGTTAATTATTTAAAATTGTGCATACAGACACAAAACAAAGGGGAAATGTAACTCATCCTTTGGAATTATTAGTCCAAATTCTGAACACTTAGAAATGGCCTCATTTACTTCGAGTAATTTTCTCTGAGTGTACGTAAGCCTCCAAACAAAATTCTGCTAAATGCAATGTGGGAACCTGGATAAGATCCCGGAACAGAAAAAAAAAAAACCTATTTAGGGGAAAAACTAGGGAAATCCAAATAAAGTCTGGAGTTTAGTTAATAGTAAAGCACCGACATACCATGGTAATGTAAGATGTTCCATTAGGGGAAACTGGGTGAGAGATATATGGAAACTCTCTGTACTATCTTTGCAACTTTTCTGAAAATAAGAAATTGTTCCAAAATTAAAAGCTTATTTAGAAAATAAAAGGGTAATTCTGGAAGTTGCTTTCCCCTTGTACGTGTGCAGTGAGATGCCTCACTCGCTCTGCACAGGGATGGGGGAGGCGTCCTGAGGCATCCACAGGCAAAGCAAAGCAAAGCGACTTCGGCTGCAGAGCGGAGAAGTTTGTTGATGTGAAGAACCAGCCAGAACTGCTCAGTGTTGGCATTTTGGAAGATTTGGCTTTTTAGATCCTCTTTCCTTGCAATGACAGGACTTGAGTCTGCATGATTCTGAATGAGGCAGCAAACCTAGGTCAGTTGGGCATGTCTGTGGGCACCGTGCTGGCACACAGAGTGTTATCAATACATGTGTGCTGAAGCTATGAAGAGTAATCTACGTGAATTGATTTTTTTTTTTTTAGTGACTCCTGAAACACGCCATTGTTCTCTGTATGTAGCTCTCTCAACTTTCTCTACCTTCATATTCGCCATCCTTTCCTCCTTGTGTGCTTTTTCTCTTTGAGAGCTTGGCCAAGCGCATTCATTGGTTCCCAGCGACCCCACCATAAACCGCAAAGGGGCTTCTTTGAGGACCTTGCATAAAAGAAATGACTTCGTAGCGAGGCTGGTCAGGCTACATGGCCCTGTCGTGTCTCTGAGATACGGGATGTTCCCCTTAGTTACCAAAGTAAAACGGTGACAGCCGAGAGACCAAAGCAGAGAGGCAAAACCACACAGGGACAAGATGGCCAAGAGCTATAAATTCAGTTGAAGGAAAAGAAGGTACGGGTTGCCGAAGGCGGATGACAACCTGTCTGTCTCTGCCTGGCTGGGAAGAATTCAGCTTTTTCTTCCAAACTGCTCGCACATTGCAGAGGGGGGAGCTTGGGATCCAGAAAGGGACTCTGTGCATTTGTTTTACTTCCCAGGAGGGGTGGTCTGCTCACAAGGTGTTCCTAACACTGGGCTAGCACAGAATGTGGTACCCAGGTACGCCATAAATAGGAGACTAAGCTAAGCTCTGTGGAGAAAGCTGGGAAAGGTTCCGCAGAGTCACAATTCTCAGGCCCTAGTCTCCAGAAAATGCTTTAGAAAGGGTCCTGTAAGTGGCGGAGGTTGCAGTGAGCCGGGATTGCACCATTGGCCTCCAGCTTGGGTGACAGCGAGACTGTCTCAAAAAAAAAAAAAAAAAAGAAAGGGTCCTCTAAGCATGGGGTAGAAAATTTTGCAAATCACCTCCCGTGACCTCCCTAAGCTTCTGTAGAATGAGGCACTCCTTCTCTAACGAAGGTGGTGCCAGTCACCACTTCTAAGGAGAGCTGCTTCCCCTGGAGTAAGGAATTTGTAGTTAATTAGATGAGCTCTGAATCATGACACATCAATGCAGTGGAAGGCAGGAGGAGGGATAGGGAAGGACCTGGATCTTCCTAATGGAACTGGGGTTGGGGGGCTGTGTCAAGAAAGGATTATCTAAGAACTGACATGTGAGAAGGTTCTAGAAGAAATTCCCCAGGTGGAGAAAAAAACAAGCCAGTGTGAATAGGAGAAGGGATGCCTCAACATTCCTTAGGGGTTAAGGGTTAGCGGTTTTGAGTTCTGAATCCAAGTTGTGCCTCTGTCATTGGAAACTTTAAGACTTCATGACCTCACTTGACTTCTTGAACATCTCTGTTTTCTCAGGTATAAAACCAGAGTCCCTAAGGCAGCTTATCTTCTATTTCTAACATGTTATGAATGAATGTGTTGAATTGGACTGGAAATTAGATAACTTGGGTTTATGTCTGAGCCCTCCTACTAACTTGAGTAAGGCACTTCACTCTTCTGACTTCACTTTTTCCTTCCATTAAAATGAGCAGTTGAGTTTTTAGTCTAAGAAAGAGCGTTTCTGGGTTGATTTACCTTTGACCTTCGTCCAAGGCCACAAAAATGTTAATTTTAAAGGAAGGGGTACTTCCATTATTTTTTCCTGTTCTTCTTTCTCCCTGATGCCATCTGAAACTGGGGCAACTGACTGGTTTTACAGGTGGATCCTGGGGATACTATTCCATACATAGCACTATTTCACAAAGTTCCCTAAATGCATTATTCTAAGTATCTAAAGTTCTTTACTATTTTGGCCCTGCTGACCTTTTACATCTCATTCCTTCTTCACACCCTACATCCTAGCCACACTGAAGAATCTCCCGGGGTCTGTGTACTGTCAGGCTTCTCGTGTCCCTGGCTTTCTTGTGCTCTTCCCTCCGGCTAAAGCATCCCTTCTCCTATTTATACCTGGCTTGTTTTTTTCTCCCCCTGGGGAATTCCTTCTAGAACCTTCTCACATGTTAGTTCCTGGATAATCCTTCCTTGATGCCCTCTACCCCTAGTTCCATTAGGAAGATCTAGGTCCTTCCTTATCCTTTCTCCCCTTTTCCACTCCATAGCTGTATCATAATATGTACCATAGGACATTGCAGCTCACCGCCCCCTGGGGGCCCTTCTGACTGACTGTCAGTTCCTTCAAGGCAGACTGTGTGCCCCGGCATTTATCACAATATCTAGCCCCTCTACCTGTAATGAAAAGATGAGTGAATACAACTTACAGTGAGTTTGAGAAAGTGAAGCTAAGGGACAGGGAAGCCAGGAGCCAACTTGCCCTAGGTAGAGCAGGGCTCCCACGGTGAGATTCCCCAAACTGTGCTGTAAGAAATCTGCCCATGAACCACATGAGCTCAAGTCCTTCCAGTGCTGCTGTTTTTCTTGAAGCAGTGCATTTTGGAGCAGAGTAGTGGAGCAGATGCCTCTCTTCCAAACCCCAACAGGGCAGGGGCAAGTGCTGGACACATCCCAGAAACAAGAGGCATGTCATGCACGTGCTGTTCCATGTGGTGGCTCCAGAGATGGTGTTGCTGTGTGGCTCATGGTGACATGGCCCTGCCTGTCACTCTGTGGCCCCAAACGGCATGTACCCAATGACAGACGTGTATGTCAAACCATGAAAGACAGCAGCCTGGGGGAGCCTGGGGCAGCTTCAGCAGATCTGAAATAAGATGTCAAATTCAGCCCCTGGAAGCTGGGTATGTTTTTCGCCTCACCATCCTCCTTCTCCAGGAGTCAGTTCTCAGCCAGCTCTGTGCCGCCACACTGGCAGGCCACTCTGCTAGGCCTAGCAGGTGTAAGAAGGGCCTCAGAGCCTTGCGAGGGGTCAGGACATAGGGCACCACATCCTCCAGTACCCCGCTGTCTTATCTGGATCCTCTGGGTGCTCACATTAAGGGTAAGATGGTGGAAGAGGAACTGTCTGCTTTGCAGTTACTCTGCCCAAAGCTCTGTACACCTAGGAACCCCCTACACCTACACCTACACTCTATGGCATCTTCCCTCCATAAGAGTAATTACCAGTATGTTGCAGTGGCTGAAATTAACTGAGAACATATGTGTCAGGATCTGTGCTATGCTATTTATAGGATTATCTGATTTAATTATCACTATAATCTTATAGAGTAGGTGCGCTGTTTTTTTGTTTTTTGTTTTTTGTTTTTTGTTTTTAGGATGGAGTTTTTACTCTTGTTGCCCAGGCTGGAGTGCAGTGGCATTGTCTCGCTCTGGGATTACAGGTGTGAGCCACCTCACCCTGCTGAGTAGGTGCTATTTTTGCTTCTATTTTGAAGATGAGATGATCCAGTCTGAATTAGTTCAGTCACTTGCCCATGTTTCCTCAGCTAATGAGTGTTGAGGCAGGGACTCAGACACAAGCTGTCCCATGCTTTTAGCCACACTATACTGCATCATGCAAGACCTGGAGAGATAATGGGAGCAAGGACAAGTGGGATCAAATGGAGCCAAGCGATGCAAGAGTACCTGTGGGAGCCCCATCACAGGGGCCTCGTGTTCCTCCCTTGACCCGGACAATAAGAAACCAGAAGAAACCAGCTGGGTCATTTCTCACTCCACTTCCTTAGATTGAGTGGAGGATCAGGCTCACATAAACAGAGTTCTCTTGGCTACTAAGAGGCACTATCTGAACTCAAGGAAGGAATGTGTAACCATAACAACAATGATATAACCCAATCTCTACCCCCGTAGAAAGAAGAGACCTTTATGTTAAAGAACTATTTATCTCAAATAACTATTGAACAGGATAGCTTACCACTCACATTCAACTTGGGCAGCAAAAAACAAGCGGAAAAATTTGGTGGCTGAAATATTTTCCTTGACCACCCACAGTCTGGGTGTAGTATGCAAAGGGGACACCATGGGTCAGACAGTTCAGGCCCCCCACCGAGGAACCATCAGGGCTGGGGTCAGTAGGTTTGCCATCTGTCAGCATCATTCCGTTCTCAAATACCCTTGGGAGGGTTGCCTTGTCACATCTATTGAAAGCTACAATCTCCTTCCTCTTGCACTGCCTCACAATGTTAGTAAGCAAGCAATTTAGGAAGTGAATTATACTAATTTTGCTTATCCTTGAAGTGTGAAATTTTAGAAGATGGTGCCAAATGAATGATCATGTATATTTCTCAGCTTGTTCATGACTTTTTAAAAAATTCGTTCATTCTTAAAGATACTTCCACGCTGTGTAAATTTAACTACAGATGAAAAATGGAAGATGAAAACAATTGTGAAATTATCTGAAAGTACAGGTTTCTGAGACTGATAACAAGAAAAAGAATTTCTATGGCCTTGAAACTATAGATCTTTTTGTCCAAGGAAATTCTAGGCCTATCATTCATTACCTAAATAAAAGCTAGGATATCAACTGCAACAAATTGTCACAAATTTTACTTATGAAACAAGACTAAACAAAGTTGTCATTGAAGGCAGGGTGGGATCTCATTTCATTTGTGAATTTGAGACTAAAGCTAGTGCATGGATTGTAAAAACTGAATGTGGTCAAAGTGATCCCTGAAAATTATTTAATTACACCATAAAGAACAGTGTCTATGATTTGACATATGCAACCTGTATCAGGTAGCTATTGCTATAATTTTGCTGCATTACAAATAACCTCCAAATCTCTGTGAAAAACAATAAGCATTTACCACCCATGTGCCTGTGGGCCTCTGGGTCAGTTGCAGCATCTCTGTTCCTTGTGCTTCGTTCTAGGGCCTGGGCTGGAGAGACATTGGTTATCCAGGGTATATTCTTCCCATGGTCATGGCAGGCGCTCAAGGGGACAAGCCCAGCCCTGTTAGTGTGTTTTTAGCCTCTTCTTGCACCAACATCTGCTAACAGCCCATTGGCCAAAGCGAGTCACATGACCAAAACCCAAATCAAGGGGCAGGGAAGTGCATTTCTCACACCTCAAGGCTGTGGCTAAATGTGGCTGTCTAGCACTACTAGCAAAGAATAAAGAAATGGGACGAATCTGTCCCAAGTTAAATCTGTCCATGATGCTGTTTCCCCATGAAGACACTCCATTTACTTTATTTTTGAGGGGTCTGTTTCCTTGTTATATGTGCCATCTAATGGTCAGAGATATCTTTAAGAACTGACCCAGTAGTCCCAACAGTCAACACCCCCATGCAGAGACTCCCTTAAAGGATCCTTCTCTCTACTAGGAATTGTTTGATGGCTTACTAAGATCTGCTTCTCCATGCTGCCCTGATCCTTGCAGACAACCCAAACTTGGTTCCATTCCTGCTCTCCTCCCCCTCCCTTTGACCCCTTGTTTTTGGGCTGCCCAGGGTGTGACTTCCATTTACCCTTGGGCATTGGACAGCTCTGTCACTACCCCGTATTCCAATACTGCCAGAACCCTGGGGCTCAGGCTCATCTGGAGTGAGGTTGGTGAGGATAGTCTAACAGTCAGGGTTCATTCAGGCAAGAAAAGAAAAGGAGAAACCAAGCATTTTTAGCAGAAAGAGATTAAATCCAAGGAAGTTCATGATCATTGAGTAGGCCTGGGGTTGTCAAGGTCAGGAAATCTGCTCTCACTAAATCTAGAACAGTAGGAATTAGAGGAAGCTGCCACCCAGACTCCAGCTGCCCTGGAGTACTGAAGCAAGAGATTCTCAGGAGGGCACCTCAGAGCCAAGGGCAGCTGCTACCAATAATCTCAGCTGCTTGCCTGCAGTAGGTGATTCTTGGGGGATATTCCCCCCAAAAGCAACAGCGCATTATCTCATCTGCATGACAGAATTATTTTCTTCCACTTTTCATTGGGAAGCCCTAACTCTGAAGCACACTGGGAAAAGAAGTTGCAGACTTTGCTCCAGCAATGCAGAGTACAGTGCGGCAGGGGTCAGGGACGATGCTGGGTTTACACTGACCAAGCAGAAAATCCATCACACCCCTTTCCCATATTTAAACTTCCAAACAACCACCATGACTACCCCACACTCTGCCTAATGTGATCCCTGTTACATTAAAATGCACCAATTCTGTCTACCCAATGGGAGAGGAACACGTCTCATAAGTCATACTATACAGACCAAGACAGAGGGTGACTTTTCAGATATTATCCAGATAATTACATGAATTTTAAGATTTGCTTGGCACCAGTTGATTCATTTCATATTCATTTATCTAAATGAATGCTCATATTCATAGTTGAGGGATTATTTTATTTGAATACTATATCTTTTAAAATATTTGCTGGGGTTATTATGTCAACAGAACCCAATAGAAGGAAAACTGAAGTTTTTACAAGTCTCTTCTTTATGGTAGAACCTGAAAAGACTCTTCAGTTCTACCTAAATGAAGAAGAAAAATTCTTCTGGCATTTATTTCCTTCCCATACGGTTTCCTGCCTTTGTTCATGCACCATTTTCTTCCAAAGAAAGCCATATTCTCTAATCATAAGTCATACTGGAAACATCAATAAATATAAACAATTATTCTCATCCCACTCTCTTCAGTATAAGAAGAAACTATAAAATGTATACAATATGTTTGTAACATAAATAAGAGAAATATATGTATGTGTGTGTGCATGTGTGTGTGTGTATATATATATATAGCCTTTAAGTAAATTCAGTGATTCTTATATAGTGGTTCTTATAAAGCTAAGAAATTTGAATTCAAAGGCCTTTGGGGTCCTGTAATTCAACCATTCATCATTTACTCATTTATTCAACAATCACAGATTAGTGCCTGCCCTGTGCCAGGCAAATTTGCTTACGGGTCCTATCCACAGAGTGCCCCCAGTGTAGCAGAGGAGTTCACAGTTCTGTTACCAAAGGCTTGAAATTCGCATACTCAAACAACAACTAGCACACAAAAATTCTCCTCCCCTAATTGAGTTGAGAAAACTACCCACGTCACCAAATAATTCTTAGCTTTCCTAAAAGAATCACCAAAGAGCTCTTTCAAACTAGTAATGAGATTGGAATTCCTAAAAATAAAAATACACTCCACTACATATGGAGAGCAACACTGCCAGCAGGTGGCTCCGGCAAGGCCGTCTGATGGATAGGTGAGTCAGGTGCTGGCAGTCCAGGGTTGAATGTGCTTGGGTCTCCTCAAAGTTGCCTGGCTTTTTTTTTTTTTTTTGAGATGGAGTCTTGCTCTGTCACCCAGGCTGGAGTGCAGTGGCGCGATCTCAGCTCACTGCAAGCTCTGCCTCCCGGGTTCACGCCATTCTCCTGTCTCAGCCTCCCGAGTAGTTGGCACTACAGGCGCCCACCACCACGCCCAGCTAATTTTTTTTGTATTTTTAGCAGAGACGGGGTTTCACCATGTTAGCCAGGATGGTCTCTATCTCCTGACCTCGTGATCCGCCCACCTCGGCCTCCCAAAGTGCTGGGATTACAGGCGTGAGCCATGGCACCCAGCCTTGCCTGGCTTTTTAGGGTGATCAGTGGAGTCTCCAGTGGCCAGAAATGCCTGAGTTCTGCTGATTTTTTTTGTCAGTAACCTCTTATTGAATTGACTGTTACTTATTTTTATTAACAACAGGTTGATGCTAATGATTACCATAGACTGGGAAACACAGGTTCTGTGTAATATAGATGGGTTCCTATTTTAAAAGAGTCTTCTGTTGTAGCCAACAACAAAGCTGTAAAATCATGGAACCAGACGACTCTTCAGAGAGTTGTTAGTGCACTGCCAGCGGCTCGCCAGAGAGAGTCACAGAAGGTTGGCGCTGCAAGACATCTTACATTTCAGAACAGAAAACAGAGGCCGGGAGAGACCACTTATCCCATGCCCCACACCGGGTTGAAGGCTGAATGAACCCTCAGTTGGTCACGGGCTGCCCAGGTGACCAGTATCGCTGCTGCACTACACAATAAGCAAAGACATAGCCATGGACATAGTGATGACATAGCCATAGCGATGATCAGAGAATCATTTCTTCTCAAGATCCCAAGAAGAAATGATTCTGTAATCATTGCTCCTTTGCTCATTAGCTGTCACTGACTGAAAATCTAATTGAAACATACCAGTGATGTCATTTTACAAAGGATAGAGTTAAATGGAAATACTACAATGCTATCTATAGGAAAAACCTGTCAACTATACAAATACAAAGCTCAGAGAGGCTGTTGCTAACAGATAAAATGTGTGAAGTGGTGGACATTAATATACACAGTAGACTACAATTTGTTACTGAGAGTCTTAACTACACAGATAATGGTTAAGAGCCTGGTGTTTTTGAGTTAGGCAGGCCTACTTTCAAGTACAGTCTCTTTTTCTATTTTTTTGTTTTTCTTTTTTTAACTTTTACATTTGGGGGTACATGTGAGGGTTTGTTACATGTCGTGGGGTTTGCTGTACAGTACAGTTTCTATTACATATATATTTTTTTGAAATAGAGTCTTGCTACTACACCCAGGCTGGAGTGCAATGGCTTAATCTCAGCTCACTGCAACCTCTGCTTCCTGGGTTCAAGTGATTCTCCTACTTCAGCCTCCCAAGTAGCTGGGACTACAGGCGCACGCCACCATGCCTGGCTAATTTTTGTATTTTTAGTAGAGACGGGGTCTCACCATATTGGCTATGTTGGTCTTGAACTCCTGACCTCAAGTGATTTGCCCGCCTCAGCCTCCCAAACTGCTGAGATTATAGGCATTAGCCACGGCATCTGGTCCCTATTACATATTAACTTGGAAAGTTTGGCAAGTTATTTAGCCTCTGGGAGCGTCAGTTTCCTCTTCTGTATAATAGGGATGTCATAATGAGAGATAATCTATGTAAGGTACTATCACAGCATTGCCATATAGTGTGCACTCACTCACTGCTAATCATGGCCAAAAAGTATGTAACATGGATTAAGGAAATGGTACCGCCGGAAACTGATGGAGTCTTCTTAAGATATTTGTTCTCCCTATTGTGGGAGTAAATCCAGGCTGCATTTCAAACAGTGTTGGCACAGAAATTCTTAGAGTGCAACCCTTCTCTCGTCCCCCTATGCCTTCTGGATTTCTCTAGGCATACTGGGAACCTGAACTCAAAGTCTTAACACAGGAACTTGTAAACTACTCACACCTATAGCCTGTAACTCTGACCCATTCACAAAGATTACGTTCTGTGGGAATACTATTTTTAAGAATTTTCCCTGAAAAAAAAAAGGTGAATTTATAGAGTTTCAATACTTTAGCATGTGAGAAACTTAAGGGACCAGGGGGTCTTTTTAGTTATGAGGAAATAGGAGTTGAAATAATGTAAAATTAGAACTCTTTCAAGAGGGTGGTCAATCCAGTCAGTGGAACCACAAGCTGGACCCTCTCCTTCTTGTAGGCACCAAGACTCCAAGGGCAGGCTGACCAGGAAGCCCCAGGATAGAAAGTTGGAAACTGCCTGTGGGTACGGCAGGTTCTGAGGCTCAATTCAAAAGGAGGTGGCCTCAGCCAGGGGAGAAGCACAGAAGCACCGCAGGTAGAAGTGGGAATGGGCCGTTTACTGGTCAGAAATCTGCCTCTGTGTCCGCCTATACTTCCTGCTGGCTGTGTAACCTTGGGCAAATCACTTAACCTCTCTAAGCTTTAGTCTTATTGGTAAAGTGAGACGTTCTGAGTGGGTGGCTGGCCCACAGCAAAAGCATAACTAACGTGAGTCATTATTATGAGTAAGAAACAAGTCAGTGGAGACACTGAGGCCTGCATACAAAAGTCCAACAAATCACAAGGCAACAGGGAGAACGGGCTCAGCACAGAGAGGCCAAGAGTCCTGGGCCAGCACCACTGGGAGGAGGAGGAGCCCCCTCTTTCTTGTTCTCCGTGCCCTGGCCTTCTGCTGTGGTACTTGCCTTTCTTCAGGTTCTTACCTTCTTGCTGGGACCTCAGTGGTCTCTTGGCCTCCTGTGACCATCCTCATTCAGATTCATTTTCCTCAGTGCTGCCAGGCAATATTTCCTACAATGCAAACCTGAACAACTTGCCATTCTGCTGAAAACTCTTGAACGAGGGTTTTAGCAAGAGCTAGCCCAGACCCTCTGGCATGGCTCATAAGCCTTCCGTAACTTGGCAGGTGCTTCCATCTTTTGACTCACTTGTAGGCATGGCACACGGGAGAGTCCTGCAAGCCAGAGAAAGGTCAACTTCATGTTGGTGAGAGGCTGGGGGAGGTAGAGCATTAAGAGAAATACCTAATGTAAATGATGAATTGATGGGTGCAGCAAACCAACATGGCACATGTGTACCTATGTAACAAACCTGCACATTGTGCACAAGTACCCTAGGACTTAAAGTATGTATAAAAAAGTTGTCATGCAAGAAAAAAAAAAAAGGCCAACTTTGTAGCTCGCCAGCTGATAAGATACCTGCTTGGGGTCAGAGAAACCGCACTTACCTAAGCACTTATTTTTTAGCCATTCTCACCCTTCATTGAACATTAGAATCACTTGGGGGTGTTTGTAAAATACTCCAATGCCCAGGCCACACCCCAGACCAATTATGTCAGAGTCTCTGGAGTGGGATGTGCGCGTCAGTATTTTTAAGCTGCTCTGGTCATCCCGAGGTGCTGTTAAGCTGGGGATCACAGCTATACGTTCATTTTTATCTTTCAAAGGAAAGAGTCTTATCACTTGTTTGAAGTCCAAAGACATCAGCCTCATATCTGAATATCAACCACCTGCTAGTTATTGCTGACTTTGGGAGAAACATTGATCAATTTCAGAAAGAGGATGTCGGGGAAGTAAAAGTGCATGACCAATTCAGGAAGTGGGAGATCAGCCCAGTCTCCTGCAAAGCCCGTGGTTTTACAGAAACCCTCCTGAATGTCAGCGAGCATAAGCTCTCGTGGCATGGGCAGCTCTCGGTGAGCAGCCTGGCCTTGGTCCAGCTCGGCACAGAAGGACCAGCACAGGGAGGGAGGAAGTGACTCAGGGCTGCCCTCTCCCTGATAACAGGACAGGACTGTAACCTTTTGTGAAAGGACAGGTAAAAATAGCTGCAGCACTTTAGGAAGAACTCAGAATTTTTAGATTCTGAACCATCTGATTATATAACTGAGGGTAAGTGATCTGGGAAAGGGCAGGAAACTATTATTTATTGTCTTTTAGTGTCCTGGGCTCGGTGCTGTATGTAGGTCCCACTTAATCTTCACAATGACTCTGTGAGGTTATTGTTTTCCTCTCCTTTTTCTGTAAATGAGGAACCTGCAGGCACTGAGTGGGAGAGGATGAACTTGAAATCACCCAGCTTGCAAATGACGGAGATGGGACCAACCCTGGTGCTGTCGTGTCCCACACCCCATTCGCTGGCTTGACTCTGGCTCAACCCCAACCATGACACATATGGGGTGGCCATGAACTTCTCCAGGAGCTAGGGCTGCCTGGTTGTATCCTGTATCCTAGTGTTCTTGCAAAGCTGCAGTGAGAGACAAAAGCAGGGCCGGGTGCAGGAATGTCTTAGCTGATCTGAATGGCTTGTATTCTGTTGGCCCCATAAGTTCGCTGAAAGCCGCAGGATGATCTATCCCACCAGGGGTCCAGGAATTTTCATCTGGCAATGCTACTTATTATGGTAGATCTGTGAGGAGGCGAGGAGAACCTAGAAAACAACTTGGAAGACTTTACAGGCACTCAGATAGTGAACTTTATATACCTTTCACGAAAAGGAACCAGGGCTCCTTAGAAAAGTAGCCATTTCCAGGTCTGGGGCAGGAAATGCATACATTGAGAAAGAAAGAAAAGAAGCAGTCAAAGATTAGATTCCTGGGGTCATGTTGAAAGGACACACGCATCAACTTGAAATGATACTCACTGGCTAGAGATGGATGATTTGGATAAAAAAGAATAATGGCTGAAATGGATTGAAAATGTCAAGCATATAAAAATTCAAGAGTTTATAATAATACACCATACCTACCTCTCACAAAAACCACAACACGCAACTCACTGGTTAACTACCTTTGGGAGTTGCTTGGGCGCTAACTCATTATTCTGAAGACTGATAAATAGAGGAAAGGAATAAAACATCTATCCTGTTTTTCCTGTATTCATTTTTTTTTTTCAGAGAAACCAAGTAGCTGATGTGAGAAAAGTTTTTATTTATAGAAAAATCACAATTGGCCAGGCGTGGTGACCTATGCCTGTAATCCCAGCACTTTGGGAGGCTGAGGTGGGTGGATCACCTCTAAGGTCAAGAGTTCGAGACCAGCCTGACCAATATGGAGAAACACCATCTCTACTAAAAACACAAAATTAGCCAGGTGTGGTGGCGCATGCCTATAATCCCAGCTACTTGGGAGGTGGAGGCAGGAGAATTACTTGAACCTGGGAGGCAGAGGTTGTGGTGAGTCCAGATAGTGCCATTGCACTCCAGCCTGGGCAACAAGAGCAAAACGCCATCTAAAAAAAAAAAAAAAATCACGATTGATAATAGAGGAGGAATGTTAGAATCAGAAAATTACCAGTTTGCAACTCTGTTGAAATAATGGTATCAGGCATGATCATCAATAGCTATTAAAACCATGAAGTGAAGGTTGAGTGAGGCCTTGCTAATAGATGGGTATCCATGAACCTACTGATTAACCTTAGCCTACTGGAAGTGGAACAGGCAGGCATGATGTATCCCAGATGTCACAGAATACACAACACTAGCACGATCTAGATGGAATCTGAAGCTAATTAAGTCACCAGATCTGAGTATAACCCACAGGAAATGCAGAGAGTAGAGAAATGTGTTAAATGGTAGTGAGTCCTCTCCCCTCATGGTATAGAGGAATGAGGTAGCTAGGCTGAAGGCATATGCCTCAGCCCCATTCTGTGACAATCCTATACAGGCCCTGGGACCTTTACAAGACAAGCCAGTAAAGAACCAGCTAAACTTTAGTCATCGTTCACTATAATTCAATGTGAGAAAGATGATCAAGTTAGCGTGTAAGACAGGCAGGACCTATCGGAGGATGAGACATCTAAGTTAGTTCTCTTGTTTGAGGGCCCTAAATAATATTTTTAAAATAATAAAGAAGCACATACTGTCATCTATTTCAAATGTTTAGGTTTGAAACCTTTCACATACACTCACACAATGACCATCTCGTGATGCCATTTGGAAATCATGTCCTTCATGAATTGCATCACCCCACGACCTTGGCCCATGCTCCATTATGGACGGCTGGGCACACTGCAGATTTCCCAGCTGGAGAAATAATAAAGCCAATCCTTGCCTCTTATTCTGTTTCTTTTCTACCCCAACCCAGAGTATAGCTATAGAGATAATGACGGCACAGAGAAGTAATGATTCTCTTGCAGCAGTAATTGCCCCCAGATTTGCTCACCTATCTGCACCCATTTTCTCTGCCTTCCCACCCAGGACCTCAGATTTCTTATCAATGCTCTTATCAAAGCCATCCTACCACTTCATACTAAATGACACCTCCTCTAACAAACCCAGAAACATTCTTCCAGAAGTCCTTTTGCTACATCATTAATTTTTCTTCTTTTTGAGATCATTCACATTAGCATAAAACATGTTATTATCTCTCTCATTAAAAATACCTTTCCAAATACCTGTAGAGTATACTATGTTCACTATTTAGGTGATGAATTCACTAGAATTCCAAACCCCAGCATTATGCAATATATCCATGTAACAGACTTGCACATGGAACCCCTGAATCTTTAATAAAATAAAATACGATAAAAAATAAAGTCAAAATAATAAAATAGATTCCAACTGCATAAGGATTTAGAGAAGAAGAACAAGATGATTTTCAAACACAAGCATTTGTGGAGATTGAAATTTTTAAAAATAATTTTGTACAATATTACCATGTGCAGAATAAAACTTTCATAATTAGTAGCTAACAATAAAGAAAGCTAATTTAATATATTTTTAAAAGTACATTTTCCTTAAAAAAGAATAAAACTTTCAAAGTTAGTAGCTAACAATAAAGAAAGCTAATTTATGTTTTAAAAAATATATTTTCCTTAAGAAAAACTAGAGCAGAGATCAATGAACTAGAAAATAGAAAAATAATACAAAAAATCAACAAAATCAAAAGTTGGTTATTTGAAAATATCAACATAATTGACAAACCTTTGGCTAGATGAATTAGGAAAAAAAGACCACTTAAACTTCTATAATTAGAAATGAAAGTGGACACAGCAGCTGCATATCCTGGGGCTCCTGACCTGTCTGCTTTTGCAGCCTAGCCCAAGTCGGTCAGCACTGCAGGACCTCAGAAGCCATGTTGAAGCCCTGTAGTGAAGCCAGGGCTTCAGTATGACCCAGCAGCTGCACGCAGCCATGGCTGACACATTCCTGGAGCACATGTGCTGCCTGGACACTGACTCGCCACCCATCACAGCCTGGAGCACTGGCATCATCTGTACTATGGGCCCGGCTTCCCCATTGTTAGAGATGCTGAAGAAAACAATTAAGTCTGGAATGAATGTGGTTCATCTGAACTCTCACGGAACTCATGAGTACCATACAGAGACCATCAAGAATGTGCAAAGCCTTGCTTCTGACTCCATCTTCTACCAGCCCATTGCTGTGGCTCTGGACACTAAAGGACCTGAGATCCCATCTGGGCCCATCAAGGGCAGCGGCACGGCAGAGGTGGAACTGAAGAAGGGAGCCACTCTCAAGCTCACGCTGGATAATACCTACATGGAAAAGTGTAAGAGAACATCCTGTGGCTGGACTACAAGAACATCTGCAAGGTGGCGGAAGTGAGCAGCAAGATCTACGTGGATGATGGGCTAATTTCTCTTTAGGTGAAGCAGAAGGATGCTGACTTTCTGGTGACAGAGGCGGAAAATGGCGGCTCCTTGGGCAGCAAGAAGGGTGCGAACCTTCCTGGGGCTGCTGTGGACCTGCCTGCCATGTTGGAGAAGCACATCCGGGACCTGAAGTTTGGGGGTAAGATGTCAATATGATGCTTGCGTCATTCATCTGCAAGACGTCTGATGTCCATGGAGTTAGGCAGGTCTTCATCAAGATAATCAGCAAAATCGAGAATTATGTTGGGGGTTGGAGGTTTGATAAAATCCTGGAGGCCAGCGATGGGATTATGGTAGCTCGTGGTGATCTACCACAAGCCGTTGAGATGAGATTCCTGCAGAGAAGGTCTTCCTTGCTCAGAAGATGATGATTGGGCGGTGCAACCAAGCTGGGAAGCCTGTCATCTTGCCACTCAGATGCTGGAGGACATGATCAAGAAGCTCCACCCCACTCGGGCTGAGGGCAATGACGTGGCCAATGCAATTCTGGAGGGAGCTGACTTCATCATTCTGTCTGGAGAAACAGCCAAAGGGGACTATCCTCTGGAGGCTGTGCACGTGCAGCACCTGATTGCCTGTGAGGCAGAGGCCACCATCTACCACTTGCAATTATTTGAGGAGTTCTGCCACAGGCACCCATTACCGGCGACCCTACAGAAGCCACTGCCGTGAGCGCTGTGGAGGCCTCCTTCAAGTGCTGCAGTGGGGCCATAATCGTCCTCACCAAGTCTGCAGGTATGCCCACCAGGTGGGCAGATACTGCCCACGTGCCCCTATGATTGCTGTGACATGGAATCCCCAGACAGCTCGCCAGACCCACCTGTACCATGGCTTCTTCCCTGTGCTGTGTAAGGACCCCGTCCGGGAGCCCTGGGCTGAGGATGTGGACCTCTGAGTGAACTTGGCCATCAATGTTGGTAAGGCCTGAGGCTTCTTCAAGAAGGAAGATGTGGTCATTGTGCTGACCTGGTGACACCCTGGCTCTGGCTTCACCAACACCACGCATGTTGTTCTTGTGCTGTGATGGACCCCAGAGCCCTTCCTCCAGCACCTGTCCCACCCCCTTCCCCCAACCCTTCGATTTAGGCCAGCAATGCTTATAGAGCTCACTTGGCTGTAGTGTGGCATTGGTGCGCTGGGACACCAGGAAAGAAGATTTACGCCTCGCTGAAACATAGCTGTTTTTAGAGACTGCTGTGGTGGGACAGCCCAGAGTTTGGCTGCCAATCATGTGGCCCCACCCAAGCAAGGGAAGGAGGAGGAATGCAGAACAGAGGTCCCCAGAGTGTATGGCAAGAGGGTGACAGCTTCCTTTCCTGTGTGTACTCTGTTCAGTTCCTTTAGAAAATGGATGCCCAGAGGACTCCCAACCCTGGCCTGGGGTCAGGAAACAGTCAGCGAGAGTTAGGGACCTTAGGCCATGGGGCAGTAGCTCAGTAGTTCCAGTTTAAGCAGACTCTGGCCCTGGCCCTTACTTGCTTCCCCAACCGCCTGGGCCTTCCTCACTGGCACCTGTCCCCACCCTCCACTCAGCTGTCCTGCAGCAAACACTCCACCCTCCACCTTCCATGTCCCCCCACTACTGCAGCTGCCTCTGGGCCTGTGGCTATAGAGCCTACCTTTATGTCAATAAACAACAACTGAAGATAAAGAAAGACAGTGAGGACATTAACTACTGACTTACTGAAGTAAAAAGATTGTAAGAGAGTACTAGGAGCAATTGTACACCAACAAATTGGATACACTACATGAAATGGACAAATTCCTAGAAACACAAAACCTACCAAGACTAAACCATGAAGACATGGAAAATCTGAATAGACTTATGACTAGTAAGGAGATTGAATCAATAATTGGAAATCTCCAGACAGCCAGGGGTGGTAGTGAATACCTGTAGTCCCAGCTAGTTGGGAGGCTGAGGCCGGAGGATCACTTGAGCCTAGGAGTCTGAGGTCAGCCTTGGCAACATAGTGAGACTGTATCTCTAAAAAAAAAAAAAAAAAAAAAACTACAGCCAAAAAAGTCCCAGATTTGATGGTGTCACAAGTGAATTCATCCAGTGTTCAGACCAGAGACCTAGG
>NW_012102809.1:6437622-6484777 GCF_000951045.1 Mandrillus leucophaeus
AAAGAAAGAAAGAAAGAAAGAAAGAAAGAAAGAAAGAAAGAAAGAGAAAGAAAGAGTAAAAGCAGATAAGTTGTGTGTGACTTTCTTCACGGTCCAGGACACATAGCCCTCCTGTGCAAATAACTCACTATCTTCCTACACCCAGTTATTGTCAGACCCTTGGCTGGTAGAAAAATGCAAGCGAGCTCACTGCCACCTTGGCACTATCAGTACTGCACAAAGCCCTCTTCAGCACACAGCATAAGCACTATTCTCTAAAATCCCCAGCAAGCCTTTGTCTCTTTACAGTCAGCTCCTCTCTTACTGACTGGTCATTGTTCCCTTACAGCATATTTTCATACTTTCTCTAATAAATCTGCCTTTCTTTACCTACAACTGTCTTGGTAAATTCTTCTCACCTCCACACCACTGGTCTCAGATAGTGACATCTTTGACATGGTTCTCTGTTTTCAGGACCTTTGCATGAGCTGCTGACTCCTAGCTGGCTCCCTGTCATCCTTCACAGTGTCGCTTAGGGCTATTTCCCTTAGGGAGCTTTTCTGAACTTCCAGAGCAGTTCTAGGCCCCCTGCTACATACTCTCCTGAAGCACTTTTATTTCAGTGTATTTATGTACATTGGTGCTATTATTTAAAGTCTGACTGACCTCTTAGATTCTAAGCCCCATTAGTATAGGAACCATGCATGCTTTTCTAATCACGGAATTTCTAGCACTAACATAGCACATGACATAGTGGAGACTCAATAAATATCTAATGAATAAAAGAGGGAAAAAGGAAATAAGGAAGGCAGGTGGGAAGAAAAAAGCTAATAGTCTCAGCCAAGCTCAGTGACTACGGTAAATCCTGTGGGACATGGAAATATTCTGTTATACCAAACCTTCTTTATGTACTTAACTACTGTGCTGAATCTGCATTGACCAGTGTCTGCTGTATGTGATCTGCACACACAGCATGGGTATAATTTTCAGTCACAGCTTTTTTTTGTTTAAAAAAAAATGGAAACGTTAAATTTAGAAGTTAGGTCTATCCACACAATGTCTAACAAACTTACTGATCAAAATATTTACAAATGCAGCTTCCAACTGCTGAAATTAGATAATTTAATATTTCCCAGTTTAGGCAGAACACTCAAGAACACAGGAAAAGACTGAAAGTCTAAGAAAAATGGAGTGAAGTTTTTTGGAATTTATGTTGTTCATTTCATCCAACAAAAGTCGTGAAACAGTTACACATGGAGTAGTACTGGGGGAATGTCATGACACCCAAGCTTCAGATCCAATGGGACTCTATTTTCAGAAGAGCTTCCATTTTAAAATTCAGTCTTCCCACAAAAGAGGAGTGGAATATAGCCTCTGTGTGGGCAGAAGGCATGCTGCAGACACGTCTGGAGGAAGAACATTCAGACACAAGATTGCTGCAAGGGCCCCTGAGCAGAGAGGTGCCCTGGTCTGTGATCACCACCCTCACCCTCCACTTCTGCCTTTGAATCTTGACTCAAACAAAGCTGCAACAGCATCAGCTGGCTCACAATTACATTTCTCGTTCTAAAAGATGTTTTTACTTTAAAACATCTCTACTTAGGGGCTGGGTGCAGTGGCTCATGCCTGTAATCCCAGCACTTTGGGAGGCCGAGGTGGGCAGATCACGAGGTCAGGAGATTGAGACCATCCTGGCTAACACGGTGAAACCCCGTCTCTACTAAAAATAGAAAAAATTAGCCGGGCGTTGTGGTGGGCGCCTGTAGTCCCAGCTACTCCGGAGGCTGAGGCAGGAGAATGGCGTGAACCTGGGAGGCAGAGCTTGCAGTGAGCCGAGATCGTGCCACTGCCCTCCAGCCTGGGCAGCAGAGCGAGACTCTGCCTCAAAACAGCAACAACAACAACAACAACAACAAAAATTATATTCTGCTCATATGTAGAAATCCAAGTTTCAAATATTTCATTTAATCTGGGCCTACTTGGTAGAGAACACTGGATCAAAGTTGTATTCCTTTTCTATTGCTGCCATAACAAATTACTATCAACTTAGTGGCTTCAGCAACACCAATGTATCCTCTTACAGTTCTCTAAATGAGAAGACCAATATGGGTTTCTTTGACTAAAGCCAACATGTCAATAGGCTATGTTTCTTTCTGGAGGGTCTAGGGGGAAAATCCATTTCCTGTTGATTTGGGTTGTTGACAGAACTCAGTTCCTTGCTGGTTGTGAAGGGCCATTCCCAGCTTCTAAAGGCCCCTGCATTCCTTGGCTTGTGGCCTCTCCCTCCATCTTCAAAGCCTGCCATGGTGGGTTGAGTCCCTCTCATACTGCGAATCTCTCTTCTTTTTTTCCCCTCTCATCTTTTTACTTGCAGCTGGGAAAGGTTTTCCACTTTTAAGGACTTGAGTGATTATATTAAGTCCACCTGGATAATTCAGAGACACTCTCTATCTCAAAATATTTAACCTTAATCACATCTGGGAAGTCCCTTTACCATGGAAGGTATCATATTCTGGGAGATAGAAAGTAAACCAACAGGGTTTCAGCCTGACCAACGGGGTGAAATGCTGTCTTTACTAAAAATACAAAAATTAGCCGGGTGTGATGGTGTGTGCCTGTAATCCCAGCTATTCAGGAGGCTGAGGCAGGAGAATTGCTTGAACCCGGAAGGTGGAGGTTGCAGTGAGCCAAGATCGCACCACTGCACTCCAGCCTGCGAGTCAGTGACAGAGCGAGACTCCGTGTCAAAAAAAAAAAAAAGAAAGAAAAAAGAAAAGAAAAGAAAAAAATAAAGAGACATATTTGTAGGTCCAAAAATATTCATTAATTGAGGTCGGGGGTGATGGTGGTGGTGGTAGAGATTTTCTTTAGAACTTTGAGTGAGCTTCTCTGTGAATCAAAAAGATATTCTTATAAAGTCTCTAGCCTTATGCTTCTGATATTTAAGAGCTTCAATGATTGCCATTTCTTGGAGAATTCCTTTATATTTTAGTAAACCCTCAAAGAACATTATTACCCTTCCCCACTGAGTTTTACGCAGTCTCAATGTCATTATTTTATTCCTTGCACTCCCTTTTTTTCCTTAGAGTCATCAACTATAATGTAAATTGCTTTTCCTTGTTGTATATCCCTTCTTCTGGACCTTTTGGAGATGGTTCAGTTTATAAATTTTTCCTGTTTTTTCAGAGTGGGGAAAAAAATCTCCAGGAGAGGAGAAAGAGTTTTCTCACTTGCCTTCTATTTCATTTCCCTAGGCTTTCAAATTTATACACACAGTCCTTGGATTCTGATTTTTCCACACAGACATTTTCTAACAGAGATGTTTGTGCAATTTCTTTGTATCTTCACTTCATGTTATGAATAGAGCCAAATTCAAAAAATATATACCCAACCAGAAAAAAAAATGCTTGATCTTGTATCACTGGATTCTTGCATATAACTGGCCATTAAGAAACTAAAACAACTGGACTTTAGAACAACTGAATTAACAAATACATTGATAGTCTGATCAATTTTTTGGTTGGATAAGATCCAAACATTTTAAGATCTGACATTAAAGAAAGAAAAAGAATATATCACGCATTTTTCAATCTAGTTAATTAACAGCTCCTAAATTTAGTGTCCTATTTCTGGTTATGTGTTAAATTTACCCATGGTGTTGTCCTTTACATTTGAGAAAAATTTAATGAAGTCTTTCTATGGAGAAGTGTTAAAAGTATAATGCCAAGTGAAAAAGAGATTATAAAATAACACATACAATGCAATTTATTAATATATATTTTACAATACAAATTTTCTATAGTACACAAAATAAAAATATAAAACAGATATACATATATACACACATAAATGATATTAAGTCCAGTTGACAAACAGTGCAATCTTTCACCTTACCTCCAATCCTGAGTCTATTAAAATAAAAAGCTGTGTTTTAGAAAGAATAAATTTACAGCATTCTAGGAAAACATGAAATGAAATCACCATTAAAAGAGCAGAAAATTCGAGACATTCCTGGAAAGAAGATAGAAAATGAATGGGAGGAGATTGATAACAGGTGTGAACAGAAAACTACATTCCAATACACCCATAAGTGAAAGGTCAATTGAGGAAATTCCAAACTTAGAGAGAATAAATGGTACAAGAAGAGAAGGGGCCATGGAGCAATGCTTCTAGTGAGTAATAAAGAGCTGCATCAGGTCAGAGAGGACAGTCCAGAAACCATCTCTCTCCTGTCTCCTGGTTTATCACACAACACAGTGTTTGATTCCAGGTTAAAAGTGGAGAACTACACTCTGAAGCAAGCAAACTTCCTTCCCTGCAAAGGCGTCCTAGTGTAGGGGCCTAGAATAGAAAAGCAGAGCTTGAGATAACTCCAGACTGTTACAACAATCAGGGAGAGAATGAAAACACAGCTCTGTCCAAGAAGGAAATACATAAAAGGCCTAAGGTGGGAGGATCTTTTGAGGCAGGAAGTTCAAAACCAGCCTAGATGATATAGCAAAACCCTACCTCAAAAACGAAACAAAACAAAACAACAACAGGGCTTCACCACCAACCCACTGAACTATCGCCATGGTTTGCCACGTAGTTGACTAATATCCATGTTGCCATGAGAAGTGTGATGCCAGTTTTTTGTCTCTTTTCATTGCAGTTAACTGGCTTTCTTCCTTTCTTCTCTCTGGAGATGTCACTCAGCAGGCTCTTTCAATCTGACAATTGGTGCTTTACTTCAGCTTAGGAAATTTTATTTTATTTCTACAACTACTGCCCCTGTTTTCTCTGTTCTCTCCTTCTGGAGTTTCCATGAATGAAAGTCTTTCAATTTTCAGTGTCTTTCAACTTTCCTATCGTATTTTTCCTTTAATTGATTTTTTTTTTCTCTTCCTTCTGGATCCTTGCAAGGGTGAGCTCTTAATTTGGTCAGTTATGGACTGGATATTTGTGATCCCCCAAATGTATATGTTGAAATTCTGACCCGTAAGGTGATGGTCTTAGGAGGTGGGTTCTTTGCAAGGTGATTAGGTCATGAGGGTGGAGCTCTAATGAAAATGATTAGTGCCCTTATGAAAGGGACCCCAGATATCTCTCTCACTTCTTCCCCTTCTGCCATGTGAGGACACAACCAGAACATTGTATTAGAATTAGGAAAGTGAGCCTTCACCAGAACCTGACTACACTGGCCACCCAGGCTGTGGTATATTTGTCACAGCAGCCCATACAGACTAAGACTGACACCTTTGTGAGCAAATGCATCTCAGTGCTGCCAGGACCTCCTTAGAAAATGTGTAGAATGTGTCTCAGAATTGTCCACCCAAGGAAGAGAATAGGGGAATATTTACTCACCAGCTTTCCATCACTTTCAAATATAGGTAAGCATTTTAGATGTAACTCAGGGTGAAAAATCCATTTATGTGCTTTGCAAGTTGAAATTCCATAGTCAGTTGATACATAAATATTTATTATTACAAAATACTGTATTATTAATTATTCTTATGGAAACTCTTAATTTTGCATACTAAAACAATTATTAAAGAGCTTTCCAATTAACCAAGCTGATGTATCTGGAAAGTGTAAGTATTTCTTAACGGATACTTGCTGCAAATATCCCCCCATCGGCTGTTTGAGATTAAAGGAGACTGAAGAGGCATGACAGCTACATGCAATGCCTGATACTATGTTGGATCCTAGCTCAGGGAAAAAAGATCTATGAGAGACATTATTGGGACACTTTGCAAAACTGGTTTCTCTCTTGTGTTGAGTCTCTTAACCTGAGATTGTTGGCTGTTTCTTTGCGGAGACCTCCAAGGTAACTGTGATCCCTAATTAGAGACTCGCTAATCGTGCAAAGGTTTATCACAGAGGAAAAACTAAGGCTAAATTACTGCCCACAGGAGAGGAGTTTGGAACTACAGGATGATAGTAATGCTTGACACTAATAAATCACTCTGGAAAAGAAGTTTATAAAAACTAGCAGCTCTTAAAAATCAACATGCTATTTATAGAAAAGAATAGGAAAGACAGAACTGTGGAACAAAGACTTTTTTGCCTCCTTTGAGCCATTTGAATCATCACACTCGCCGTATTACTAACTGACACTACTTGCAGCATTCATCCTTTGGTGGCAGAGGGCCAAAAACATTCTTAGAAAGTAGTTAGGAAGAGAGAGGAGTCATCACGTCCTCGGCTTAGGTTCCGAGTTCTCCTGAAAACCACTGTCTCTAGCACTCAACCTGTACTCTTCACCTGACTCCCAGGGAGAAGGTTCTACAGAGGAGAAGCTGGAGCATAGAACAAGGCCCTTAAACTCACCATGCATTCTGAAATATCCTCTATAGTAGCATGCATGCTTACTAATTTTTTCACAGTGGACATAGGAATATTAGTATTGTTTGCCCATTCATTTATATATTAATTAATTCATTTATTCATTCACATGCTTTGATTCATGGTTTCAGAGATCCGTTGTTGAGTTTCCTGAATATACAAAAATCTGGGCTAGCTGCTATAGATATAGACACATACACGAGAGATGGCTTCTGCCTATAAGAAGAAACAGGCAGTAGCCAACTGTCTGAATTCATTCATTCAGCAAATATTTATTGAGTGTCTACTCTAGATCAGGCAATATTCTAGGAGCTTATATCATAGTTGGGGCAGAAAGTTATTAATTAAACAAATTTAAAAGGTTGTTCCACTTTATGATTAGTGCTGTGAAGGAAATGAACAAAGTGATGTATGTACCTGCTATGTGTGAGCCATGTAATTGCTGTTATTTGACCAAGTGAAGCTTAAAAGATATTATCTAGTAGAGACATGTAGCAAGATATTAAAGTCAATCTTGGCCGGGCTCAGTGGCTCATGCCTGTAATCCTAGCACTTTGGGAGGCCCAGGCAGGAGGACTGCTTGAGCACAGCAGTTTGAGAACAGCCCGGGCAACATAGCAAGAACTCATCTCTATAAAAAATTCAAAAATCAGCCAAGCGTGGTGGTACATACCTGTAGTCCCAGCTACTCAGGAGGCTGAGGTGGGAGGATCACTTGAGCCTGGGAGTTCGAGGCTGCAATGAGCCGTGTTGTGTCACTGCATCCTAGCCGGGGTGACAGAGGGGGACCCTGTCAAAATAAATTAATGAATAAATAAAGGAAATCTTCAAAACCTATTTAAGCCACTATGGTTGAGTTATTAAGCAAAATTACCAAATACATCATTGGTCTATGACATAGTTTCTCAGCCTTGGCACTACTGACATTTTGGGACAGACAATTATTTGTGGCGGGGGCTGTCCTGTGCATTGTAGGATGTGCAATGGCATGCCTGGCCTCTACTCAGGGATGCCAGTGGCACCCCCTCCTCAGATGTAACAAGTAAAACTGTCTCTAGGCATTACCAAATGTCTCTTGGGGAACACAGTTACCTCTAGTTAAGAAACACTTGTGTATGGGGAAAAATGTTCTGAACGCCAACTAGGGACCCTAGAAATATATATTCTGTCCTCAATGTCCTCGCCCAAGAGTCTCAGAGGGCTTCTTTTCCTCCTTGTCCTTATGTTTTCTGTCTAACCTTAGCCCTGCATCAGATACTTCATTTTCCTTCTCCCCTCAGCTTCCTCGGGGAGAAAGGGCAGGAAAAGCAGCTTCAGGGAAGCTTCTTTCCAATTGGAGCAAGTCAACCCCAAGGACAGGAGAAGTGGGGACCTGAGTGGTGTTGCCATCACAGGCAAAGTTTGCCTCTTGATTCGTTTTGCTGAGGATCCACACACCCCCGGTCACACTCCACACAGAGCCCTGCGGCGACATTTACTCGTGCAGTCATGGGTTCACGTGCCCCATTGCAGGCCATGAAGAATGTGGTTTGTATCAGCTTACTTTCTGCTCTTCTGGATGGTTGAGGGCAGCCACGTAGGATCCTCTGGAGGTGCCCAGCACTTGCTTCTTGTTCCTATATTGAGGCCTGCTTACTGTTAAGAGCAAAAGAGACCAAGATGTTGGCCAAGCATGGTTGCTCACACCTGCAATTCCAGCACTTTGGGAGGCTGAGGGGGGCAGATCACCTGAGGCTGGGAGTTTGAGACCAACCTGACCAACATGGAGAAACCCTTTCTCTACTAACAATACAAAAGTAGCTGGGCATAGTGGTGCATGCCTGTAATCCCAGCTACTTGGAAGGCTGAGGCAGGAGAATCGCTGGAACCTGGGAGGTGGAGGTTGCGGCGAACTGAGATCGTGCCACTGCACTCCAGCCTGGGCCACAGAGCAAGACTCTGTCTTCGAAGAAAAGAGACCAAGATGTGAGCTGAGTGGTGGAGATAAAATCTGGATGTGGAACTGTAGTGATGCAAATGCAGAGGGGAACAAGGGAGAGGCTGGAGGTGACCACTCAGGACTTTTAGGGACAGAAAACTGCACAGAAGACTGTCTGCCCAAGGCCTAGGGCCCAGCTTTGCCCAGGGCATCGAAACTTAGAGTATGAAACAATGTTATAAAGTGATTTTTTTTTAAGTTGTGCAAGTGTCAAATGCTGTAAATGAAACAAAATCAGGCAATGTGATAGTGCCTGTTTGCTGGGAGGGTTTCCGGGAGAAGGTGGCTATCACTTTACAATGAAAGGTCAGAGAAGGTATCTCTGAAGAGGTGGTATTGATGTTGAAACAAAATGACAGGAAGGAGCCTTCCATGCAAAGATTCTGGGGAGAGGCAGAGGAAATAATGAGTTCAAAGGCATGAAGCCTGAATGAGTGTGGGGCATGCAAGGCAGAGAAACAGCAGATAAACAGTGGGGTAAGAGAAAAAGGCAGGCCTTGGATCAAGTAGGGAGAGACACATTACAGAAAGAGCAAATGATGATCCTTACCCTGATGGGCTCTCTCAGCTCTTTGCAGTCCCTCTCAGTAGCGGACCCCCACCTGTCCTTGAGAGTCTTCACTGTTTTGTAATGTTGCACCTACTCAGAAACCACCGTCTGTATCTGTGGTCACTTGGAGTCCACCAGCTTGGTGCTGACCTTCTTCTCTTCATATGGACAGCTGTGTTATAAAAAGACCCAAAGGGAGAGGGACAAAACAGAAAAAGGCTACTTTGGGGTATATATGAGCTTTGGAATGACCCATCCCCCTGCCAGGAGGTGAGGAGGGAAGAGTTCACAGTTGGCGCGTCCCTTGAGCAAGAGAAGATGACTCGCTCCTGCTGGTGTGCAAGGTTTCAGCAGTGGCGGTTGTTTTGTAGTAGCTCTGAACTTGCCAAGAAAAACGCATTATTTGAAACAAGCCATTCATTTTGAGAAAGACTGTTGTGTAATAATTTATTTTCTTTACCCTTTCATCCACAACCACAGAGAGGCCATGGTAATCAAAATAATAGGTCTTTTTTAAATTTTTACTTAAAAGGTTCCAGTTTTTCTCCTGTGGCCACGAACAAGGGAAAATGTAGCAAAGGGAATGCTGATTGGTTTATTATGCAAGTCTGTAGGTGGGATGACTATAAAATAATGAACATTATTTTCATAAACTACGTGAAAACCAGTGTCTTATATTAAGCTTACATAATTACAGCTATGTCATTCTTTATGTTTCCATGTCAATGTTCTCTGTTTCAGATGCCCATCCAAGAGGACAGGAATTTGACCCACTTTGGGTAGCCTTGTACAATGCAACCCAGCACCCAGCAACATCCTAAAGAGCCTGTTGACTGCTCTGGACCAAGTGGAGCAGAGCCCTTCCTCCCTTCACTGGAAGGTGGTGGGGAAGAAGCATCGGTGCTTCTGGTATTTGGCTCAGTGAGACCCAGGTATTGCAGATCTGCCATCAAAAATATTTGAAAAGCCATATGTGCCACTATTATCCTTCTGCTCCTTTTAAAACCTAATAGGCAGGCCCAACTTGGAGACTTCCAAGAATGAAACACCACCTTCAGAAAACGTGCTAATTGATAGAAGAGTCTGGTTCTACTACATGATGCATTCCACACCTCCTGGGCTCCCCTCTCTAGTTCTTTAGCCTAGTCTCTCTCAAGCTATGATAAGAAAGGCACTGATTATTTCAAAATGGTGCAAATCACCTGCTGTTTAAAAAACAAGTTAAATTCCCCAAACACAAAAAAAATAAAGTTGTCAAAGACACTGGAATGAAATTTCTAAAGAACCAGCCTTTTCCCACTGTGTCTCTCCATTAAAAGGAAAAGCTAGGCAAGCTTGTTGAAATGATCAGCTTCCTGTGTTCAGCCTGAATATAGGGTAGCAGGAAACTGCACCCTAATTCTGCATGGACTTTCATTACCGCCCAAGCACATGGCTCTTGCATGAATAAGTCCTTCTTGAGTACTGGTTACTAACCCTCCTCCACACTTGGTTTGCAGAGGGTATTTCCAGGGTTAGAAGGTCTTCCGGAATTTCAGAAAAACAGCACCAGATACTCAAAAAACCATGGTTTTTCTAAAATAATTAATGGGTTGTCTGTCAGTCAACATTTGGACAAGCTGAGTCTAAGGTTGGCCCTGTAGCTCAGGGGTTGGGTTTCTGCAGTGCCTGTTCTCTAGTTCCTTTTTGTATTGTTCATCTTTTTAAATAAACTTTGGGCATAGGTTCAGCTAATGAGAGGCAGGATAACAGAATGGTTAAACACATGGCCTCTGAAGCCAGACTATCATATTGGGACCTGACACACACCATCTCTGTGACTTAACTTCTCTAGGACTGAGCGTGCTCACCTGTAAAATGGATCACAATAGGGCCAACATCACGGAGATGTTGATGAGCTAAATTAGTTAAGTGAAAAGCAGTTAGAACAGCGCCTGACCCATCATGTGTCCAATGTGTTAGCTTTTCTTAATAGGGGTGCTCTACTACAATTACTGAAAAGGGCTTTATTGTGGCAGCTCATGTAAAGAATTTAGCGGTCTATACCTATGGTGGATTCCCAGTCTTTTGGCCGACTCCTGGGATACGTCTTGGAAGATGAATGTGGGAGCATCTTAATTCCTCTTTCTCTAATCACTCAGGTTGGCTACTTCATTTTTGAGTAGCCCCTTCAAACACATAACATTTTTTCCGCCATTATGTCTGTTATTGTTCCTGGTGATGAGGAGTGTGTTTTAGGCTCAGCTCCAAGGTTGCCCTATCTATTTATATATCTTTTCTCCATTGCCAGGGCAGGAAGCCTGAAAACTACATTTCCCAGACTCCTTTGCCTACTGATTCCTGTTAGCTTCTGCCAATGGGAGGCTCTGGCAGGAAATTGGAAGGTGGGAGGAAAGTTGAAGAAAGGTTTCTCCCTTCAGCTTCTGGGGGTGTCTCCAGCTATGCAAAGGGCAGCATAGAGTCATAATGGCCCTGTTGTGGTTTTCATTTTCCCATTTACTTGTGTTTGAGTAACATTACTTCTCTTTATGACTCTTCACCTCTTTGTATACTTACTGCTATTTTCCTAAACCATTTCCTGATTGACAGGAATCATTTAGATGCTCAAATAATTTTGCTATTTGCTATACAAAATGACTTAAATCTCTAAACTCCTCGTTTTAAAAAATCTTAAAGGCTGGGTGTGGTGTGGCTCACTCCTGTAATCCCAGCCCTTTGGGAGGCTGAGGCAGGAGGATCACTTGAGACCAGGAGTTCAAGACCTGCCTGGGCAACATAGGCAGACCCCTGTCTCTACAAAAAAAATTTAAAAATGAGCTAAGTGTGGTGGTGCACATCTGTAGTCCCAGCTACTTGGGAAGCTGAGGTGGGAGAATCACTTAAACCCAGGAGATGGAGGTTGTAGTGAGCTGAGATCATGCCACTGCACTGCAGCCTGGGTGACAGAGCAAGACTCTATCTCGAAAAACGACGACAATGACAACAAAAAACTTACGAACAAAACCTATCAAAACTCACGTGAACACACATGGACAAGCGAACAAACATTACAGATTAAAATGAAAGAATATGCCACACACTTTATTAGTTATCTGTTGCTGCATAACAAATTATCCTTAGACAGTGGCTTAAACAGCAATCATTTATTATTTCTCATGGTTTCCTGGGTAAATAATTTCAGAACAGCTTGGTTAGATGGTCTTGGCTCAGGGTCTCCATGAAATTACAGTTAGATATCAGCTGGGGCTGCAACTGTTCAAAGTTTTGACTGGGGTTGGAGGATCTAGTTTTCAAAATGGCTCACTCATGAGGCCGGCAAGTCAGTGCCGGCTGTCGGCAGGAGGTCTCAGTTCCTTTCTACGTGGGCTTCTCCACAAGGCTGCTTAAGTGCCTCCTGGCATGGCTGCTGGATTCCCCCAAAGAAAGTAATCCAAGGGATTAAGGAGGAAACTGCAATATCTTTTATGACTTATCCTTGGAAGTCAAATGTCGTTACTTTATTCATAGTCTATTGGTTACACAAAGCCAGCCCTGATTCATTGTGCAAACTGACGACACACAGGCACATATACCAGGAGTCAAGTTCACTGGAGGCCCTTTTGGAGGCTGGATCCCATGTGCATAGTCACTGTGTATGCATTAGGTGATAAGCGCGTAGTCTGAGTGAAGATGAGACATGAAAAACTCTCCTCTTCAAACAAGGGGTCAGGAAAATTATAGATTTCAATAGTTCCTCAAATGAGAAAGAAGGAATGAAAGAAGGAACATGAGTCCTTCAGGTTTCCCTGTAGCCTATGAGAAAATAAAACAAGCTGATGAAATGTTGAGCTAGTTGTTCTGAAAGGCATGAATAGGACGTAGTCAGTTGCTTCTTTTCTCTTTCCCTTTTGTTTTAGCCATCATTTTTTTCATTCTTTCTTATCTGCATTGCTATGGATGTGTCTGTTCTTTTGTTTCTAACCATTGGTAGGTACTCTGTGACATGCAGCCAACAATTTTATGCCTCTACTCACCAGTAATACACACCCATGCTGCCGAGGGGGAGTTTCTGAGGGAGAAAAGGCATTAGCAAGAAGAGGTCCAGAGAAGTGTTGGCATTAGCAACATCTTTATTTATTTAAAATTAGAACATGCAACTACATATGTGTGAGGCGGTAAGGACTGGAAATGTTCTTTACTCAGTAATCATCTGTGCCAGGCACAGTGCCAGATACTGTGGGAGGTTCAAAGATGGGTGAGACATAGTCCCTGACCTCAAGGAACATATGGTTTAAAGACAAAATGGATCAGCAGTCATCTAATTGTGATACAAAATTAAGAACAACAAGAGATTATTGAGGGGCATCCCAATAATTCTGACGAGGAAATCAGAGAAGGGCTCATGCAAGGTTGAGCCTGAGAAGGGTCTTGAAGGAATACAACATGCAAGGGTGGATGGGAGGCATTGGGGTGGAAGTGCAATATATTTTAGCCTGGAAGAACTAAATGAGCAAAGGCATGGAATAGAGGAGGGGATACGTCAGTTGAAGGAGCAAGAAGGAAGTCAGTATGACTGCAGCACATGAGTGGGAAACACAGAGGGCTGTGGATGGGGAGGAGGCTGGCAAGATGAGATGGGACCAGATCCTGGTGAGTCTTCGGTGCCACGCAGGGAGTCAGAGTCACTCAGCAATGATTCAGCAATGGGAAGGAAATGAAGGTTCTTAAAGAAGGGAAATGACATTTTCACACCCATGTGGGAATGGGAGGATTAATACCAGAGACACTGAGACCAAAATGTGTGTCTCTGGTTGAAGAAATTATGACTATTTTAAATTTTTTCCCTTTGAGTCACCTGTAGTTTCTAATTTTCCCAGTGAATGTGGACATGTGGTGAAAATTTTAAAATAGAATACATAAAATAGTTTTTAAAGGGTAAGATACACATGGGGGAAAAGGAGAAGGCCAATGAGAGTGGAGTGTCTGCTATTGGTAAGGAAGAACCTGGCTCTGGAGGCCACAGGCTGGAGACCAGCCAGGAGGAAGCTGGCAAAGAGGAGAAGGGGAGGATCTCATTCATGTAATCTCCCAATATCTGCTGAGTGTTTGCCTTGGGCTGGGCACTATTCTAGGAACTTGCAGTTGCAGTCATCTAATTGTGAAGTGGCTGAGAAATGGAGACATGGCTGAGTGGAGTAAAAGGATGGACAGGGAAGGGTTTTTTTTTTTTTTTTTTAAGGCTACAAGAGATTTGAGTGTGGTGTTGGTGAGCTCAGGGGAAGGAGCATGTGGGGAATGAAACACAAAATGGCAAAAACAATGGAAAAGATAAAAGATGAGGTCTAAGAGCCAGTCAGAAGGAACAACGTCAGGGTTGCAAATGCAGTGTGTGTGTGTGTGTGTGTGTGTGTGTGTGTGTGTGTGTGTGTGTGTACCTGTGTCTTAGAAAATATGTAATTTAGAGAATATATTAATATCTGTATAAATGGGTACACATGAGCACATTTTGGATCTGAATTTATAGTGACTCCTGAAGGTAAAGATTTGGGCAGAGTTGGAGGCATTTTTCCCTGCTATCTGTAAAAGTGTCCAGGGGCTCTTCAGAAATAGGAAACAATATACAACAACCCCAATAAACAAAGCAGTGAGGAAATGCAGTTTTCTCCATGTTATATTCCAAAGAGCAGAAAATATTACAAGAGGATGGGAGAAGAATGGTTACACAGGAAAACATGCTGCACAAACGGTGCAGTGTGAAAGGTAGAAGGTGTACATGATACCAACATGACTGCCAGGCCGGCTGAGAGTACAGAAGCCTCCAGGAGGCCTGGCCGTCGCATGACTGGACCATCCGGTCTCTGGACAGGGATTGATGAATGTGCCTCCTGTGCGCTTTGATGCTCCTTATCCCCTTCAAAGTTGTCTGTTTTGAAGAATTTGTGTTTGGCCAGAGTTAAATGACCCACTGTGCTTGGGATTTCTCTCCCTGCCTCAGGGAGAACACAATCCAACTTGTTTCTGGTGACAACCTGAGGAGGCAAGCAGAGGACTTTAAGGACTATGAGAGCCATTTTTTATAGTCACTTGCTGAATCTCAGCTGACCCTCCCAGGAAATGGAAAGATTGAGGCAGGCCCAGGCACTGCAGTCTGTGGCAACCAGGTCAGGAAGGTGCTTTGAAGTTAATTATCCAGCCTGGCATCCCCACAGGCTTGCTTGTTTGGTGTTGCTTCTTTCTTAATCAAGAAGAGACTCCCATGGTGGTGTCTTAATGTAAACAAAGCAATTTGTGACTTGATTAACAAATCAAGGATGGACAAACATGTGCTTTTCTCCCTTCTCCTCTTTACTAGGGACTTGGACTATTCTAAGGAGTGTCTCTCGATGTGAAAGGTAGTGGCTGCCTGAGGCTTTTCTGGTTTGGTGTCTTCCTTTGTTTCTCCCTTCTTACCATATCCACAGCAAGGGATTCATTCCAGGCATTCACAGAGACTGAACCCATTCCTTCTGTGTCCTGGGAAATGTAAAGGGTGGAAATGCCATTCCCATTAAAAGCACTTCAACATGTGATTTGCCCAGGTGATGAGGTATGTAGCTAATATTAGTCCCTGTGATTCATCAAGAGAATAACTACCTGGTGATAGATTTTTCATGAATGTATCTCAAGTCATCCATCACCGTGACGATGGACTTTTCACATCTGGGCAGGCCTGTGATGGTTACAGAAACTAAGAACTCCTTTAATAGAACTGCATGTCCATTAAATTACTGGAGGGAAAGAAAGCAAATAGGAAGCTCTTGCAGCTAAAAAGAGCACAACAAGGGGGAAAAATAAAAAAGATTCTATGACGAGACATTGTGAAAAATCAACACACTTTTTTTTTCTGTCCTTAGAAATTCATTCTCCATGTCTTCTTTTTCTCACAAACACCATCACCCCAGATTGAAACGAAGCTGCTGCCTCCTCTGAATACACACACGGACAAAGAAGGGCCCTGAGAAATCCCTAGTACACGTACATCCTGAACGCCCAGGCCTCTCTGATGTGATGTATTCCCTTAACTAAATTGGTACAGTGCGAATAATGACTTGTACTAGTTTTCTATTTGCAGTTTTAACAAATTACCATGAATTTGGTGGCCTAACTAATATGATTTTATTATCTTGCCATTAGTTCTGAAGGTCAGAAGTCTGACATGGGTTTCACCAGGCTGAAATCGCTGGGGTGCATTTCTTTCTGAAAGCACTAGGGAAGAATCAGTTTTCTCACTTTTTCCAGTTTCTAGAGGCTGCCCAAATTCCTTGGTTTCTGGCCTCTTCCTCTATCTTCAAAGCCAGCAAGGGTGGTTTGAATATGACTCTGACCTCTTCTTTTTTCCTCTTCCACTTTTAAAGACTTTTGTTATTACATTGGCCACTAGGGACAATCCAGGATAAACTCCCTATTTTAAAGGCAGCCGATTTAGCAGTCTAATTCCACCTGCAACCTTAATTCTCTTTTACCACATTAACTAACACATTTACAAGTTCCAGGGATTGAGCCATGGACATTTTTGCAGGGACATTTTTCCGCTTACCACAGGACTTACAGTTCTTTGTTGTTGTGTTTTTTCTTTGTGTTTCTTTGCCTCAAAATACTAATAGAACAAGCAAAGCGAAGGAATCTCTTAAAGCAGGTTCCCAAAACAGATTAGCGTTCAAAGGTCAGCTCTCGCTCTTGCTACTTGCTGGTCTTGGGCAAGTTACTAACCTCTCTCCAAACCTCAGCTCATCATCTGCAAAATGGGGATAATACAATCTTCTTACAGAAATTGCGAAGGAGATGGGATGATGTTTGCAAAGCTTTCCATAACACCTCGCAGGTAGTAAGTGCTCAATGAAAGTTAAAGTTTTTTAAAAAGTTACAGTAAATGTGGTGGGGTGGGAGTGATGAGAAGAGATGGTATGATCTGGATCTCTGTACTCTGAACCCCCCCAGGTGGTTCAGCCTTCCTTATTGCTCTCCTTGGGTTGGATCCTGCTCATAGAAGCCTCTCAGGCTCTCTGGGTGGGAGAGGAAAAGAAAAGTTCAGCTGTCATCTTTGCCGCCCTTGTTCTGTGGTTGCTGTTTTCTTTTCCTTTGCTGCCTCCTTCCATCGCTGGCCCTCCACTGCAGACAGGCCAGGGGATTGCAGCCTCAGTGCAGAGCTGGCTCAGGCTGAGTGTCCTGAATGGAGGCTGCAGGAGCAGTGGGGAGACATGCAGCTGAGCCCCACCTCTGCCAGTTCACAATCACTCGCTGAGCCAGCCCAGCGTGGTCCAAGCCCTAAACTCCCCCAGGGACTTTGATTAGATTAGCCGATGAGAGCAAGGGTCTTCCAGTACTAATTATGCCTGACTGCACAAAAGTCACTCCCTGTGCAGCCCTTGCCACTGCTCCTGGGGAGGGGGACCCAAAGTCCAGCTGGCCCTTCCCCACTAGTGCAGGACACTCTGGTGGTGATCAGGGCCTGAGAGGGACCCAAGGAACCTAATGCAGATGGCAGGACAGCCTGACCTTCCAGAGCAGCAAGGTTACTTACTGGGTTGACAAAAGAGGCAAAAAAGTGTCAGCATACAGTGTTGATAAGGATGCAGGGAAACTCCACATCCTTTGGGAAAGTAAACAAACATCTTTTCAAATGAAAAGCACACATACATACCTTTCTGCCCAGCAATTCAACTTTGACCAAACCTATTGTATTGAAGAAATAAAAATGCTGGTACATGATGTTGTTGGAACAGGAATATTTATGAACACAATACTTATACAGTACAAAAAAATAAAAAACCTTGAAAAACTTAAATATCCATCAATAGAAGGAATTATGTAACCATTTAAAAGGAGATATTTAACGATTGCTCTTGAGGAATTTGGTTGCAGAGAAATACATATTAAAATTTTGCAAAAATGAAATAAAGCAAAACCCAAAGCCAACCTCCATATATGCATGTGTGTATATGTGTATAGCAGCGGGGAAAGGCATGGAAGAACACTTATCAGCCTGCTACCATTTATTAGTGGAGGGAAGATGTTTTCTTCCCTCTCTATACTCTGGAATTGCTTCGTTATTACAATAACTTCATTACATTTTTCAATGTTGGGAGAGGAATTTAAGATAAATGGCGGGAGTGAGGGCTGGGGCAGGGAAGAGAAGTTGTGAAGGAAGATAGAGAAGAAATCCTGTGCTGGAAGAACCTGGCCACTCCAGTTGGGGGTTTGCAGAAAGAAAAGCCAGGAGTCTGGCCTGGACACTGAGCGGGGTGGGGTGGAGTAGAGTCGGGACACAGTCATTGTTGAGCGACCTAGCTATTTGAACTCAAGGAGCTTATCTAGAGCATCCTTTGAGAAGGCCAGAGAGGACCATGGAGCACTGGGTAGTAGCCTGTAGTAAGAGGAATTTAAAACGCTTTACCATAAAGAATAACTGCTCCCAAAAAATTAAAAGAATGAGGTTCTCAAGGTTATTTTGAAGAATTCAGTGAGATCCACCTGAGGAAATTAAATTAGTAACACCTAGCAGGAGGTAACTGGCATGTTGTCTGAAGGAACTTTACCTATACTATCTCATTTGATACAAGGTACAATCCTATGAGGTAAGTGTGATTATCCTTATTTTACAGAGGAGGAAACTGAGGTATAGCGGGGTTCAGTAACCCGTCCATGGTCATGCAGGTGGGCACAGAAATCTTCCGGCT
Source organism: Mandrillus leucophaeus (assembly GCF_000951045.1). Lineage (NCBI taxonomy): Eukaryota > Metazoa > Chordata > Mammalia > Primates > Cercopithecidae > Mandrillus > Mandrillus leucophaeus. The sequence goes on from NW_012102809.1 coordinate 6,456,149, forward strand.
CCGAAGTCCTGGCTCTTGGAAGCCACACTGAAGGCTGCGTCCTTCCAGGGCTCAAATCTGGACAGAAAGATTACACTGTCCTCCCCTCACCCGGTGGGGGTGGAGTGGGGAGAAAGCGCCTTCTCCGTGCGCGTGCCAGCATCGCCAGAGTTCGGTGGGGCCAAGCTGAGGTTCGTCTCCTGGGGCTGGGCAGGGTTTGGGTTCGCTTTTCTCACGCCAGCTTTCGGGTTTGGGGGCGGAGGTTGCCCAGGCGTTACCCTCCAAAAGGGCCCCTGCAGGGGGTGCTTTCTCTATACTGTTCTTCTCTTGGGTAGTGGAGGGGTTGGTGGGGGAACCACAAGCTACAGGATTACAAAGTTCCTAGACTCCCTAGCCTAGGGAGGTACAATGACTTGGGACCCGGTGTGGAGATGGGGGTGGGGTGTCTTCCGGAGCCCGAAGCAGGCATCCTCAGCTGCTTCTTCCCATTCCTGTCCCCCACCAACCCCCACCTCACCACTTCGTTTTCACGTCTGGGAGGGGGGCGGGGGGCGGTGATGGGGAGGAGACCAACGCTTTGATTTCCCTTGGTAGGTGTTCTGAGTGGTCAGGGATCCAGGGATCCTTCCCTCGAGTGCCCCTGGGTCGGGCGGTAGACCGCTCCAGAGGATGGACAGCCGGCGAGCAAAGCTAGAGTTCGCGTATTGTAGGGAAAAGTGGGGGTGGCCAGGAGAGAATGGTGGAATACCTTCCTGATATTTGAGGGAGAATTCGGCAAGGGGGAAATCTCTGGTTCCATCTTTGCCTGATTCATCGGATTTCCTGGGGTGGGGTTCGGGAAAGGCCTGGGGGCTGGCGCTCCTGCCTCGGTCCGTCCAACACTCCAGGCCCCTGCGGCCCTGGCCCTCTGGGGCTCTGATTACAGTGGAAAGATCTCTGGATCCGCTGAAGGAGAACCTGTGTCGAGATTCTTGTGCTCATTTGCTTCTCTGGGGGTCCTGAATGAAAATAAGTACCGAGGTCATCTTTGTTCCTTAGCTCTGGCCCAGAGCTCTATCTCCGTCTCCAAGTTTCTCCATCATCTCCTTCTGTGTTTCAGGTGATCGCCCACCTCTCTTCCCTTCTAACTCTACTTCCGGATCTTTTCCCCCCTCCTTTCTCCCTGTGTCCCCCATTTTCCAGGCGCGAGTCCTTTTTCTCTTGCCAGTTTCCTCCCTCCCTCCGATTTCCTTTCCCAAGGGCCCTGGAGTTCCTTGGTCCCAGGCCGGGCTCTGGAGCTGGCCTGACATGTTCACAATAAGGATTGTAAGACACTGCACTCAAGTGAACTGCGTTGTCTTGAACCTACTCGGACAGGGCATGTGATGAAGGAGGTCCTTCTCTAATCCCAACAGCTCCTCAAAGGCTCGAAGCCAGCCTGAGTGGGCCACTTGAAGAGCCACGGGCGGTGGGAAGATACGGAGAGGCAGCTCCGACGTGGGGAGGAGATAGGTATGACGATGTCCTCTGTGCGTCAAGCCCACTCCGTCCCACTCCCAATACTCCCACCACCTCATCAATGGGGCATGCTTGCCCTGGTTAATGTCATCTCCCTGCACTGCCAACAAGGCTAGGCGCTTTGCTGCTTAAAACAGATAACATCAACGAACATATGGAGATGTCATCATGATTAAACAGCAAATTATAGTCGAAGACGGTGCGATAATAATCCAAACAATCACCACAAGAAGAAGAAACGTTCTCTAACGCTCCAGTTGCAGAAGCCTGCTTTTCCAAGACTAGCGGCCCTGCATTCCCAGGGATGTCTCCGTGCTCACGTGAGCGTGGCCCTCGGTTTGGGACAGGCAAGGGAGCCCCAGACAGGACAATAAGGTTTGGAGATTCCCGGGGCGACCTGGGACTCCGTGGCGTGGGGGCTTGGAAGCGCGTGGAGGGGCTGAGAGAGGGGAGAGGGCGCCCTTCCTCTAGGGCGGCCCCGCCTGGGAAGCAGTCGGAACCGCAGTAGGAGCCAGGGGTTCCTAGAGAAGAACCCTGTTGGGAGAGCAAAAGAGCCCGCGCTCCCAGTCCCCGCCCCCTCGCCCCTTCTGCCCCGCCCTCAGCCTGCCTCTTCCTAGATCTTCCAGGAGATTGCTTTCTGAGCGGGAAGCCCGCGCTGCTAGGGGAGGGGCGTCCTCTGCGGGTCGTGGGGGTCTCCCTTCTCCCCACAGTCGGAGCAGAAGGGCGCCTGCCTTTTATTTTGACAAGCAGTGGGCTTGGTTGTGAGCACTTGTTTGCCCCCAATATGCAGAGGAAAAGATAGTGATAGGAGGCGGCGTGCTATGATGGCAAAAATGGAGAAGACCCTCCCTCTTTATCCTGGTTCTCCTCCTCCTCATTACATAGATTCGTATTTAAGATAAGCACAGACATTCTAATTTGAATTCCAGGGGTTGAACTCAAGTTAGAATCATCCTATTTATACGCAGACCGAAAATAACCATTGAAAGGAAAGCAACAAAATGCAACTATTTTCCAAAACCCCGAGCGTTTGCTGGCGGGTGACCACCCCTCGCAGGTAGCGCGGTTCTGCTTTGGTTTTGACGGAGAATCCGGGATCGACCGAGGAGGGGACTGGGTGGGAGTTAGCGGGCGAAACGATTCCCCAGAGAGGCCCCGAGCGGCGCGTGCGTGAGCGCGCGGCCGTAATATATGCTGCCATTAAGAATCGTTGCAGCTTCCAGCGCTCCGGGCGCAGGGACGCATGTGTTGCTGGAATTCAATCCGTGGGGGGAATGCAGATTGGGCTGCGACCCACTGGGTTTGATTTATGAACTGTTACACTAGCGATTGTTTACACATTGCATTTCAGAGCCCGGGCGCACCCTCCCCGCAGCGGACGGCGGGCTTCTCCGTGTAGGAACCTGCTGCAGCCCCCTCGGTCTCCCTCTATTCTCCTCCCTTCCTCCCACCCCCAGGGCCCCCGCAGCTTCTTCCCACAGCCACCTTCTCCAAGAACTCAGATTTCGATTTCGATTTCTCTGAACCCATAGACCTACATGCAGTTCTTTCCCCCCGCCCCCGCCCCGCCTACTCCAGGCCTACAGCCCCCGGACCCGGGTCGCCTCTGCCCCTGTTTACTCCGGAATGTTTACTTCTCCGTAAGGCCATGCGGGGCCTATAAATAGGAGAGGTGGAAGCAGCCCCACTGCCAGATCAATAGGGCCCGTCTCCTCGCCATTTCAGCTGAGCTATCTTATTAATTATGAAAGGATTCACCTGATCCCTGCCGGGGAACACAGCCTCTCGGCCCCTCTGCTGGAGCCCTTAATGGCGGTTCCTTCGCAAGCTGCCTCTGGCCACCGCAGAGGAAGAGGCGAATCGTGGTTAGGGCCAGGCCTGCAAGGATGGTGGTTAGGGCTCCGACCCGCCTGAGGCGGGGGCAGCCGGCCGGCCACTGGCTTTGTCTGCCTGTGTGAGCAAGCTCAGTTTCTGTAAACCTCAAATAGAACGAATCTGTGCTTTGTAATAATTAATTTAAAAACAACTTTCATTTTCTCTTTTTTAAGGAAGCAGGGTTTTGGGGAAGTGGCCAAGTGGCTTAAGTGAGGAGGGTCTGCTTGAAGGTGGCAGGTTTCCAGCGGCTTCCTGAAGAGGTGAGCTTGTCACTGGCATCCTGTGTCCCTCCGCGTACCCTGAGAACTGGGCCAAGGAAGCAGGTTGGGGTAGGAAACAAACGACACCCCCATTTCAAACAATAACTTTTATTTTATACTTCTCTATACTTTGTAGCAAATCTTTTTTTTGCTGAATTTAATTTATAATAAACTTTTTAAATTACATCTCTCTCTGTTTTTTTTTTTTTAAAATCAAGGCTCTTTTATGTCAAAATCTTTTTTTAGCTATATTTTAGATTAACATTTAACGTCCCCCCCTTGTGATCTATACCGTTGGATATTCAGGTATTACTGTGTGTGTAACAGCTAAAACAAGAGGGAGGAGGGAAAATTAAAGGCAGTGAACTTGGACGGATGCATCAACAACAGCAGATAAAGCTAACCCCTCAGTGACCATAGCAGCGTGCCTTCTGGAAGCCTTTACTCTTACCCCAGAGATTTCCTCAGCCCCTTCCCTCTCTCCCTCCTATCCTCCAAACACAAAGCCAACAGTCCGTCCTTTCGCTTTTCTTGAGGAGAAATGTGCAGTGGAAATGATCAAAACAAGATACTGTGGAAGAACGACGTGAGCGTGAATTATTCACCGGATGCTTCGTCCGTGGACATCTCTCTTGAATTCATTCCCCTGGCCTTCTCCTCTCCTCGCCTTCCTATTAGGAGGAGCCCATCATTTTTCATGTTACTAGCATGATTAATATAGTAGGTGGCCCAGGGCCGTTCCTGAGATTCTTTTGCCAAACAAACAAAAAAAAAAATTTAATAATAATAAAATTTAAAAATGGGGTGGGTTTGCCGTTTTCTTATTTGTGTGTGAAGACGGACTAAAGCTGAGGTCCGATTTTGGCTGTGCTTGCTTGCTCACTGATTGGTAACATTTGGCAAATAAAACACAAGAAATCAAACGAAATAAAAAGGAGAATCAGGATTTCCCACAATCCTATATGAGTGTTTTCAGCATCACAGAGAATCACAACGTCCCCAAGGAACGAATGGATCTTCCTCTCGATTTCCGGGAGCATGGAGTGAGTGTGAGTGGGCGCGTGGGGGGAGCTGGCCCCACGCTCAGAAGGAAAGCCAGGTCGCTAAAGCTGCCGAGAGAGACACCAGGAGCACGGGGAGCGCCGGCAGCAGAGACCCCGCCGCCCCGTTACCGCTGCCGCAGAGTTCGAATAAGCTGCCTTGGATGTTGAGGTTTTTGGATTCTTTTCTCAGTTTATCCCACATATCTTTCGCCCCTTCCTGGCAATCCGTAAGGGCTGTGACCGTGCAGCTGTGGAAATCCTCCCAGTATCTGGTGAGGAACAGAACAAAACAGAAGAAGCAGGTTCACTTGGGGCGCCGGGAGGACCCCGGGCCTGCACCCCTGCGCCTCCCCGCTCGCGGCCCCGCGAACTTCCCAGGGTGTCCCCTCCCTACCTTCTCTTCACCGCCCTGGCGTCTGGGCTGCGCAAGGTCGGGACTCGTGGGACCTCCGCCTACGCCAGAAGCGGCTGTCTAAAGCGGGGGGGGGGGACGCCCCCTCCTGCCTGGTTTTCCCTTCCAGATGCGGGGAGAGGACTCGGCAGCCGGGAGCCGGGTCGTGCACCCGCTGCGGCGCGCTGGCACCTCGGCCTCCGCAAACAGATTGCTCGCCCTCCTCGGGGAAAGCTAGGAAAACAGTGCTAAGCCTCGCAAGCTGCCGCCCATTAATGCCTCTTAGCTTGCAAGACGGGTTACTAGCTCTGAGCACTGCCCTCCCCTCGGGGCTTCTTACATTCTCCTCCCCCAAGCCCCTTCTGTCTCCCTCCTTCTCCACGCCGCGGTACTCTCGCCTTCGCCCTCATTCTTTCCCTCCACCCACTACCTCTTCCTTTTGTTTTCCATTCTCCTTATTTTCCCTTTCTTTCTTTTTCCATTCCGTCTGCTTTCCTCTCTTCTGTTCCCCACTTCCTCTTCCTCCTCCCCCCGGCCTGCCTCGATCCTCCTTGCTCTCCACAGTCCCCGGCTCAGATTCGGCCTGGAGACTCCTGCCTGCCTGTCTTCTCCCCCGGCTCGGTGAGTGTTAGTGGCCAAGCACCTGGGGCCGGCTTCGTAGCCTTCATCTGCTCTTGCAAACCCCAGTGCCCCAGGCCTGCGCGTTGGGTCCCTCCTCTTTCTCCCTCCCCAGTCTTTTCCGTGGGCTTGGGCCTCATGGGGCTTCCTCCCCACAGTTTTCAGAGTGTAGCGCCAGCCCCCAAGGCCGGAACTGCGGGGAGGGCGTGGTGCCCACCGCTGCCAACCCTCGAGGACCCCCCCACATTCTGTCCTCCTCTGGCGGTCAGTTCCCGGAGACCGGCGCCTAACTCAACCACTTCCTCCTCCCAGGCTCAGCTCCTAGCCCCGCCCCCACAACCTTCATCCAACCTGTCCCTTTTGATTGTCCCCCTTTCTTCTGAAAACCCAAAATAGATCCTGAGACTAAATATAATCCCAACCCGTGATCGATTCCTGGGGCGCTGTCTCCTTTCAGAGCTGGGTCGATCTGTGCCTCTCTGTAACTCCGGGCTGGTCCCCACCTCCCCTGAGCCTTGAGCACCAGGTTACCGGTGCCTGCCCTCCACACAGTTTGGTTGTATTTTCTCCTCTCTTTCCCTTCTGCTCGCTGGCCTGGACTGTAAGCACATTGAAGGCAGGCACTGTGTTAATTTATGAGTACTGGAGGGACACGGGGCTTCCAGGTTCCTCAACTTGTAATAAACAGCAATATTTGGACATTAGGAGGCCCAGGGAGGACAGCTTTCCTGCAGAGAGTCTGTGGAATCACCCCTGCTAAAGGATGCCTAAATTGCTCTTTTCTTTATGCATGCCCAGATGGGGGCAGAGTCCTGAGGGACCTGGTAGAGAAGGATAGACTCTACCTGGGGCTGGGCAGAGGTGGGCTTCAGCTCCGTGTTGAGCAACCAGCTCCCCCAACTGAGTAGGGCCGGGACCTAGCCATGGCCTGTGACCTCAGGGAGGAGTTCTCACTTTCCTGTTTTCCAAGACAAAAGTTCTGCTTAAAATTAAAATAGCTTGGAATAAATAAGTTCCAACAAATGACAGAGGATTCGGGAGCTGTTCTATATGCAACCTTTTCTTATCCTTATAGATACATTCTTATCCATCACAAGGCTTTTAGAATTAAATGCCTTTGTTCCTTTCATGATAGGAAAGCACTAGCCACTTAGCCGCTGTGGCTCCTAGTAGGCACTGGGGCATTTAGGAAACCGAGTAGCAAAAGTGACACCCATTTAAGTTATCAAAACCTAAACAAACATCCCTCCTTCCACCATTCCCTTTTGCCCCAGGTGGGGAGACAGGAGAGCCTTCACAGTATTACAAATGATGCCATAGAAAATGGTCACTCTAACCTCAGGGAATAAGGGGCATAACCTGCCTTGGCTTTACTGGAAGCGTTATTGTGGGGGTGGGGGAACACAGCTGTTTTTTGCAAAATAAAACAGTGTGTGTTGCAGAGGATGGGGGTGTTTTCTAAGGTTTGCAGCAGCTAAATTGCTGCAGGTCCACTGCAGTAGTGCTCTGCTGGTTACCTTATTGCTAGTGGGAGCAGTGCTTTCCAGCCAAGCTCTGAGAAAACACCACTGGGCCTGGCTATGAACTCCTACCCATCTCTCTTTACCTTTGAAGCTGTCCAGGTCTGGGGACACCGTGCGGATGTGCAAGGGGGCGAGGGAAACAAGGACAGTGGCTATTCCAAACCTCGGAATCTGCTGTAAACTCAACAGCGACTATCACTGAACTACCACCTGGACTTACTCTTTTTGGGTAAAGTCACTGGCACACAATAAGACAGTGTCTCAGCCTGTCTGCTAGAAACAGGAAGGGGGACCCGTGTCTCCTTGCCTGTGCCGGCATTTCCTTGATGTGTATTACAGGGGCGTTATGTCGGGAGAAATGGACAGATGAGACGAGTGACTTTCCCTTCAGGCAAATGTAGTATTACCCCCAAACAATCCTCAAATCCAAACTAGCTGTTCTTCAGAGAATACCTGGCTCGCTCGTTCACGCAAGAGAAAAGAATGATAAAGATTGCTACGAGGCAGAGAGATTTTGCAGCATCAAGAACCGGTAGCAACTCTTCACGCCCCTTGCCCTGGGTCCCAGCCCGTTGAGCATGCGCACCTCTGTGCAAGCCTGTGAGGCCGCGTAGAGCTGGGACTGGGTCTATGTTGAAGGATCCTCCTCTATATCCCCCCCGGGCTGTGGGATCCCCTTGGGAAGTGCAGGTTCTAACCCGGGGGCCTGGTCCTAGGCCTGGGGGTTGGAGCCAGAAGGCAAGAGTGAGCAGATTCGGGTTCGCGCTGGCGCTGAACGCTGAGCGCAGGCGGGGAGGCTCGGCACTCTCCGACCTCAGTAGCTCCCTCAAAACCGAAGTCCAACCGGCCAGAAAGGACACTTACGTGCACACGGTCTTGATGTTCGTCTTGTCGTCCAGGCCCTGCGGGTAGTTGGCCATGCTGTCGCCCAGCTTGAGCAAACAGTCCGAAAAGCCCTTGAAGACCGCATCGCACTTGCCCGCTGCTCTCACGGCCTGCACCAGATACGCTGCGGGGAGGAGGGAACACCGGTCAGCAGCGCCACGACCCCGCCCTGCCGCCCCACTGCCCTTCCCTGTGCGACTCAGGCTCCGCGCGGCCTCGTTGCATCGGGCGGCCTCTCCCAGTACCCAGCCTTGGGGCGCGCCAGTGTTAAAGGTGAATGAAATACTTGACCCAGGAATGCCCGACCTGCGGCTAACGCTGCGACTAGTGCAGATTGTCGGTGCGTGAGCAGGTGTGGGTGGGTGGGAGGTAGGTGAGTCCATTCCTTTCCTCCAGCTCCCTCCCGCATCTCGCTCCATATCTTTTTCTGTTTCCATCGCCCCCTCTTCTCACCTCCCTCATCTCTTTTATTTCTCTTTCTCCTCACTGCCTCCTTCGTCTCCCAACACTTCCCCAGCAAGCCCTGTCACAGCTCTCACAATGCGATCTTCCATTTTGAGGTGACAGAAGGGGTCTCGGCTGCAGCGTGCGGGGGCGAGAACGGGGTGGGGAGACGGCAGGGCGTGGGGTCACGCAGCTGAACCCAACGCCACATCACGCGAATAAGCCTCAGGCTTGGCGCTCTGTCCTTGGTGGGCGCTCAGCAAACGCTGCTGAATGAATGAACGAATATAGTCCCCGGAAGCCACCAGCAGTCACCGAAATGGATTGTTTCATTATAAAACCGATTGCCTACCGTGGACTCTGTATTCCGAGTAAGACCCTCGGATGCACCCTTTCCCGCCCCACTGGAAAGAGGGCAACCTAGGCGTCCTGAGACCTGGCGCGGGTGATGAGTGGTCTGGAGCGGACAAGGCCAGAGGCCGGGCGGGGTCACGGATGAGTCTGCCCGGGTCACCTCCGCAAAGGCCAGATCCACGAACCTCGGGCCTCCTTCTCTCCTCCTCCTCTGTCAGTCACTCAGCTCCCCAGACACCCTTAACAACCCACCCGCCCGCCAAAACGCCAGCCTCCACCCCGGACAGCAGCCGGGAGAGGCTGTTCTTCTCCTGGTCCCAGCCTGGCTGCTGAAAGTGAGCTCGCCGCGGCCCGGGGCTCCTGGCCCCAGCTCAGGACTCCTTGCAGAGAGCGGGCAGGGATAAAAGCTGAGCGGCGGGAGGAGGAGGAGGAGGAGGAGGAGGAGGAAACACAGGCCGCACGAAGGTCCAAGCCCCAAGCCCCTGACCTCTGGGCGGCCAAGCCCCGAGGCGCGGGACGGAGAGACAGGCACCAGGCTGCGGTCGCGCGGCTGTGGTCACCTCTTTCCACCCCGAGGCCGACGAACCCGGCTGGAAGCTGAGCGCCCAGCGGCCCAAAGCAGCCCGGGCGCGGGGAGGGCGCCAGGAAAACACAGCTTTGGGGCGGGGAAGAAAGGGTGAATCTCAGAATCGAAATCCGCACTGGCACCCACGACCCTGGGCTCCGGCCTGGTCCTCAGCCGCGTTCTGGCGGCTGCGTTTGTGTGTGAATGTGTCCCGGGAGGACCAGATACCTCACTCCCCCGTTCCCCCACGCGCGTCCCTGTCCCCGAGCGCCGGGCCAAACGCCGAAAAGGAAGGTGACCGAACCCGCAGCAGCTTCCGAGAACGTACCATTTGCAAAGAGCTGCAGGAAGAGCGAGGCGGGCCTTGCGCTTTTTAATCCGGAACGGGAAGCGCCGGGGAAGGGACCAAGGTTAACTTCGACCTCCCCTGGGGCAGATACGTAAACCTTCTTAAACCTCCGGGTTCACCTTACAGCGAAAATTAAGTATCCTGGCGACTATAATACTAACAAATCGAACACTCACGTAAAATCTTAAGAATAAACGAATCTTTGTTCTGATAGAACTCGTTCAAAGTGGGAATACACTCCACACGTCTTCCTCTATAACGCATGTCAGAAATACAGCTTTGAAGCGAAGAAACGAAATAAAATAAAGTCCAATCTCCCCGTCCACGTCTCTCCTCACCCCTTGCCTACACCCCCAAAACTCGGTGGCGAAAGAAGCCCCTAAAATGCACTGACATTTTTTAAGGGGAATTGGGGCTCGCCGGGGGCGGGAGCTCTCTTGTCACGTTATCTTCCCAGGAGCTGCTGGAGAAGACCCTGCACACCGCGCATGTGTGAGTGTGTGCGTGTGTAAAATAAGAAGTCGTGAACATTTCTGTCTTTTAAAACTGTGGCTCCTTAGACTCTAGCCTTCTCTGGGAGGCCGGGAGGCTGCGCGCGGGACGGGTTTTGCAGGCGCACGCGTCCCAGCAGGTCGCAGCCCGTGTGTCCCTCGCTGTCCTTCCTGAACTCCGCTTAGGCGAGGCTCTGGCGGGTGACCCGGGCTCCTTCCCTGTCCTCTCTGCCGTCCCTTTCTTGTGCGGTTTTCATCCGTTCATTCATTCGTTCGACATCTCATTCATTCCGAATTTCCTCCTGCTGAGTCTTCTTTCGTGTTCACCACACTCTTCTACCTCCCCGCCCCCCCCAACCCCCACTTTTCTTGCCAAATGTCAATGATTTGGGACAGCTCCCAGCCATGAATTAATAAAGACCGAGGTTCTGGTGCAGGAAAGGGCAGACATTCGGGAACAAATACGCTCAATTTCAATTCCACAGCCAACAAATAGTCATTTTTGGACCGAGGTTAATGTGTTCAAAACGCGTCCCTCAGGCACGACCACCGTCTTTTTTTTTTTTTTTTTCCCCCCTCCAAACCTCTCAAAGTAAGGTTATTTCCCACCGGGAAACAGAGTCCCAAATCTTGTCCGATTAAAATTTCTATCTCAGAAACAACCCTGTCTCCTGCTCTCTAAAGATTCAAAGGTTTATTGCAAAATGCCACATTCACTTATTTCCAACATTTAAGGCATTTGCTGCCATTAGAAATATTATTTATAGCAGCACTTTTCACTAATGTCAAAGATTCAAAACAACCAGATTTCAAGCATTGTCGTTTTTTAGAATTAAAGGAAAACACCAATATCCTGCATTCACACACTCTAAAATCCTTATAATGTTTCTGCAAAAGAAGATCAGATACTCAAAGTCATGTCAGTTGCATAAAACCCCACTGTAAAGAATCCATTTTAATGTCTACAGAACTCCAAACCTTGTTTTCCTTCACATTTCTTATGGAAAAAACATGTTATGCATTCTCCTTTCTTGTCCCAAACCAATTACCTAAAGCACCCCTCCCCCCAATACTGCAAGGATCTGTCTGCAAAGAATGCCACAGCCTGAACTGATAGGAGGCAACAATTCCGTTTCAGGAGTTTCTTTTTTTCCCCCCTGTTGTCCATTCTATTAATAACCTGCTTCACTTTCGCTTTTAGGCCACGTTAATTAATGTTCTGACCCCGCGTCAGAGAAGAGGGTTTTCTAGTGCCCTCTTGTATATCTTTTCTTCATTCTGGATGGTAAAAATGTGAACTTTAAGAGACCCTTGACAGCGTAACTACGACTCAGCATTCCTTAACATAAAATGGGGAGTAAATAAATCCTTCCACAACCAACCTCAAACAAACAAAAATAACAAACACCCGACATGACATATTCCAAATACTTCTTAACCCTTTCCTATATATATAATACAGACACCAATGTGTAAAGTAGCAGACAAATGCGCCTAGAAAAGTACATCTACGTAAATTTGGCTGAATTCATCCTCTTCAATGGTAAGCATATTAAAATATATGATCTGGAGTTCCCTATCACTCTCAGTTTGCCCACCAGCAGGGTCTGCGGTAGCGGTGCAAACGCTGCAGCTAGGATATAGGGGGGAGGAGGGGCGGGAGAATGACAAAGTTCTAAATGCAGCAGTCTGAGCCCTGGAATATCTTTGCTTTCTGCACATAAACTTTCCAGTCCTGGCTGCCTAGCCATTTTGTTCCTGCATTCACCTTTAGACTCTTCAAAATAATAATCTTGCAGTATCGCAGGAGCCAGTACATTGCCCCAGAGCGCACCAAACCTGGTCTAAACCCAGAAAGGGAAACAAAAATGGATGTGTGCTTTGGAAAAAGGTGGAAAAAGACCCTGTCCAGAAAACGTCCGGCCGTACACATTTCCTGGCGAACATTTGGAATCTATAGCTTTAGGAAAAACCGATCTGGGACGCGCTAGTCCCCAGGAACTGATGCCCCCACCCTCGGGGGTTTGCCGGCTTCTCCGCACCCTGGGGCAGCCGCGGGCCCGCCAGTCCCCTTCCGCGCTTCGGGCCGGGGCAGGCTGCCTCCCGCCTCCAACCTCCAGCCGGGCTGAGCGGCCACTTACCTATTTGCACCGCGAGGATCAGTGAAATATATCTGCCGTTCAACTTAAGTCCCATCCTACGTTTAGTCAAACCATTTGCGACCGCAGACCTTTAAATAGTTAGTTTAGAGAACGCGGGGGAAAGCCGAAAAATAGGCATTGCCAACAAGTTCCGGGAGCGACAGAGACTTTATGCACGGGGAAGGCAGAGGGAGGAGAGAAAGAGAGGGAGCGAGGAAGAGACAGAAAGAGAGAGAGAGAGAGAGAGAGAGAGAGAGGCTGGGGGGGGAGAGCTGGGAATGGTTCACTCCATTAGGAGGGGGCGGAGGAAGTACAGCCTCACGCCCACGAGCAGGCCTGACGTGGGGGATGACACGGAATGATTTTTTTTTTTTTTTTAATATAGACACCTTGGTAGAGAATCGCCATTTATAGTCATCAGAAACTGGAATTAATCAGATATCTCCAATTAATGTGCGATCTGAATGAAATTTTGCCTCCCGGGGGTGACCACTTCCCTGTTCTAGCGGTCACCCCTGCCTCTTCCTCGTTCCGGGGGCCCCCCCAACCCCGCCCCCTCCTTGCGCAGAACAGGGGCTCCCCCTCCCTTCCCCGCCAGGAGCTGGGGAGTCCTGGCGCGCCCACTCGATTGTTTCAACCTGCTCCCCCTCCTCCATCAGCACCACAGAGAATGCAGCCCTCTCTCTACGAAGCAGGGGGGTTTAAAGGAGCGGGAGAGGGAAAAACAGCTAAGCTGGCTCGATTAATTCGAAAGCCCTCCTCGGCCGCCCGCCCCCTGCGCTTGCCTACCCTCTTTTTCTCCAACCCAGCAGCTGAGCTCTGGGCGCAGCCTGCAGCGCGTGAGCACGCAGCCCGGCCCCCCGCACGAGCACACACACACACACTCACACACGCGCGCGCGCACACCCGCCAGCCGCGCCGAGCGCCCCCATGCCCGCCCGCACACAAGGCATGCGAGCGCGCGCACACGCCCAGGCCCCGGGGGTTTGGTTTGCACACGTGGGGCCCCAGAAATATACACCGAATGTCCTCTGTGAATTTTACCACCTCTGACGCCCCAGCGGGCCACAGGCCTTTTCAAGGGACACAGCGACACCTGTTTTAGGGGGCGAGTAGGGCACCGGGGAAGGAGTCTCTGATACGACAATTTTCGGATACTAGTGATTTACCAATCAACTCTCAGCGCTTTAGGAAATTTCCAAGGCAAGCACTAGTGTGCGGACTTCTTTCTAATCTTGATGCGCCTCTTGGGGTTATTTGTTGGGCTACACACACACGTACCCACACGCACACACGTATATCACGTACGCACACGCACACCCGGACCCACACACACCTGCACTGTCTTTTGATGCTCGGCACAGACCCTGTGTGGGTGTTGCCTACCCTGCAACAGAGTACTTCTGCAGCTGGGTTTGCGCTCGGTGCAAGGTGCTGTCGACCACAGCTTGAGTCAAAATCGAAAAATTAACAGGGCTCTTTCCTTTCTAAACGACTTTAAGCTCTGGTTTTCTTCCCTTCTTCTGCACCAAACAGAAAAACAAAAGTCTAAATTGTAGCGTCTTTAATAAAATGCTAAAGAAGGCATTGGCCAACTTTAATTCTTAAGCCTGTGGAGAGAGAAAAATGAAAACGACCCCCAAAATTTTGCCAAACTACACTAGAGGACGTCAAGCTGTCAAACTGTAGAAATGCAAACGGATTAAGGAGAAGCATTGAATTTGCTTCTCCAGGCAGCGTGCCCTCCAGGGCCAAATTTGCCGTCCCCATACTCAGACATTTGGAGATGCATAGACAGAGAAAGGGGGAGAAAGGTGCAAAATAACGGGGGTAGGACAGGCTATGGAGGGTAAGGAGCTGAGGGGGGAGCCGCGGGGGTCCTATTGCAGCACTTGGCGACGTGAGGTGTCTGCAATGTGCGGCCTCTTACCCACGTCCCGCGGGAGCCACAGACTCCCAGGCAGCCGCCCTGGCCCTGGAGGCGGAGCCACGTCGCCCCGCCCTGGTTATGTCACCCGCCTGCGGGCGGGGCGGTTGGGGGCTCGCCTTCCGGCGTTCAGGGGCACAGTGGTGGCCCCGGGTGTTTCCTTTCCCCGAGCTCTGAGGCTCCGGGAAGAACCGAAAACGTGGGCGGACAGGGGGCGGGGCGGGGGCTGGTGGCGAGAGGGGGGCGTTTCTCGGACCCGCCCCCGACGTCTTCCAATGGGAGGGCAGGAGGCTTTCCGAGGGGCGGAGCCTCAGGGGGTTGCCACGCGGCCCTGCCCACGGCTCCGCCCCGCCCCCTCGGGGTTCCACGTGGGGCCGGCCCAGCTTTCGGGGACCTGGGCACCAGCTGAGGGTCCTCCACCTTGCTCAGACTCGTGCAGAGCCCAGGCTAGGGGGTGACTTAAGGTTTTTTGCCCTCAATGTCCTTGCCTTCCTCCTGCTTATCCACCTGGGATCTTTTCAACATCATTTTCTGGATCCTCTCCAACCCCTCCCCTATAACTCTGAGTGTGGGGCGCTGGGGATGTGGAGTAGGCAGGGCTGAGGGCCTCAAAGAAGCGGGTCAACCCTCGCGCGTGCGCACTGCCGCCGGCGCCGCGCCCCGGGCCGGTCCAAGTCTTGCCCTTGGGACGTGGCTGCGCCGCACCGCCCTACCCCGGGACGGAATCCTCGCTGACTTTTTCCTCTCTTCGCTTTCCTCCCCAGGCGTCCCAACCTCCCCTCATGGGCGTGAGTCTTTTTTAAAGTGAAGAAGAGAGAAGCGAACAGAGTTAGTACTCTACACAAATGATTTTCCGGGTAGATAGATGCACATGATATTTTCTTTTTAAAAAATTTCTTATCTTTTAAATTACAGGTCGTTCTGCAGTTAAGGTTCCATGCAGGGTTGATTCTTCGTAGTTCTTTAATTAAAGGATATTGCAGTTCATGGTTGTCAACGCATGCTGTCTGGGAACCGTAGCATCCATGGTTGGAGGTGGCTTTGGAGAACGTTCCCTCCTTTATCAATGTGAAAAGCTCATCTCACATCATATTTGAGGTTGAAGGTGCAGTGGGAAGAGCACTGAACGGGGGCAGGGAAACCCAGCTCACAGGCTGACCCCCACACTTTGGAAAATGAAGAAGAGTGGACTATGAAGTATTTTCCAAGGCTGTTTTCACCTTTGAAATTTTGTGAACTAAGGATTTTCTAGAATTCTGTGAATGGGATTAGGAGTGGAAATTCACAATCCAAAGAATAAAATCCGTGCTAGAGTGCTTGTTATAAGCCACCTTCTTGCAAAGAACGTATTTCCTTTTGATAAGCAATTTTGTTTAAAGAAACAAATACAGTTCAGGAGAGGGAAAAAGTCACAGGTGCTGTTTGGGTCTGCATGTTGAATTGAGCCAAAGTAACCCCCAAAAGTAAGTCTGCATAATTAAGGCAATAAATCTGCAAAACTCCTTATCCCTAGAACAGCCAGAAAGAGACTCTGTCTAATTTTAAGCCTGGTGGGCACCAATTTCCTTTCTCAGTTCATGCCACTACAGCCCCAGTCTGGATGAGCAGTATGCCAGTTGATTCCCCAACTCCTGCTATGAATCCATCATAGGTCGGCTTTCCAGAAACTGCCATCTCGACAAACAGCCCTTTGAAATTATTTGCAAAAGCAGTTGTCGAGGCCACTGGGAAATTCCATCTTTGTATTCTAGGTCAGAAAAAAATCTGCTGCTCTATTAGAACAGATTGGTCTAGCAATACATCTCTCTCATAAATTTAGTCAGCCATTTAAATATCTCCAGCTAAAACTTTAATCAAAATGTGAATTTATATATACACAACTCTTTTCATTAAAATGATAAAAACTATACCATATTTAAACAATCATATAGATTACGAGAGGAAGGAGATTTTTGTGGAGGTATGTACATTGGTAGAGGTCCCAATAAAATCTACTTTGGGAGGCCTGGGTCTACCCTTGCATCTGTGACTTGGTAAGGGGTTTTTTTTCACTCTCTGGTCTTGAGACTCTTTACAAAATTAAGATGAAAGTTAACCACACTTCTACATTTCAAATATAGCATTTGCTCCTGGAATTCAAATTTCTGCATTAAAATTAAGTTCCATTTTTTAATTAATTAATTTATTTTTTAAACAAAGTCTTGCTCTGTCACTCAGGCTGGAGTGCAATGGCATGACCTCAGCTCACTGCAACCTCTGCCTCCCGGGTTCAGTTAGTTGAAACTTGAAGGCTTTGCGGGCCAGGCGCGGTGGCTCACACCTGTAATCCCAGCACTTTGGGAGGCCGAGGCAGGTGGATGACCTGAGGTCAGGAGTTCAAGACCAGCCTGAACAACATGGCGAAAATCCATTTCTACAAAAAATACAAAAATTAGCTAGGCGTGGTTGTGGGCGCCTATAATCCCAGCTACTTAGGAGGCTGACAGAGGAGAATCACTTGAACCCCGGAGGCAGAGGTTGCAGTGAGCTGAGGTCACACCACTGCACTCTAGCCTGGCAACAAAACCAAGACTTCGTCTAAAAAAAAAAAAAAAAAAAAAAAAAAAAAAAAAATTAAAAAATGGAACTTGATTTTAATGCAGAAATTTGAATTCCAGAAGCAAATGCTATATTTGAAATGTACAAGTGTGATTAACTTTCATCTTAAAAATAAACACTTTATTTAAAACAAATCGACGTTTTTATTATGAAATATACACGCAGAACAATGCACAAAACAAGCATGCACAATTCATTGATTTATGACAAAGGGAATGCCTATGTGGTCCCCACTCACACTGAAACAACTGGAAGAGGCATGACAACTAAATGCAACCTATATTCCTGGATACGATTCTAGACAAGAAAAGACAGAGATATTGTTGGAACAGCCAGCAAAATTTAAATGAAGTCTGTGAAGTAGGCATTAGTTTTGCACCAATGTCGATTTCCTGATTAGAGAATTGTATGCTGATTATAGAAGAAAGTGTCCTTGTTTGGGGCAACATATACTAAAGTTTTTAGAGTGACAAGACATCATACCTGTAGCTTGCTCTTAAAAGGTTCACAAAAAGGAATACTGCTAATGGGGATAAATACAAAGCAATGGAATACATGTAGCAAAATGCTACTAACTGGTGACTATCTAGGTAAAAGGGTATGCAAGTTCTTTGCATTGTTCCAGCATTTTTTCTTTAGGTTGAAAGTCATTTCGAAATAAATCATTTGAAAAAAACATCAGCTCCAGGTGGGTTAAGGACCTAAATAGTCAAAAGCTTTGAAATACAAAGTGAAGCACTCAGGTGAATAGTTTTAAATCTTTTAAAAAGCATGAATTGAAAAAGATTGATAAATTTGATCAGAATTATTGAAAAACTTTTGTCTGTAAAGTAATATGTTAAAGTAAATGAAAGAGCAAATGACAAACTCATAAAAATTGGTCTCAAGAGCTGAAGAACTTACCAAACCTATTTTGTTTTAAAGAACACACACACGCGCGCGCACACACACACACACACCCCCTAAAATAAGTTTCACAGAAGAAAAATCATATATGATTTATTCCAGAAATATGGTCCAAACTAGTTTAATATTCCAAAATTACAGTGTGTCCCAGTCTTTCATGTCCTGGATGCTTTCAGGGATTGCAGGGCTTACATTCTACGATAACCTTACTGTGGTTCATCTGATTTTTCCTCATGACCATCCTCAGACCCTGAAAATCAGGATGGGATTACCTCAGAGATGAAGCTGTGTTCTTTTCAACACATCTCATTGGGATGAATTACGTCACGTTGACCCGTTTCACCACAGGTGATGTTAACTTGGTTTGGTGTCTGCCAGGTTTCTCTTCCTTAAATTCACAGTTTCCCCCTTTTGTAACCGTATGTGGAAATAATTTGTATTTGGAAGTGTTCTGGGATTATGCAGATATCCTAGCCCTCATCAACTCCCCCACCCTACAGCCTTGGCATCTATTCATCACTCCAGTGTGAATCAACCACATCTATAGTGGTTTCCAAATGGTGGTTCCTCACTGCTTTTAAATGTATTATTTGGCATTTGACTGTAAGGACGAGCTTTCTTTGTTTATATATTAATTTCTTTGTTTGTATCAGTAGAAACTCACAGATTTCTGTTTTATTTAATGTGCCGTGGTCCATTTTTATTATTTTGATGCTTATATTTTTCCCAATTTTGCCAGTAGGAGCCCTGCCAGCTGATTTCTGTGTTCTTTTGGTGTATCTTGATTGTTCATTGAGAATTCTTACTTTTTGATGCAAAAAGATATTCTAGGTTCATTTTATCCTGATCTAGCCCTGGGTCATTTCTCCAAAAGTTTCAAAAACAAAGTTTAGACCCTGGTAGTGCTCATCGCTACCAGTGTGTCATGGTTCTGGGCCCTCTCAGAAGATAGAAGTAGGAATACAAACATGTGTATGTTCCTACCCCCTCACCCCCTCTCAGAAGATAGAGATGCACATGTTCCAACCCACTCCACACACTTCTTTACTTCAATACCTGGAAAAGATATTATAAAACTGAGTTTATGTGGGTACTTTGTCTATTGGTCAAAGCCACTACCCAATGACCACACGTTATAACACCCCCTGTCACCTTAAGGATTCTCAAAGTTTTCTTATCAGTTTCTTCAGGGTTGACCTTGGGGTTGGGACCAGCAGCTCACCTGTCCAGGACTGTAATATTCTGGTTATCATTTTGATATTAATTTACAGCTAAATTGAAGTGTAGTTAGAAACTATATGTTGCATGGTTTCAACTATTTTTTGGGAACAATTTTTGGTGTATTTTAAAAGAATATGTTTTCTATAATTTTTGGTTTTAGCATTTTTTGAATATTATTAGGTCAAGTTTACTGATTATGTTTTCAAATATTCCATATCTGTACTGACTTTCTATGTATTCACTTTTTCGGTTAGTGAGAGCTTTGTTGAAAATATAATGATTTTGGATTTGTCTATTTTTTCTTTCAGTTTGGTTAACTTTTGTTTTATATTAGATGCCTACAAATTTAGAATTTTATAACTTCCTCTTGAATCTAACCTTCTATTATCACTAAGTTTCTATCTTTATAAATACTTTTTACCCTAAAGTCTACTTTTGTTTCTAATATCAATATAACTATCCAAGTTTTTGGGGGGCAGAGTGTTTGTGTGATATATCTTTCTCCATCGTTTTACTTACAAACCATCTGTATTCTTTTATTTTAGATAATTCTTGCAAACAGCACATCCTTCAAAAAAACTCAATCAGGGTCAGACGCAGTGGCCCATGCCTGTAATCCCGGTATTTTAGGAGGTCGGGCAGGTGGATCACTTGAGATCAAGAGTTCGAGACCAGCCTGGTCAACATAGCAAAACCCCATCTCTATTAAAAATACAAAAATTAACTGGATGTGGTGGCACATGCCTGTAATCTCGGCTACTCAAGAGGCTGAGACATGAGAATCTCTTGAAGCTGGGAGGTGGAGGTTACAGTGAGCCAAGATTACACTACTGCACTCCAGCCTAGGTGACAAAGTGAGACTCTGTCTTAAAAACAAACAAACAAACCAAAACAGTCAGACAATCTTTGCCTTTGAATTGTAGCACTTAGTGCATTTATATCTCACTACCAATACATTTGGGTTTAAATCTACCACCTCGTCATGTACTTTCTGTTTGTCTCATCTGTTCTATGTTTCTTTTCATCTTTTCCATTGCTTGTTTTTGGACTGATTATCTTTTATTACTCCATCTCCTCCCTCTATAATCCTGGCAGTCACGTACCCTTTTACTAGGTTTGAGGAACCCTATAAATTACAGCGTATGTTTTAAATTTATCAGAGTCTAGTATGTATTATCCTGTTGTTGGAAAATGCAATAATTTTTTAAACTATAACTTCATTTGCTGTCTATTCAGGTTTATATACTATCATTTTTGTGCGTTTTACTTCTTTGTACATTTAAGACCTAATGGGGCATTGTTATTATTGTTTTATACATTTAGTATTTATTCATATTTATCTACATATTTATTGACATATTTACCATTTTTTTTTGTTCATTCCTTCTTGCATCTCACAGCTTCCATGTGGGTCCCTTTTTATCTGGTGAAGGCTTTCAAGTAACAGTTGTTTGTATAAACGTGGCTTTGTTTTACTATTATCCTTGAATTATATTTTCCTCAAATATCCTTCATGGTACTTGATTCTAGGTTGTCAGTTTCTTTCAGCACTTAAAAAATATCTCATTATCTGTTGGTTTCTGTTTTTGTTTTTTTTTTTTCTGTCGAGAAGTCAGTTATCATTTCTAATTGTTATTCTTTTGAAGACAATTAATCTTTATTCTTTTGCTACAGTTACTTTTTTTCATTTTTGGTTTTCAGCTATTTTATCATTATGTACTTGATGTGGAACATTTTTTAATAAGTTTTTTTCTTTTCTTTTCTTTTTTTTAGAAATGAGGTCTTACTCTGTCACCCAGGCTGTAGCACAGTGGATCATAGCTCACTGCATCCTTGAACTCTTCAGCTCAAACAATCCTCCTACCTCAGTTTACCAAGTAGCTGGGATTACGGGTGGAGCCGTTGCATCTGGCTGGAGTGAATTTTTTAAAATAATTTGTCTGTTTCGGGTCTTAAGACATTTTGAATCACTGGTTTAATACCATTATCTCTTCAATTATTTCTTCTTTTCCAATTACACGCAACTAGACATTCTCATTGTATTTTTTCAGTTCTAATTTTATTTTATTTTCCCCAGCTTTATTGAGGAATGATTGATGAAAACTGTATATCTTTATTGTGTATGATGCAGTGTTTTGATATAGGTACACATTATAAAATTATTTATCCCAATCAAGCTAATTAACATATTCATCACTTCACATGGTTACCTTTTTTGTGGTGAGAACATTTAAGATCTACTGTCTTAGCAAATGTCAAGAAGACAGTATAATATTATTAACTATAGTCACCATGCTGTCACAATAGGCCTCCAGAACTTATTCATCTTGCATAACTGAAATTTTGTACATTTTGACCAACATGGTCACCCCATTCCCTTCCACAGAAGCCCCTGCCAAACACCATTCTCCTGTCTGCTTCTATGAGTTTGACCTCCTAGAGGTCACATGTAAAGGAGAAGAACATGAAGTATTTGACTCATTTCACTTAGTGCAATGTCCTGCAAGCTCAACCATGTTGTCACAGGTGGCAGGATTTTCTTCCTTTTTAGTGCGGTATAATATTCCATTATATATACACATACACACACAAACACATACAGGCACACCACAGTTTCTTTATCAATTCATCTCTTGGTAGACACTTAGATAGGTTCCATATCTTGGCTCTTATGATTGATGCTGCAATGAACTTGGGAGTATTTTGAGAGGCTTATTTTATTTCCTTGGGATATATACCCAGAAGTGAAATTGTTGGATCATATGATACTTCTATTTTTATTTTTTGAGCAACCTCCATACTGCTTTCCATAATGACTGTACAAATTTACGTGTCCACTAGCAGTGTACAAGGGTTCCCTTTTCTTCACATATTTGCCAACACTTGTTACATTTTGTCTTTTTGATAGTAGCCATTCTAACAGATAAGGTGTAAGGCAATATCTCATTGTGGTTTCGATTTGCATTTCTCTAATGATTAGTGATGTTAAGCATTTTTTTCATATACCTGTTGGCCATTTTGTATGTCATCTTTTGAGAAATGTCTATTCAGGTCCTTTGTCTCTGTTTAAATTGAGTTGTTTGTTTTCTTGATCTTGAGTTGTTTGAGTTTGTTACATATTTTGGATATTAACCCCTTATCAGATGTATGGTTTGCAAATATTGTCTCCCATTCTGTAGGTTGTTCATACACTTCATGTTTCCATTGCTGTGCAGAAGCTTTTTAGTTTGATGCAATCCTACTTGTCTATTTCTGCTTTTGTTGCCTGGGCTTTTGGAGTCATATCAAAAAAAATATCATTGCCCAGAACACTGTCAAGGAGAATTTTTCTTATGTTTTCTTCTAGTAGATTTACTGTTTCAGGTCTTATGTGTAAGTCTTTAATCCATTTTGAGTTGATTCTTGTAGACAGTGTGAGATAGGGGTCCAGTTTCATTCTTCTGAATGTGGATATACAATTTCCTTACTACGATTTATTTAAGTGATTATCCTTATCCCATTGTGAGTTCTTGGCACCTTTGTTGAAGATCAACTGACAGTAAATGAGTGGATTTATTTCTGGACTGTCTACTCTGTTCCACTGATTTATATTTATATTTTTATGCCAGTTCAATACTGTTTTGATTACTATGGTTTTGTAGTATATTTTGAAATCAGGTAGTGTGGTGCCTCCAGCTTTGTTTTTCTTGCCCAAGATTGCTTTGTCTATTCTGGGTCTTTTGTGGTTCCTTTTCACTGTGTCTTGTGTCTTCTATATGTCTTACCCTCTGTTTCATATTTCCCATCCTTTTGTTTTACCATGTCTCCTTCTGGATATGTTCTTTTGCCATTTTTCTAACTTTCATAAATTCTGTCTTTATTTATGTCTATACTATTGTTAAACCATTTCATTTATGTTCTGGAAGGTAATTGTAGAAGAATTTCTAACTTTCTCTGTCTATTTTTTTTAAAAAATAAACTGTTTATTTTTGAACAGTTTTATTTTTAGATTTACAGAAAAATCATGAAAATAAGATACAGAATTCCCATGCATCCCACACTTAGTTTCCCCTATTGTTAACATATTGTATTAATATGGTATATTCTTACCATTAGTAAATCCCTTGTGTTATTTTCCTGTTCCAGAATCCCATCCAAAATACCACATTATATTTACTTGTTTCTTGAGGATCCTTTTGGCCGTGGCTGTTTCTCAGACTTTGTGTTTGATGACCTTGGAGTTTTGAGGAGTACTAGTCAGGTATTTTATACTAAGTCCTTCAATGGACATTTGTCTTACATTTTTATCATAACTAGATGGTGATTATGCATTTTTGGAAAGAAGATTATGGAGGTTAAGTGCCATTCTCATCACATATCAAGGGAATGCTATCATTATGACTGTTATGAACTGAATGTTTATGTCCCTTCCAAAATTCACGTATTGAAGCCCAACCCCTACTGTGATGGTATTTGGAGATAATTCCTTTGGAAGATAACTAGAAGGTGAAGACTTTGTGATTGTATTAGTACCCTTATAAGGTCCCAGATAAGAGACACCAGACAGCTTTCTGTCTCTCCCTGTGCACACAGAAAGAAGAGGTCATGTGGGCCTACTACAAGACAGCAGCTGCACCTCAAAACCAAACCTATCTTGCTGCTACCTTAACATTGGACTTTGCATCTGGAGGATTGTGAGAAATAAATTTCTGTTTTTTAAGCTACCCATTCTTTGGTATTTTGTTATTGCAGCCTGAGTTGACTAAGAAATGGCTTATCACTGTTCATGTTAAACTTGATCACCTGTCCCAGGTAGCGTTTGCTAGGTTTTTCCACTGTAAAGTTACTCTTTATGGCCCCTTTCCATCTTGTATTCTTTGGAAGGAAGTCACTGTGCACAGCCCTCACTTATGGAGTAGGGGAGTTAAGCTCCATATTCTTGAGAATAACTATGTAATTTTTTTGGGAAATTCTTCTGCATAGGATATTTGTCTCTTATCCTTCATTTATTTATGCATTCAATCATTTATTTATATCAGTATGGACTCACTGATATTTACTTTATGATTTGAGTTATAATCCAATACTACTTTATTCATTTTATTGCTCAAATTGTTCCAGCTTTGACCATTGGGAGCTCTTTCAGTTGACTCTCATATCCCTTTGACATACCCCATAATTATGAACCTTTTTCTTTTATTGTAGCACTTCTTTGCCTTCTGGCATGACAGAATTCTCTATATTCATCATATATATTTTCTACCCTGGCCTAAAATAGGCTATTTCTCTAAGGAGCTCTCTTTCATTTTATTGGAAAATGGTATTAGAAACCAGAATCTGGGCAGTAAATGTGCTTGTTGCTGCTGAGGTATTGTTGCTTCTAGGCACTCTCAGCTGACTAAACAAGGAAATATGTTAAATATATATGGGCATATGCACATTTCCATCAGTATCTTGTTATATAACCATCTACATCTGTATTAGATTAAACAAGAGTTCATACGGATGTCTCCAACTCTAACCCATCACACACGGATCATTCTAGTCCCCTCCCTTTGCCTCATTGCTATGTAACCTCCCACTCCAATAGTGGGAAACCTGGCTTCCGCTATCTGCCAGCCATTTACTTAATTGTTCAGTTCCAGTGCACATGTATAGTGATTTCAGAATCATTAACCTGTTCCATATTGGAAACAACTTTTTGGCTGAGTAAAGTGCTTCCATGCAGTTCCTCTAACCTTTAGTCTTACAGACTCCACTCAGTTCAAAGTCACTTTGGTCAGCACCTTTTCCCCTCACCCCCTTCAGTGAGGTTGTTTCATACACTTGTAAGGTAATTAGACTCTTTTGTCATATTCTGCATTCTGTCTTGGGATTCTTTGACCTCCTAAATGATTTTTAAAAATTTGCATACATTAAGGTTCATTCTTGGTGCTATAAAGTTCTATGTGTTTTGACAGATGCAAATTGGAATTGACTCACTTTGCACAGCTTCAGAATCCTTGAGAAAGGAAAACAACCTCAGCCTAGCCGACTCTGCTCTCTAGGCACACTTGGAAAGCCTGGAAGCCCCCATGAAGCATTTAAAGCAGTTCTGCCCCCATGGAAATAGAATAAGAACCACATATGTAATTTTACATTTTCTAGTAGGCATAAAGTGAAAAGTAAAAAAGATACAGGTGAGATTAATTTCAATAATGTGTTTGATTTAACCCAATATATCAAAACTATTATTTCAGTATGTAACACATATAAAGACTTATTAGTAAGTGCTATTATATTTTTGGTACAAGTTTTCAAGACCAGTATGTATTTTACAATTCTGGCATATGGCAGTCTGGAATAGCCACATTTCAAGACTTCATTAGACACATGGTGGCTAGTGGCTACCATACTGGATAGTTTAAGAATTAAAGAGACCCTTATATTCAGCAGTTTTCTTTCAGATTGTGCTAAAAATGAGGCCCAGGATTTAATTTTAAGGAACCACAGCTAGCAGAATGAATGTATAGACTTGATCAATCTCTTATGTCCAAGTTAAGACTTTGTTAGGGAAAGAGTAGTACCCTAACATCTGAGATAAAGACATCTGGGTGGATAAACCCAATAATATTTACCATGAGATTACCCTCAACTCCCCAGGCCAGCAGAAGGATGCCCATGCCAAATGAAAACTGTGTTCCTTAAGAAACCCTGAAACCCTGCAAAACTCTCACCCAATGCAAGAGTACTACACGATGATGCTTATTCTCAATCTTTAGATGATTGTGGCTCCCTCAGCTCAGCAATTCCCATCATCTCACTGCAGGTCGCTGAGCCCCTACCTTGCAGGCAGCCCTCTCATTTGTAGAGATGAGAGCCTTTCCTAGTTATTTTACCTGCTGAATGACCTAATTATCAGTTTTCAGGAAATTTATTAAATTTGGAAAGTCTTCTTTCTTTGCTTCAATGGAAGATGGTTTGATTTTATCATTTTATTTTACACCTAGAAGATTTAAAAGTGGCATTTACAAAGTGGCTATTTGTCATTAGGGACTGAAAGCTTCACCTGCCCATCAAGACCCTGTGGCTACAAAAAGGAAAGAGCAACCACTTCTCCTGACAGAGCATGTTTGATGTCATCTTTCCTGCTCTTAAGGTTTTCTGTGAAGTTTTAAAAAATAGGTTCAACTGATCCATCCTTTTGAATTATATCCTTTTATATATGTGTGTGTGTGTGTGTGTATATATGTGTGTGTGTGTGTGTATATATATATATATTTATTTCCCAACTATAATTCTGAAAAATGTCATTATATCTTTTAGACCCTATGTTGCCAAGACACTGAGATAACCCTTATTCTGAGGTTAGCCTGGCTACAAACGCCAACAATTATTTTGTGAAGCTGGAAAGAAAGCTTGGCTTGCATTGAGGCAGCCACCACAAGGGCATTCTGGCTCCAGCCCTGTCCCTGGTGTGAGGCTGGGCTTGAGTACAATCTTTACACAAACTTTTTGGATAAATTTCCTTTCTTTCCAGAGGCTCCTGGTAATAAACTTTTGGAAGTTACTCTGTCTAGCCCTGAAAATAACAGGAAATTCAACCACACCGATCACAATCAATGAATTCCTGATCATTATGAATCATTCATTAACACAAAATGGAAATGGTCACACTGTGGGTCACAGCTTGGAGTCAGACAGCCCAGTGTGGGGTTGAGTTTTGGCTTCCTCCCTAAATGTATTGGCTCTGAAACATGGGCCAATTATATACCATCTCTAGGCATTAGGTTCCTTACCTCTAAAGAGGGCATAAAGATATTACCGAATGGGGGTTGTCGAGAAAGTGTGATGTTGTATTGAAAGAGCCCATGGTAGATGGCATGTATTGTACGTGGAACTGAGAAGACAGTAAACCTTCTCTGTATCCTTAGGCATCTCTCTCTGTCTTACACTAGAGACAGGTGGTTACGGCATGCCAATCCCAAGATGTATTTGGAGTGGGAAGAGGGAGACCCACTTAGACCTCAGGCTTAAGCCACCCCTCTCCCTAATCCAGGTTTTATTAGTGGTTTACTACGAGGTGCTGAGTATTTGTCTGGATTGATGAAGCTCTTCTTTGTCTCCCATTCAGTGTATTGTGCATGTGTGTCCTCTGCTGTTCAAAACCTTGAACAAAGGGAGAGGTGACCGGTACCCCACACCCCTGATACACAGTCACTATTCAATGTCACATCGTCACACACTGTTCAAAGCATTTCATGTGTATGTGTGTGTGTGAAACATGTAATCCTGGGTGAACCCGGACTTCAAAGTTTTTTGAGGGAGTACTGAATAAGAAACTTGAATGAGATTGAAGCAGTCAAATCAGGACTGGGAGGTTGATAAGGCACTATTTCAAATTGAATAACTCAGGCTTTGAGAACTAGGTTGCTATGAGACTACAGTGTGATTATCTTGCTGGCGTTAGAGGGTATTATGGATTAAATTGTGTCTCCTCAAAAAGATATGCTGAAGTCCTAACCCCCAGTACCTCAGAATGTGACCTTATTAGGAAATTGAGTCTTTACAGACGACCTCAAGTTAAAATGAGGTTATTAGATGGGTCCTGATCCAATATGACTGGTGCTTCTAAGAAGGGGAAGTTTGGACACAGAGACAGACATGCACAACGGGAAGATGGATTGAAGACAACCATGTGAACAATGGAGTTGGGATTAGAGTGATGTATTTTACACCAAGAAATGCCAAAGACTTCTGATGAGCCTCCAGAATCTAGCACAGGGGGCGGGAATAGATTGTTCCTCCCAACCCGCAGAAGGAACCAACCCTGCCAACACCTTGACCTTGAACTTCTAGCCTCCAGCATTGTGAGATAATACATTTCTGTTTTTAAAGTCACCCAGTTTGTGGCACTTTATTATAGCAGCTGGAGCACACACACAGAGATGACACCACGGAGGACCGGGGTGGGGCTTCCTTAAAAGGAGTGAAATTTTTAGGAGGCATTTGTCTTGGAGCAGAAAGTGAGGTGGGCCTTAGGCTGAGCTAAAGGAAGGGCTTTCTGCCTTCTCTATGGCCAGAGGTCCACTGGGCTGAGACTTTGAAGCCGGGGGAAGCCTGAAGTACCCCCACTGCTGATAGAGCCCAGTAAGCTTCTCTGACCATGGGAAGTTAGGCTGTAGCCAGGTAGGACTTTGAACAGCTGTGGATGGGGCCAGCAGTTGTATGTTGTTTGCTGTGTTGTGTTTCCTTTCTATTCTTCATGAACCTTTGGGAAAGTCTCACTACCAGTTTACAGCCCAGCATCAGCTGTATTGAGAAGAATGAGGTTCCACATTTGGGGTAAGTAGATGAGAGGTCAACAGAAGGAAACAGAAGAGGCATAAGGACAGGGCTGTGCTGGGGCCACCCCAGGCATAGCCAACCCCAGGTGACTTCGAGGGGCACATTCCTGGCCCATTGGAGGTGGACCTTTGGAAAATGCTAAGGAATATCTGGGGAACTTGAGAGTAGTGAAGTGGGTAATTTACAGCAATTTCCTTCTTCTCTTTTCTTTTCTTTCTTTTCTTTCTTTCTTTCTTTCTTTTTTCTTTCTTTCTTT
>NW_012102809.1:6485127-6514268 GCF_000951045.1 Mandrillus leucophaeus
TTCTTTCTTTCTTTCTTTCTTTCTTTCTTTCTTTCTTTCCTTCCTTCCTTCCTTCCTTCCTTCCCTCCCTCCCTCCCTCCCTTCCTTCTTGACAGGGTCTCACTGTGTCACTTAGGCTGCAGTGCAGTGGTGCAATCACAGCTCGCAAGTGACTCTCCTGCCTCAGCCTCCAGAGTAGCTGGGATTATGGGTGGGTGCCAGCATGCTTGGCTACTTAATTTTTTTTAATTTTAATTTAATTTTATTTGAGATGGTGTCTTGTTATGTTGCCCAGGCTGGTCTTGAATTTCTGGGCTCAAGTGATTCTCTCATTGTGGTTTCTCAAAGTTCTGGGATTACAAGCATGAGCCACCAAGCCCAGCCCAATCTTGTTACTTTTTTAAAAAATTTTATTTTTTTGAGACAGGGTCTTACTCTGTCATCCAGGATTGAGTATAGTGGTATGATCTTGACTCATTGCAACCTCTGCCTCTGGGGCTCAAGTGATCCTCCTGCCTCAGCTTCCTGAGTAGCTGGGACCACAGGCATGCACCACCATACCCTGCTAATTTTTGTATTTTTTGTAGAGACAGGGTTTCGCCATGTTGTCCAGACTGGTCTTGAACTACTGGCCTCAAGCGACCCTCCTGCCTCATCTTCCCAAAGTGCTGGGGTTACAGACATGAGCAACTGTGCCCGGCCACAGTCTTACTACTTTTAAAGTGTATATGACTTGAGAGTTTTCCTACTCCATGAAACGAGGGGATAAGATTTCTCAGATGATGTCACAGGCCTCTTCAAGGCATAAAATTCTATTATTCTAATAAAACAGAAATGCCATTGAGCAGCGAATAGTTGTCACAGAGTCATGTGCTTTCTTCTGCAGGTGAGGGGAAGCCATCTCCGGACCCTCAGACTGAGCAGCTGGAGCCAACACAGGGCTGCTGTTCAGCAGCAGAGGTGACTGACAGCTGTAAGAAGTGACAGCTGGTGGCATATGGAGAAGGCACAATTTTCTCATCTGAAAAACCAGTGGGGGCTGGTGGTGGTGGGTAGCTAACTGATTTCTGGGGTCCCTCTAGTACTACAGTTCCATGATTCTGGGAGTGCAGAAGGACACTAGCAAGTATCAGGCCAGCAATCTGGGACTATTTAGTTTTGCCCACACATCTCAAAAACCAAAAGGTGTGTGAAGTATTAAAGCACAATTCATGGAATGAAAACAGCTATTACGGAAGCCCTGCAGGACCGGCACTGTCCAGGCATACAGAGGTGAACAAAATGAGCATGGTTTTTGACCTTGTGCCTCTTATGGTCTGGTAGGAGAGAAGTATTTGACACAGATAAACAAACCCAATGAGTAATACAAACTGTGACAGGTGCTCATGCCTTCTCAAAGTATAGGAAAGAAGTACTAACAGGAGGAACCTACTTTAGATTGGGTGGTTGTATCAGTTTCATAAGATTTGCCATGACAAAGTACCACTAATGGAATGGTGTAAACAACAGAGATTTATTCTCTCACTGTTCTGGAGGCTGAAAGTCTAAAATCAGGGTGTCAGCAGGGTCCTTTCCTTCTGAGGATTGTGAGGAGCAATCTGTCCCAGATCTCTTTCTGGCTTCTGGTGACTCTTGGCAGTCTTTGATGTTCCTTGGCCTGCAGCGGTATCACCCTCATCTTTGCCTTCATGTTCACATGGCGTTCCTCCTGTGTGTGTGCCTGTGTGTCCAAATTTCCATTTTTTATGTCACGTTGGAATAGGTCCCACCTTAATTACCTCATTTTAACTTAATCATCTGCAAAGACCCTATTTCCAAATAAAATCACATTCACAGGTCCCGGGGTTAGGACTTCGACATATCCATTTGAGGGACACAATTTACTCCAAATCTCAAGTACTCAAACACCCATCCACTGCCACACAAGCTCACAAAAGGAATATGCAGAGGCGTCACCAAGGAAAACCACTCTGTTTATCATAATTAGGCAGATGAGCAAACCCAGTCCCCCCAGAGGAACCAGGTAGATACAGAGGTGAACTATGGGGATCATAGATGTTTTCTCCAAGGAGAGACAATATTTACATTGAAACCTGAAGGAAAAAAGGAACAAATGGGCAAAGAGCCAAGAGGAGGACATTCCAGGAAAAGACAAAACCTGTAGCAGGGCATTGTGGTGGAAGGGAGCTTGCTCATGTGAGAGTCTGAAAGAGCCCAGCCAGTGAAAAGGATAGCAAAGGGGAGACAGGGACAAGACCAGGTGGCACAGAAGCAGGGCCTTGCACCTCACCTTAGGGGTTTCAAATTTATTCTAGGAGTGATGGGAAGCCATGGAAGGGTTTCAAAGGAGGCCAGTGTCATGTGAGGGTACAGACAGGTCTGCAGCAATGAATAGCTCTGGGGATCATGGACTGAATGGCTCACAGGGCGTCCATGCCGGAAGCTGTAGAGGTGGTAGGTGCATATTCCTTTTGTGAACTTGTGGGGTAGTGGATGGGTCTTTGAGCATTTGAGATTTGGAATAAATGTCTTTCTGTCATCTAAGGATGGTGGTAGCTGTGGAAATGGAAAGAAGTAGATGGATTCCTGAGATATTAGGAGGCTGGACCCACAGGACTGATTGGGATTGATACAGATATTTCTAATATAAATTTTGGTCCAGGTGCATCAAATGAAAGTTTTGGGACTTGCACGTGGTGTCACTCAATTGATCAGTTTCACTCACAAGAATTCAGTGATGTTTACATAAGAGCCTGAGTCCAATGCCTTTCACTAGATGTTGACAAAATACGGCCCCCAGTTCACCTTTGAGCTGAGACAGCTTTTGTTTATTCTGCATAGTATTTAAATAGCAAGGACTTGTCACATAAAGATCTATACTCCTAGCTGCTCTCGTAAAGTCAGAGAAACTGGCAGCAAGGGGACCCGCAACCTTGTTTGGCCCCAGTGAGCTGGAGGTGAGCAGCAGCTTCCCCCTTTAGACAGACAACGTGCTCTCCAGTACCTCACAGGTTCAACTCTCCCTCTTTCTCCACACACATGCATTTTCCTTATTTACCTTATTGTATCTACCTGATTCCTCTGGGGGGTTGGGTTTGCTTTTCTGCCTAATTATAATAAGCAGAGTGGTTTTCCTTGGTGACTCCTCTGCATATTCTTTTTGTGAGCTTGTGTGGCAGAGGATGGACGTTTCAGTATTTGAGATTTGAAGTAAATATCTTTCTCTCCAGAGACTTTATAAACTCGAATGAGAAGGGGTATGATAAATCCCAAAGGTGGACTGTGTGATTTCCATGAAAGGGTTCAAATTTAGAATGCAGTGGGTCTCTTACTTCCTTTTAGTCCTCCCCGGAACTACCTGTAGTAAGTGTTGGCAGCCTCTCCGATAACCGAGGAGAGTAGTATATACACATTATATTCTGTTTAAGAAAGGAGAAAAATGTATGATATATTTTTCGGTGATCCTCACAAACATGATGCAATTCTAAAAAATAAAGCTTATATTCAACTCTAGTGTTTAGGGAATTTTAATCTTTGTAGGAAACTAGGCATTTCCTAGTATTATTGGAAAAAATGGGAAATACTAGGAAAGCAGGTATTTCCCTGTATTGTTGGAAAGATGAGTCATTTCAGTAATTATAAGTGCATAAATAAATTGATTTGGATATATTCCCCATAAACTGATCTCTAAATTATGAAACCACGAGGAACTATAAATTGCAGAAAACTTTAGCTATGGGAACTTAGCTAAAATCTTAGCAAAAGCTACTCAGAGTCTAATGTTTATTTCTTTAGATATGTAACTTAGCTAAAGTGAAAGTCTTACATAGTCTTTTAGAAGCTGGCGTGTGTAAGTGAGGCTTTATTCACAGGCAAGCAGCTAAAAGGAAATTCTTGTTTCTGCTCCTGGAGAAGTAACTACCATTACTAGGATGATCACAGGAAGGAAACGGCTATTTCCACTTACATGCTCTCTAAACAACAATTAAATATTAATTAGCAGCAAAGTAAAAGGACAGATCACTGTTTGGACTCCCGGATCTTTATTGAGCTTTAACTCCCTGCACCCCATTTGTCCTAATTGTTTGACGTTAAACCACAAAACAGGATAAAATGCACCAAAAGCCTGTGACCGATAGTTACTAGTTATAATCTATCCTGAACTGAGCCTAACCTTGAGGTGCCATTTGTAATCATCTTCAGTGGTGGTAACAGTGGGGTTTTGATGGAAAAGTAGTAGTTTTATTAATGTCTATATTTCATTTTCCTTTAAAGTGGAACTCCTCAATAATATTGGTGTTGGGAAGTAGGATCTGTCTTATTGAGTACCTTAGGAAACTCAAGGAATAAAATGGAGAGACGGTGAGGGTGATATGATTTGACCAGTAGTTTACTTAAGTTTCTGCCATTCTATGAAATACAATGAATTTTTGCCAATGCCCTTTCAGCCTGACCACACGCGAACATCATTCCTTTCTTCCCTTCTTCCTTTAATATAATGCCAAAGTTGTATCATATTAAATAAATATATGCAGAGGTAAATAAACAAATATCAGCTATCAGGAAAACTGGTTGCATCCCAGAAATACGTCTTAAGCAATAGGTCATAAATAATGTTATAACAAAGCCGATCAATCAGCAGAGGTTCTATCTCGGATTCGGCAGAACCAGAGAACATTCTTGTCCTCATTGGGAAGAAGCCAGGATTGACATGATATCTAAATCAAAAGACTCATTTTGGGTCACCATAAGTTAGTTCCCTTCCCTGCCTGCAGTGTTCCTGTCTGAAGTCTAGGCATTTACTACAGCACACTTCACTGGTCTTTCCCAACTGTCAGCACTCCATCTGTACTCCGGAGGGTCCAAAGATGGGATTTTGCAGCAAAGTTCTCCCCACCCCAGCCAGAAATTTGCTGCCTCACATGAGCTGCTAAGGGTGGATTTCCTGTTTTCTACACTTCCACATCACAGTGAATGTAACTGAACAAGGGGTATTGTGGATTTTCTCTTGGGCCCTCCCCATTGATTACAGAACTGTGTTGGAAATTCTTTACTCAAGCCAGCTAAGTTTGGAGCAGCACACTGGGGGTGGAGGGAGGAAAGTGACGGTGAGCCTAATGAGCATTTTTCTTTTTCACAGCTGAAGATAAATAGTGTTTACCTCCGCTTGGCAGCGTAGGTGTATAAATGTGTTGGACGGTTAAGTGACGATTTGGGATGTTGGCAAAGCCTGGTAAATGAGACTCTAGTTCACTCTCCCCTCCATTAATCAAAAATAGAAATGCTTTCCTGCTTGCCTGAAAGTATTGACATTATACTATTGCCCCACTACTGAGCATTTGCTCAAAGGCCATTACAAAATAATTGGAAAATGGATGCGTATTTTGGTTGGTTTAGGGGAACAAAATTGCTCAAGCAACATGTATTTATTGCGCTTTTTTTTGAAAATCTCCCACACTACCCAACATTGTGAGAGATATAAAAGAATGATATTCTTTCCTTCCGATGCTATAAAAGATTGATGTTTTCCTTTCTTTTACTTTTTGTCGACACTCCAGAAAAAAATAACAGGTAACATGAGATAGGTTATAGTGTAGTTTTTAACAGGTGACATAGGTTGTTTAATTTAGAAAAGAGAAAGCATACTGTAGGCCCATAGAAGTGGAAAGATTTTTCTTCTCCAGAATTTTTCTCCTCTCTCTTGCCACCTGCTGAGTGACACGCTCATTCTCTGAGCCCCAGAGATATCCTGGGCACATCCATTCCTTT
Organism: Mandrillus leucophaeus; assembly: GCF_000951045.1. Taxonomy (NCBI): domain Eukaryota; kingdom Metazoa; phylum Chordata; class Mammalia; order Primates; family Cercopithecidae; genus Mandrillus; species Mandrillus leucophaeus. Next base: position 6,490,876 of record NW_012102809.1, read on the forward strand.
ACTTGCCACATTTTATTATAATTACAAATCGGGTGACTGGACATCCTGGTTTGCCCAGCACAGTCCCAGTTTATGCCTGTTATCCCAGAATAATCATTAATAGTTCTCCCTTTTACTCTCAACAGTAACTCAGTTTAGATGTTAAATATAATTATAACATAAACATAAACATAAACTGAAGATCATATAGCCCAGGCTTCTTATGTAGTTGCATTCAAAAGAGCACAGTCTAGTAACCATATGTAATTAGAAATGTTTCTTGAGGCTCAAGAACATGAAAAGGGATCTAATGTCTAACCTACAACAATACTCTTCAGAAATTTATTTCTATCTTCTCCAAGTACCCCTGATAGCTGTGGCTGCTCTAAAGCTTTTCAAACATAACACCCCTAACTTTACTGATACCCAACACACATCTTTTATTTTGTCCCTTTTGCATCTCTTAACTCTTTTTTTTTTTTAATTCTTGTGTCTTCTGTTGTCTCTTACCTTCCCTCTATACATTCTCTTAATTCTGCATTACGAAGTCCCTGAAGCCAGCCTGGCAAAGACTCTCTTTGGAAGGTGGGGAAGGAGAAGTATCCAAACTGGCAGACAGAGTTGTTCTGAGTGGACTGGAAGTGGGAGGAGGGAGGCTGGGTACTCTCATCAATGAGTAAATCTTTGCCACAAATTATCTGAGAAGGGAGCTACAAGTCCTACATCTCAGTGTACAGCACAGTGCTTGGCACAAAGAGAAACTTGAAAATGTGAGTAAATGGAGGCAAATTAGGCAGGCCCTCGACCTGGCTTAGAAGAGGAAGATTTGAGTAGGTGTAGAGGCAGTTGGAGGGCATTCCAGGGACAGAAGGATCAGGGTGTCTGGGCTTATTTTTCTGTGGTGGGATGTATATGAGGATGGGGGACAGTGAAGAGACTTGGCATAGAGCATTGGAACCCCTCAATGGGGAAAAATGGAGAATCTATTTTTCATTGAATAGTGGTTTAATAGTGGAAGCCATCTATTGGTTTCCAAAAATGGAGACACTCAAGAAGGACTTGAAAAACTTGAAAAAAGACTATATGGCCAAGAGCTAGGGTAGATTCATGAAGCAGGTGGTGACTTGATGGCAGTTCTTTATTAGATAGATTAATTCACCAGTTTTGTTTGGTGTAGTTTGTATGCTTGGTACATTGGATTGCATTGTGATGGATAAAGAGCATATAGCACATAGAAGAAACTCAATAAATGGTGACTAACATCACCACCACCACTACCACAACCACCACCACCACCACCACCACCACCATCATCACCATCATCACCACCATCACCACCATCACTACCATCCTGATCATCGCTACCACCATCACCATTATCACCATCATCATCACTGCCATCATCACCATCATCACCACCATCATCATCACCAACATCACCACCATCATCATCACCAACATCACCACCATCATCATCTTCATCACCATCATCATCATCATCTTCAACATCACCATCATCATCATCATTATCATCACCATCACCATCGTCATCACCTCCATCATCATATTCTTCACTGCTATCATTGTTTTCATTATTGAGAAGATTCTGAGACAGTGAGAAAAGGTGGAGGATTGTTTAAGGGAGATACTGTGGAAGGCAATAGAGAAGCTTCTCTGGGAAGAAAGGAGATTCCAAATATTAGAAGGGCTGTGTGGTGGAATAGGGAGGCGAGACCTTCTATAGCACTTCCTTTGGAAAGTTAGGATGAGAGGGGGAATCAGAGAAGCTGATTTCAGTTCGATATTCATGAGCTGTCTCATATTTAAAATGTCTGACTACAGGATAGCTTATCTCCTGAGGAAATGAAATCCCTGATGCTGGAGAGTCAAGCAGAATCGAGGTGATTGCCTGCCAGGGATGTTACAGATGCTTTAATAAACATGTGGAAGAGAAGATTTATTTCCTCTGAGATCCCTTCTAACTGAAAGATGCAAGGGACTTGTAGACCTTCAGGGCCTGGACTAAGTTGGTAGTGGTTGGAATGGCAAAAAGGATCATGGTCTCTACCAGTGGTTCTCAGCTAAGGACAATTTTGCCCTTCAGCGAATACTTGGAAATGTCTGGAAACATTTTTGGTTGTCAAAACTGGGGGGAGGGTGCTACTGGCATCGAATGGGTAGAAGCCAATGACCTGCTAAGCCTCCTACAATGCACAGGACAGCTCCCCAACAATAAAGAATGATCCGGGCCAAAATGTCGATAGCAGCAAGGCTGAGAAACCTTGGTCTACGTTTTAATAAGTCCATTGTCGTCTTCTGCAGAGTGAAGAGAGTTGCTGGGTGGATAAATGCTGACTCACATTCACCAGGTCATATTTTCCTAAGCAATAAGCCAGAAATATTGCCATATATGCCCTTTACATTATAGTTTTCGCACACATCTTAAAGTTCCCTCTTTTTTCTTCAAAGCTTCTTTGAAGTCAGTTCAACTGGTTAAGAAATGCAGTAGGTGATAAAGACAAACTCATTCTTCAGTTTTGTCTGCAACCTAATTCTGGCTGCTATCCAATAGGCTCTGTGGAGTGCAGTTTTGTATTTATCCTCCTTCCTGGAGGGTAACTGACTTTTCTGAAGGCTGGAGATGGATAAAGAGGATTCAGGTTTCATAGATTTTTCTTGGTAGCCTGGCCAATTTCCTCATTTGGTACACACCTTACAAATATTTAGGGTAACCACATGTCCAGGTTTACCTAAAACAGTCATGGTTTACTCATATTGTGTTAGGGTGATTATTAATAGTGCCTTCTTTTACCATCAAAAGTGTCCTGGCCTAGAAAATAAGTTATATGATCACCTACTCTATTACTTGGTCAATGACTATTTTGATAATACATTCATACCATTTTAAAGAATATCTATAACATAGGGGGTGTTAGTTTAAAACAACTTACCAACACTAGCTAATCTGATTCATCATCACCATCATCATAAAAGCTAATCTGAATTACTTTTCCAAAATAGTGATGACTTCTGTCCTTCAAGCCACACTTTTACCCATTTCCCCTCATAAGCCACAAGCCACACTTGTGACTTGTATATACCAGGGGGATTAAATCTGTGGTCAGAGATAGAAGTGAGTTATTTGCATAGGGTCCTTAATCTGTATATCTTTATCGACTTTGCATGTCAATCTTACTTTGACCCATTGCCCAACTCAGAGATATACTTCTATAAGACAAACAGCACTCCAATAACCTTTCAGGCAAATTCTTTCTAAACCATGACCACTTCTATATTAATATGTACATCCTATTTTGTCTTTGCTATCCACTCTTCAACTCTCTCCTGAACCACTGACTTTTTTCAACTTTGATTCCCAAAGAGACGATCTCGAAACATAGTTTCATTGGTTTCCCCAAGCGTATATAAATAATAGATCTGATTAGGTGAATCCATGTTTCACAAATACAATGTATAGAGTCTCATGATTGAATACATTAAACACAAACTGATATCTGTTCTAGGAAAGTTTCTGGCCATAAAGACCACAGACTGCCTTCCCTTTGTCTCGATTATGTTTTTCCTTCATTGTACTGTTCTATGTTAAACTCTTCTCAGCTCTTTGGGGCAGGGAGTCAGGGAGTTGTTTGTTCAGCAGGTGCTATGTATAGTAAATTGCTGCATGCATTTATGTTGCTATATAAATAATGAACAATTCTGCACTTACAGACACTTTGATAGTCACAGTGATAATATATATCCCTTATTTTAGAAAAAAATGTACATAAGAGTTTTACCTTGCTTCAGCAGATAAGATGTATCCGATTGGCACATGACCTTCTTCTTCTTCTTTTTTAAGATCATAGTGTAACAGTTCATGAGATTGCTCATAAAATAAGCCAATTGCATAGAATGCAGAAAAATATGATGTTTTTGGTAATCAATCCCATAAATCATCCCATTTTCTCTTCCCAATTAAATCCCCAAATTTGGGGTTTATAGGTTAAATAATTAGGAGGTTCTTTTCCTATTTCTTCTCTCTGCCCTCCCAGTATAATATGTCAGAGCAGATGTGTAGTCAGAAGCGTGGACATGGCAGTCTGTCTTGAGTTGGAAAATTGAACCTATCACTTACCAGCTGTGTGACCTTGGACTTGCTACCTCAGTTGTCTCATATGCTCTAGAGGATAACAGTGCTCATCCAAAAGGGGCATTGTGGCAATTAAATGAGATAGCCTGTATGTATACATCTCTAGCATCTGAAACAGAGTAACCCCAAATAAGGCAACAATTCTTTGTAGGTGTTCCCATGTCTCTACCTTAATTATACAGCTCCTAACTCAGCTATTATCATCTGTCCAAATGCCTGTCCTCATCACTACATAGTGAGCAACTTAAGGCCAGGCACAACACTTCTTTATCCATGTAGCTCCAGAGTCTAGCCTAGCAAATACTAGGCATTCAATACATTTTTTCAGAATCAATAAACCAATGGGTAAATTTGGTAGCTTTGGAGCATGGCAATTTCTTGTTACTTTCCTTGTATACACATAAAAAAAAGCCCTCTGAAAATTCCGAATTGGGAAATGTTCAGGGTCTCCCATTTTCCTGAGCAAAATGTTTGATTTGGCTTTGGGGATAACTATCTCTCTCTTCCCCTAGCACCAGAGATTGTTTTAGGCTACAGCTATGGAGTAGATGCTGTTGGCACCCTGCCCACATCACCTTCGCCAGGCAGGTGCCACATCACCTTCGCTGGGCAGCAATCCACAGCTGCTGTGAATGTTGTCTACTGGAAGCACACAGCTGTAGCTTTTTGGCGAGTCCACCTCTATTAACAGGAGCCTCTTGCTCACAGGCATTGGGAGGTTAGACCCACTCTCCCAGTCAGGTAGTCTGCTGTAGCCAATGACTGACTGATACAGGCATACAAAAGCCTGACTCATTTGGGACCATACTTAAACTAAAGCCAGCTCGGCTTGATAGGATTGTGAAGCTGGGCAGTCATGAGGCTGTCAATGTCGGGGCTGCACGTCTCAGCCTCTGATCAATGCACACATATGGGGCAACATGAAGGCCTTTCTACAGTTTTCTTACTAGTGCCCCCTCTGACTTGAGTCTTCAGGGCCATTGTAACCTCTGGCAGTTTTCCTCCTTTTTTTGTACTTTGTTCACATTTGGAAAAGATAGGTCATATTTTAGTATTTCCAATGTGAAGATTATAAACTTACTAAGATCAGTTTCTAGCAAAGGATCGACATAAGTTTCTAATGAATGTTTAATAATTTTTGACATTTGCTAAGGAAATTAATATTAACAAAATGTCGTCTTAAAAATGTAAGTCCAGAGTGCCAGAATATTCTCTTTGTATCACCGACAGAAGTACAGGTTAACTTATTTGTGGTAAACTGTTTTCCGGAATGGTAGAATATAATGTTCTGATAAGACAGAGAGAGAGAGGACAGAAGTGATTTTCCAAAGACTATATTCAGGTCTGTCAAAAATGAAACCAAATTTATTTTTCCCTCTGACAGTATCAATATCAAGATTTTGCAATGCTTCAAGTTGGAAAGTATGAACATCTGTTAACTTAGCATTAGAGATATGTAGCAGAAAATTCTAATAATAGAGATTGTTCACTTGTTACGGTGTTGTAATAGAGCTGGGATTCAAGATGCAAAGAGCTGGTTTGATCAGTTTGCACAATACCCAGGAGGTTTCCAGAAATGGAACCGCATCACATACATCGTCACCACCCAGATCTGGTCTATAACGTTGGTGCTGGAATGACGTAAAAGACCATTTATTCTAATTTCCCTGTTTTATTTCTCAGATGGAGAAACTGAGGACTGGGAAATGCAGTGGCCACACATTTTTAAAACCATGTAACAGCTCCTTCCCTGTGCCCTTGAGATAGAAAGGCCAAGGGGCTGTTGCTGAGCCATCTACACTGATCAGGATCTGAATGAGCCAGGTGGGCAGCACAGGTGGGAGGTATGTGAAGGTTGTGTTTTATCCTATCCTCCGAAGTGTAAGGAGACAAGCCGTTCTGTATTGCCACGGCCCCAGAGACGAGAGGGGAAGTACACAGTGATGACCAATATCCTTAACCACACCCCCATACTCTGGGCTGGTTCTAGGTATTCTAGGCTCACTTATGGCAACCCTGGGCTTATACGAGTCCATACAGCCAACACAAACTGGAAGTAGCCTGGGGTAGAGGGAACGGTGTGTGTTTTGGGCCCTGTTATGAACACCTCTGGGGGCTGAGGGTGTAGGTTTTACATTTCAGTCCTGGGTGAGCCTAATGTATTTTAGAGGTAAGGAAATGTGGAAGAGGTTCAGGATTGGGATTTTTATCCATCCACCCATGAGGAGACTGGATATCTTGCCAACAAAGACCACTTGGGGGATGCGTGGGGTCAAGCTGGTTGGGGTGCATAAAACCCTAGGGGTAGATCCATTGCAGAGTGGGGGGCTGAGACACATGGCATGGTGTCCCCTCAACTACGTCTATGCTACCATGACTCCCAGGAGCCACCTGCTAACTCCCAGCCCATGTCAATGACCAAAATACTTGAGAACATTCAGAGATTATCATCAAAGAGTGGAGCCAGGCAAGGGAGTGAAGAACAAGGAAGAGAAAAACGGAATCTAGAATGGTTCTGGTGCAGATCAAATCCTAAATCTGGAGGACACTCATTTGCGTTTGTGTTCAGAGTACTGCTGATTGGGGTCCACGCACCCCACAGAGCGGGCACAACCTCAGAGCGCTGACTCCAGTACACGCAAACCTTGTGTGTCAAAGAGGAGCTAAGAGAAAGAGTAAAATAGCAACCAATAAATAAGCAAATCCCCAACAAACGAACAGATCTCCCCTGCCCCGACCATTACCATTTGAAATGGCCTCTTTTTTTTTTTTTAAACAACAAACATGGAAATAAAAACCACAACATATCTTCTCCCATGCCATTCTCTCTCAGGAGCCATAAGTAGCTGGAGGAGATGGAAAATAGATTGTGTTGGTAGCAAAGCAATTGCCCGCGACATTTTCAGATGGAATGGAATTCTAGCTGAGAAGTGATACAGCTGTGAGAAAACACAGTGCTTAATGTGTTAAGTTTATTTCATGAACTTCTTTTTAATACTAGCAGGCAGAGACTTTTAAAAATGACACTGTGCCCTTCCTAAACTCTGGAGTCGCATTACTTAGTATTTGTGGTAATTTCCAATCAAGACACTCATTGTCATCACTGCAGATATTCAGACAGGTGACAAGTGATAGTGATAGCAGATTGGAACAGGAAACAGCCATGGAGCATTTTCCAGTGTATCTATAGGGAGCTGCTCTATCAGCAGATTCCTGATAAAGGTTGGGTCGAGGACACAACTCCCCTATGTCCGTAGTCATCTCATATGTCTTTGATTTGAGGAGCTTTGAAGTAAGAGCTTTGGTCTAGCAATGTTGGCATTACAACTACATTCTGATGGAGGACAGGGAGCTGGAGAACCCAACAGTGGAGCTGGGAATAAGGCTGTGTGCGATGCCAAATGTATGGCTCTGACCTCCGTTTGTGGGACCAGCAGCAGTTCTGAGCCTTTTCCTCTCTCCTGCTTCTGTACACATGAGGGCTGGTGTTCTCATGCACCACACATTGCCATGCATATTTCTGAATCTTTATGAATCCCCACAAAATGTTGTAGAGAAGTAGAGCAAATAACATTACAATTTTTATGGTATTCATAAAATATATTTTATAAGCGTGTGAGTAATGAATCAGCCCTTTTGGAAGTCTCAAAACTTGTCCTTCTACAAAGAAAATATGGCTTATCCAATTTCAAAAAAATGATTGAACTTATAGAAAGGGACTTGATGCTTCCAGACTGTCACTCCAAAAGTAATGTTAACCAGTTAGAAAGTATATGCTGTTAAATAATGAACACAAACGAAATTTATTTCATACAAAAATTACAACATGCAGATTTATTGATTTTCAACATACACTTATTACTATGAATAATATTATTGCTGATTTCATTTGATAATCATTCTGTCTACCTTTGATTCTGAAATGAGAGTTGGGATGTGCTAAGCAGCATGCTGGTAGCATCCTTCTTACTTATGTGCACTGAAGCCCTGGATGTGCCTATCAATCATGCTTCTTTACCTATTGGTGCATCCTTACTTAGGTCAACTAAGAAATAAAGCAGAATTAACTATAAAATCACAACTTAGAAGCGCTAGTACTATAAAAATGCATCATTCCCAAAGAAATTTTTAAATGGAATCAAATGTTTTTGTGTTTTTATTTTAAACTCATACATGTGTATTGTATAATCTAAAGGCAAAGTATAAAATAGAGAAAGTTGACTTCTCCCCTACATGATCACAGTCTACAAATAAAACACTATTCCATATATATATAATATATTCCATATATATAATACATATATTGAATGAGAGCCTCCAGTATTCCATTATATATATGTGTGTATATATAGCCCTCATTCCATATATATATTTATATATATATAAATTTTAAAAGATATCTGTATACTTAAAATGAGATCACCCTGTAACCCGCTTTTACAACATAATAATACAGCATGGATATCGTTCCATGTCTGTGCACACAGATCTACCACATCCCTCTAATCACTGCCAAGCAGAGGAGTTTCACAGGAAACCACTAAGGCAGAGAGGGGCCAACTAGTGCAGGTCCTGGTTACTGTGGACTTGATCCTAAGGGCAATAGGAAGCACTGAGAAGACTTTAATCAGAGAAGTGATATGACCACATTTGCATTCAGAAAGACCGTGGTGGCTGCAGTGTGACGAATGGATGGAAAGGGACCAAGAACAAGTTTGAAGAACAACACAGAGCCATTGCCATTTCCATTGTAGAGAATGATGGTAGCTTAGACCAGGGAGGTGGTGGTGGAGGTGGAGAGAAGTGGATGGATTCAAGATATATTTAAAAGATGGAATAGAAACCACCTGACTGTTGGCTGGTCATGAGTGTAGGGAAGAGAAAGGTGTGGAGAATGACTTGGAGGATTCTGGCAGGCATGGTGGACTAAAGAGGGATTTGTTTGCTGAGCGAGGGAATGATGGGGAATCTTGTTGGGGGAGGCAGCGACACCACGAATTCACTTTGACTCTTGAATCGGCAGCACCTGTGGAATAGCCGAGTGAATACATCCCACTCTGGAGTACAGCTCAGTGGTGTATTAGATGCAAATTGGTGGGGCAGGCTAAGGTAGTGATCCCCTCTCATGGAGAGACTAAATGAGAAGGGGGCTGGGCCTGGGGGGAGCTCCAGGACTTAAAGGCTGGGTGGAGACAAATGAGGGAGGCTGGGAAAGAGAAGCCAGAGAGAGGGAAAACCTGTAGATTTGCAAGCTCCCTGTGGTTACGGACCAGGTTTGTTTTTACTCACTATTTTACCTCTAAGGCTTAGCACAATTTCAGGAACATACATTTTTAACACACAAATGAATGGAACTATGGGGTCATATAAGCCAAAGCAAGGAAGGTGTGGCAAGAAGGACACATGCTGAAAAGTGGTCCCGAATTAGTGATGTGGGAGTCATTACTAACTTAGCAGAAGCAGCTTAGCAGAGATGGTGGGGTCATAGGTTGTCAGAGCAGATAATACCAATTTATATCACCACTACCACCTATGTGAAGTTCCATTTTGCTTGCATTCTCACCAACGTTAGGTATTACTGATATTGCTGATTTGAAAGGCAAAATATGTATTATTTGACTTTGAATTTCTCTAAGGCTTTAAGCATATTGGAGGTTGCTTTTTATGGGATGGGGAGTAAATTATTCATTTACATGTATTTCTTGCTTTTCTATTCTGATGTTTTATTTTTTCCTCTCTTTAGTTTAAACAGCTTTATGTATAGTAAGGAGTTTAACTCTGTCATCCAGGTGATAAACATTTCCCTGTTCTCTCATTTGTCTATTCAATTTAATTTGCTTATAATATCTGTTATAGGGAAAATGCTTTAATTAATTAATTAATTTATTTATTTTGAGACAAAGTCTCACTCTGTCACCAAGACTAGGGTGCAGTGGCGCTATCTTGGCTCACTGCAAGCTCCGCCTCCTGGGCTCACCCCATTCTCCTGCCTCAGCCTCCCGAGTAGCTGGGACTACAGGCGCCCGCCACCATGCCCGGCTAATTTTCTGTATTTTTAGTAGAGATGGGGTTTCACCGTGTTACCCAGGATGGTCTCGATCTCCTGACCTCGCGATCCGCCCACCTTGGCTTCCCAAAGTGCTGAGATTACAGGCATGAGCCACCATGCCTGGCCAAATGTTTTAATTTTTAAACTCAAATTTACTTCTCTAACTTTTAAAATGAGCAGTACATTCACTTAATTAAAAAATTGAAAAAAGAACACAAGAGTTTTGGAATGGAAAATCTCATTCCTACCTCTGTGCCCATCCATCCAGTGCCCCCTCAATCAATGGTGACAGGTACCACTATTGTTAGTGACTTATGTACTTTCCAGAGTTTACTTTTGTGTACAGACACAAACATAAAAAGAGGTGTCTATTTTTTCCCCTTTTATATACACAAAAGGTAGAAGACTATACACACATTCTGTACCTTGGTGTTTTTCATTTAATAGTATATTTTGGAGTTCTTTCCATTTCAGAACACTGTGATCTTTATCCCTCTCTACAGCTGTAGAACATCTTGATAAGAATGCTTTCTTTTTAAATGATAAAAAATAATTCCTCATATTTCTTATATAGTGATAGTTTCAATTTTTACGTTTTTGATCAGTCTGGCAACTGTTTTCACAAAGTTTGAATCAAACATTCATTCTTTTTAAAATAGAGATTCAGTTGTCCCAGCAGTGCTTCTTGGATAATCCATGTTTTCCCCATTGATTTGAAATGCCATTTTACCCTATAATAACTTCTTATAAACACCCGTGGCTGTTTCCAAAATCTCTATTATGTTATATTGATTGATTTGTCTGGGCCAGAATAGTATTGTACTGTTTTAATCTCGCCAGTATTTTAGTGTATTTTGTTAACTGGTAAGGCAAATACCCTTTCTTCTTAATTATTTTCAAACATTTCTTCATTATTTTCTTATCTTTTACTTTATGGGTGAACTTTATAACTAATTAATCAAGTTCAAAAAAGTTAAAATGTTGATTGACATTGCACTAAATATATATATAAACTTGTGGATCAATATCTTCAAATATTGACTTTCCATTTGGAGCATCAAATGCTGTCTCTTTATTGATTAAGCTCTTCTATGTTTTTCTGTCAAGTTTTGTGATTTCCTTTTTTTTTTTTTTACATCTTTAAAGTTAATTTCTAGGTATTTTATGTATTTTTTGTTGCCGCTTTTTCTCCTCAGTATACCTAATTGATTCTTTCTGGAATAAAGTTTGCTACTGATTTTTATAAATTTGTCTATTTTTGTTTTGTTTTAGCTCTCTTTATAGAAAATTCCAAACATACACGGAACTAAGGGAAGATATGATAAATCTCCATGCTCCAAACACCCAGCCCAGCACCCATCACCCTGAAGCCAATCCCACACCATCTCTACCCTGTGCGTGTCTCCCACCAACTCCAGGTTATTTTGAAGCAATGACTAGATATCATATTTCAGTATAAATTTCTAAAAGATGTAGACTCTTTCTTAAAAAGCATAACTACAATACCATTCTAACACTTAAGTAATACTAACAACAATCCCTTCATTTCATTAAACATCCAGGGTTCATATTTCCCAAATATCTTTACATTATTTTTTAGCAGTTCCTTTGAATAAGAATATAAATAAATTCCATGCATTGTAATTATTTGATGTCTCATATATATTTTTTAACGTATAAGCTTGTCCTCCCTTTTTCTGCTTGTTGTTATTGTTGAAGAATTCAGGTCTTTTTTTCTCCAGAGTTCCCCATATTCTGTTTTTTCTCTTTGAATCCTGTGGTGTCATTTAACATGTTCTTCTGTTACCTGTATTCCTTCCAATTTATTATCAAGGTCTCTCTAGTCATTTTGGTTGGTTGTAGCTTGTTCTTCTGTGGATTTCCAAGAAGGGCTCATGGAAACATATTCTCTGAGTTCTTGCATGTCCATGCTACTTCTCTGCAGACTTCCTGTTTGAAGGTCAGTTTGCCTTAATGTAAAGTTCTTGGTGATTGTGAGGTTCTTCTGTTCTCAAGGCTGACAGACACCATATTGTCTCCCTCTGCTCATTTCTGCAGGGTTGCTAATACCACATGGATCTTGTGGCTGTCTGTATTTGTCCCCACCTGTTCCTGTTTGAGGTTCTTGGGAATGACATCTCGCATTTTGTTGTAGATGTTATCTGTGGATTTTTGGTTTTGTGATCCTATTTTTTGTTTTTATGGAGGATTCAGGAAGATTAAAGAACTCTAAAATTATCTCTTAACTCAACAACTTACCAAAATGTACGGTTTTTAGAAGTTTTCCAGCTAATTCTTATGAATTTTTCTAGCTGGAAAAATCCTACCATCTGTTTTTTATTTTATTTTTTATTCCTGAGAGTTCTTTCTTGTTCTCATATTGTTCCTTTGCTGATCCGATTTTGTCTTCCCAAACTTGTCAAATGTCACTGAGGATTCAAAATGGAATACATCAGAAGTTCTGTCCTTTTTGGCTTTAATTTCATTTTGGTGAGAACCAATTGTTTAGCTTACTCAAATATTTTATTTTGTGTTTGCATTCTTACAGTTAAAATCCACACTGGTTAGTTTGGGAAGATTGTGTAGTTTCAGCCAGCAATTATGTGGATCACTGTCCGACTTCCTGGTGGATGTCTCACCCTTCATCTGCTCAGCTGGGGTAAGTGGCTTTCATGGCGCGTGGTCTAACTTTTCCTCAGAGTGGGTGGGCTATAAGAACAGCTCCACAGCTGGCTTGCCTTTGGGGTATACCAGCTGGGAACACTGTGAGAGATCCCCTCATGAATGAAACAGGTGGTTACAGGAGCCCATTTAAACGCAATTGATGGCATTTACAATGGTTGTTTCTCATTGATTATGCACGGTATTGACTCAGTTGTCATTTCTTCATGATCACCTTCCTCTCCTTCTCTCTCTCTCAAGACAATTCAGAAGGAATGTGAAAGACAGTGATGGCATATTAGGAGTAATCTTGAATTTGCTTTAGCCTCATGTGGCCAAAATAAAAGGCAAATTATTTAAAAACTCAAGTACTTTATTAGTCAAATGTGATAAAGTATATGTGATGCACCTCGGAATTGATATTGACAAGCCAAGTGCCTGAAAATCTCAGCATCTTGGGGGAAAATTATGGATTTTGTATAATATAATCCTTTGTTCATGACACATGATATACAGTGTTGTAATAACAGAAATGCTGTCAATTAAAGAAAGTTTGAGATTTTTCTGTTGAACCTAGGTCTGGCAAACCCTCAGGAAAAGTTATAAGGTGCAAAGTTTGTGTTGACTTATTTAACAATATTAGTTGATTCACTTTGATCAAATACAATAATCATCACATCCTCCTCTTTAGTCGTGCTATGTACACAGAGCTGTACTAGGAGAAAATATTTTCATACACTGCATTTAATGACTTTTGTGATGAGGACACTTTTAAGGACAGAGCTCATTTAAGTGAATATGCCACAATTGATGATGAAGTTTGTTCATGGTTGAATTAACAAGTTCCCAGATGGGGCTAGTGGTTGTAAAAATTCTCTCAGTTTTGACTTACTAAAATATCCTCAAATTATGATCCACATTATTTGGAGTATTTAGATACCAAGGGAGAAATGGGATCTGAAAATATCTCAGTGGAGGTTCTCAAAGCAAAGTAGAAAATCATTTCACAGGTAAAGGTGGAGGAGAGGAGTGTGTCCCAGGTCCTCACAAGTAACAAACCAGTATACAAGTGGTGCATGAGAAGCACAGATTTTGACCATGATCCTTTTCTCTCCAGTTTTTTGAATTTTCCTTCTCTGGAAGGACTGATGGAATGAGGACATTTTATTTGTCTTTAAACCAGACAGCAAGCCAAGTGTCATTAAAGATGGCTCTGCTCCTGAATCATTAAAGGCCAGTGGAGGAGCTGCAATGAAATATACCACTTTTTGACATTCCATAACATTGTCCTTCACTGCAGCTGCCAAAATTGAGCAGCTGCTTCTTACATTCCCCTGCCACTTTCTAGCTTTGCTGGAAGAGGTCAGCTCTGTTTTCTCATTACTGGTCTTTTCACCGGCTGGGCATCTGGATTCATAGTCCTGGTATCTTAATTCAATATTTTCTTTACCTCATAAATGACATGATGGACAGATTGAGCAACCTATAGCAATGACTTTTCCTAGCATGGTCCCAGTGACCCAGGCCCAGAGGTTAAACCTCAGAAATTAATCCCAGGTGATGCAAGAACCATTGTATTTTTCTGTTGAGCTAGTAGGTAGCGGTGCTCTTGAGGACACAGAGAGAGGAGGGAGGTGAGGAAACCAAGGTCTGCCATCTATTCCTGTCTCTCCTCACTTGCCAACATTTGACACAAGTAATGCACCTGACAATGAGGAATACATAGAGGGCTCTCCTGCCTTCTGCTGTAGCAGAATCTGATGTTCTAAAGCGGTTAGAAGATTTCGCTTAGGGGGTTTTCTAGCTCCATTGCCTCTGTAAATATGAATGAATAAATTTGAGATTAGAACTTCCCATTTAGATAATTTGAATTAAATAACAGGAATGCAATACCCAACAGGGTATCAGATGCCTGCATAAAACCAATTCTGAGGTGTTGGTCAGGGGCCTGTGTAGACTGTGGTGGCCCTAAGTCAGGGTCTAGGACCACTCTGGAGACAGAGGCTCTGTCTGGGGTGGGGCTGAGAAAACCAAGGCCATAGTGGGGTCTGCGTGTAGACTCAAGTACACTGGGGTGGATCCAGACCACTGCTGGAAAGACCTTAATGCTTCTGTGTTATTTTCCTGCCCCTGGCTGGTATTTGGAATTCTGCCTCTAGACAGCCATCCTTTTAGCTTCGGCTGACACCTCATTAAGCTGTGATTGTGCATATGAAGATGAATTGGTCAGAGTTTTCTCCTGAAAGAATTTTTTTAGGGGCAAGGGAATTGAGGAACAGGATTGAGAAGTACTCGATGTAGATGAAGGTGGAAAGTCAGCTTGAGGGGAGGGATGGGAAAGGGAAAGGAGAATGGGCACCATGGAATGGGAAAGGCATACAGAATATGAGCAACAGTAACACCAGAGATCAAGCCCTGTGTTACCTGAGGATCCAAAGTAAGGTTTGTCCAAACAATTGTGTAAGAAATTGTGATGATTCGTAAACCGCATCTGGTTCTAAGAGACACTGCATGCAGGGAAAGAACCACTCATCTTAGATATTCTGGACTGATTCAACATCTTCATCTTTCTGGACTGATGTCTCTGTTACCACTGAAAAATCTCAGAAACACTGATGAGTTTGTTTCTGAATATATTCGAGACCCTTGGGACTCAAAATGTGGTCTGTGGATCTGCAGCATCGGCATAATCCAGAAGCTTCTTAGAAATACCGAATCTCACGGCCGGGTGTGGTGGCTCATGCCTGTAATCCCAGCATTTTGAGACGCTGAGGCTGGTGGATTGCCTGAGGTCGGGAGTTCAAGAAATATTGAATCTCAGGTCCCCCCACAGGACTAGTGAACACAAGCTAATACAATCTCCAGTTTGTGAATCATGGTTCTAGAGCACTTCTTATTATTAGCCGCATGAAAATGATTTGTCAGAGCAGGACAAAGTGACCTTTGTAGAGAAATCCAGAGGAGGTTGTGTTTTCTCATTACCAGAGCTGAACTCCTCGTTGACGTGGCCCTGAGTGGGACCTGGCTAATGTTCATTTAGTACACATCTGCCTCACTGGGAAAAAAGGATTAAGAGCTTTGAAAGGGAAATAACATCACAATATGTCTGCCACTGAGACTCGTTAGTCCTTGGATAAAGATATTTCATTCTAAACCCTGGAGCGATACCAAACACTTGTTTAATTTGTGATTTTTTTTTCTTGTTGTTCATGAGCAGAAAAATGACTGAGCCCATGTGACAGCTGGAAGGTCATACGCACCCTTCCAGTTCAAGAAGGATGCAGGCAGCTTCTGCAGCCCCACCAGCCAAGGGAAGCAGATCCGAGAACTAACCCATCCCTCTTACTGGCTCCTTAAATTAATTTAGGAGTCAGACTGTCATGATGATATTGATAGCATTGGGTGAATACTATTAGATTCCCAAGATAATGCAGTCTATTGAAGAATGCTGTTTTAATATAAAATGCAGCCAATTTTCAAAAACATATAAGGCATTCTTCATATTTAAGAAGTCACATACCTTGCATCTTTAAAATCACGTAGGGACTCAAGCTCTCTTGTTCACTATTGAAGAATTTTAAAAATAAGGATTAAGGAAGTCACATAGTGGTCAGTATCATCAATCATATATTGAAACATTCCAACCGTCTATTCAAGAAGCTATTATCTTTTAAATCAAGAAAATGCCTAGGAGAGCCTTTCCTTGTGAAGAAAAAAGAACTCGAAGACGGCGCTTCAGGGATTTTCCCTGAAGTATTTTTCCTGATGGTATTTAGCTGCTAAAGTGGATGAAATCCTTAACATGAAGGCTTTCTCACCAAGAGGAGGAAGATATGAATCAAGGAACCTGATTACCCAAGGCTTAACACCCTATGGATAGAGTGGTCATCTGGTTTGCCCCAAGACAGCCAAGGTTTATGCCTCCTATGCTGGTATGGTTATTACTAACCCTGCCTCCTCCCTCATTTGCATGGACCTTAAATTATTAGATTTATAAAAGTGCCAACTGCATAGGCTATGAAAAGCCATATGGTTTATCATCTAAATCCCCACTCATTACTGGAGTCCAGGTGGCCCTTCGGGAGCTGACCACGCCTACCATTCCAGTGTAATTTCCAGGATTTTCCAATGTACTCTGTGTTCCAACTCTGCTGAACTACTGGGTTCCCAGAATGTGATATGTTTGATTTGTCTGTGGTTTGTATGTGGCGGTTCTCTCTGCTGTTGGAAATTCATTTTCCCCACAATTTGCTCAATCAACTCTTCTCCCAGACTCTTCTAATACTAGCTCTTAGTGAAATCTCACCTGGAAGCCTCCATTCTTTGGTGTTTTATAGAACTTTGACTCACTGTTGACTGTTTGTGGATTCTACCATCAGGACCACTATGTGTTATGCCCAGTGCAAGCTTGTGCAAGGGAGAAAGAGAGAGAGGGAAGAGAAAGAAAGGAAGGAAGGAAGAAGAAAGAAAAGAAACATGGAGAGAAGGAATAAAATAGGCATTATTACTGTAGAGTCAATAGCTGCTAAAAGGGAAACTGGAATTTGGGAGTAACTTTTGCATAAGACTGTGAGACTTCTCTTTAATTCTCTGTTCATGTTTATTTTCCTCTTGTCCCTTTCCTCATTGTTTATAGTCAAGCTTCAAGGAAACCCTCAAATGTCTTGTGCACTTCTTGAGACAGGGTAGGTGGGAGAAAGCAATGAGACTGCATATTCTGCAGTGCTGCAGGGAGAAGAGTCTGGTCGGAAAGAATCAGTGAAGGTCCTTTGAAGACACGAGCAGAAAATCCAGGCCTAGAGCAATGGAGAAAATAAAAAGCATGGCAGGGGCTAGTCTGGGATCACAAAGTGTCCCGGGGGTGTCTACACTGGCAGAAGGTCCTGTATACTGTCATCTGGTTGAATTTCAAAGTAATAGCTACATTTATTATAATACTATTTAGGCACGGACAGAAATCAGGACAAAGGAGTTTTTATTCCATGAGGATCTCAGTAGAAAATGGATGCTCATAAAGAGAAAGTCTTAAGATGTCAGTGTATTTGGCCAAATATGCTT
This sequence comes from Mandrillus leucophaeus, assembly GCF_000951045.1. NCBI lineage: Eukaryota > Metazoa > Chordata > Mammalia > Primates > Cercopithecidae > Mandrillus > Mandrillus leucophaeus. The sequence continues at coordinate 6,508,773 of NW_012102809.1, forward strand.
CTTCACTTCTTCAGGCAGTTTCTAAAGTGTGGTCCATGGATCACCTGCACCAGATGATGCTAGTGGCTTGTTAAAATGCAGATTCTTGGGCTCTTTCCAAGACCCACTGAACCAGAATCTCAGGAGCAGGTGTGGACTCCAGATTTTCCACAGCTCCTAGGGGGCCCCCATATTTACTACACTGTGAGAACCACTGCCCAGGGAGGGGTTGGTGGCCTTTCCTCATGATATTCTACCTTGGACAGGAGTGAGCTCCATGGGAGAGTCAACATTTTCACACAATGGTTGAGTTGTAGAGCTAAAATGCCCCATACTACTACCTGAGCCTCCCCTGGGAAACCCGGGCAGAGAGGGTGGGCCTCACCGCCAACCATGTTTCTTCTGCCAGGAATGATTCACAAATTTCCGTGTTAATTATAGGGATGGCTGAGAGGCTCTAGAAAATTCCTTTTCTGTACTTCTTTGCAGCAGAGGTTGGGATGAGATTGTGATCAACCTGACATCTTCTCTTTGAATTTCCTGCATCAAGGAGACAGGCATCTGATTTCCCAGCTGGCTTACTCTGGCTGTGTCAAAACTTCTATAATAGGCTCTGTCCAGTTTCTGAAGATCTGTGGAAGGTTAACATAGTGGGTCTTCGTATTTGGTGGCCAGGAGATGAGATACAGATCAACACAAAGGAAAGGCAAAGTCTCCTTAGTAAAAGGAAACACTGACATTTTTAGTGCTATGCAGAGAGGACCCTTACAGTGCAATGGTAGCCATTTTCCAGGTGTCCAACTGTCCCTCAGTGCCACACACACATTACATTGAAGTGTGTGGAATTTTGGAAACTATTAATATTTTAAAATTACCTGTTATTTACATTTCCTATTATTATTTAAAATCATCATTTTCTATACCACAGAATCCCTATTCCAAAATTTTGGGAATCCACATAAGACCTTCGATTACCAGCTTATTTGGGAGCATATGTGTATGTCCTATGGAGTTTTTGTATTACTTAAGAACAAATTATTCAGGATGATAATTTCTGTATTATTTAAGTCATTGCTATAATGCTGCTTTTAAAATAATACTTCTTAATTTGCCTGATGTCTTGAATTGCTCAACTGTTTGAGCATGGGTACTGTGCTTGAACTCCTGTCTGTCTGTTTTTTTAAATTACGTCTGATTTGCCCAGATAGGACACAATACAGAAAGTTTGTTTTCAGTTTGAGAACTGCAGAGTCTGGATTGCTTAGATGGCTCCAACAAATTAATCAGTCAAATGTCCCTTTACTGATAGGATATTTGTGGAGTCAATTTGAATAATCCTGTTAAACATGGATGACTGGAAAACAATGTAAGAGCGTTTTGCTTGCTATTAGTGCAAACCAGAGAAGAATTGCCTGATGTGAAGAATCATCTAGCGCTAAGGCTTGTATTCTGGTGTTGATAGCCACTTTGAAGGGCTGTTAAATTAACTATTCCAAAGGCAAGGTTCATCAAGTTCACTTTGATCCAGTAGAGGGCACTGTATCTCTGTCCTTATGCATACATTTATCTGTATATTACATAGTATTATATGTGCCGTATATTACAATATATTACTATAATGCATTATAGCCCATTTGCTATTTAAAGCTCCTTTGGAAATTTGCCTTTTATCTTCCCCAAAGGATGAGAGATTGTAATAATCCCAAAGGATGAGAGATGATGTGTGATAGCGCATTTAAACGTGAAGCAAGTACCCATTATTATATATTTATCCATCTGTATCAACACACGTGTGGAGTAAGCAAAGCAGGGGTTATTTTTTTGAAAAACAACATTGCTTTTGAAGACTCTGGCTTTTAAGGGGGGTATTACTGCATTTTTCCCTTTCTAGGAAGAATATGAATTTCTTGAAAACGACTTTGAAAACTCAAATCCCAGAATCCAGAATTCCGATTTTAAGTTGTTTTCCGTGGTGCCTGCCCCAGGCACCCAACTGGCGTCGCCCGGGAAGGTCAGCTCGCCGCGTGGGGCGGGAGTTTCAGCGCCCTGGGCTGCAGGCGCCTACCAGGCCCATGAGCGCGCAGTGCCAGGAAACCTGCTCCTGTGCGCGGAGGTCCTGCTTCAGTTCCCCACGAGGTCCGTCGATTTCAAACCGCTCTCTAGAAAGCCTCCTAGTGCAATGCTGCTGTGGGAAGACGCCTTCCCGCCCTGGCTCGGGCTCCTGGCCTCGGTGATCACTTGCTGTTCATCCTTCCTAATCCTTCATGTTCAAATACGCCCGCAGACGAGCAAGTCAGAGCAACTCGAGTATTAAACACAGCAAAGCAGTTTGTTAGAGTTGAGAAATCCAGCTTTAAACCTAACACAGAGCAATGAGGCTTTGCAATGCAGGGATAATTTCACTACGGTGACTACAGAAGGGAAACATCCTTTCCGTCCAATTAACCTGGAACAGGCATTGCTCTCCTCATGATAAGCATGATGACTTCTGGAGAATGGGATCTAATTATTGAAGTTTTTGGAAATTCAGCCCAATTGGAAAGTGAATGCGTCCTTCTCTGCCTCTATTAAAAGGGAGCTTGCTTTTTAAATTCTTCTGGAAGAGTTTATTAATTCCTGTTAGAGAATCTGCTGCTGCACTAAGGGCTTTAAACCATGACACTTTCTGAATGGGTAACAGGATAAAAGGAACGTGTTGGATGTCATCGGTCTCGATATAGTTCTAAAGTTTTGGTGATCAGACTGCCGTGGTGAAGGCCTGGAAGTAAGGGAGAAGATGCAGGCTGGCCTCCACAAGATTGCAGATAGTCCAGAAAGTCTGCAGAAGAATCATTTTCATGCTTCCTTTCATGTTAACTTAAAAAAAAAAAAAAAAGCAATTCCCCTTCATTTCTTCTTACTTTATCAGGAAGAAAGGCTCAATTAGCTACTAATAAGTCTTTAACTGCTAATCTCGCTGAATTCTTTTAATTATAGAGGCTCTGGGCAAACAAATATGTATTAAATGAATGAATTGGTCACATAGAACTAAAGAAATCACACATTTCCCCACCTCTGTGCCTTGCTGAGGCTGTTCTACTGTCTCGGACATCCTTTCCCCTTGGCTGGGACAAGATGAATCCTGTTTATCTTTCTGCACTGCACCTATAAGAGGTTTTATAAAAAGAAATGCCAACCCCACGTTGACAGAGGTGTGGTGAAAAGGGCACCTTGTCTGTCACCGGATGGAATGTACCTGGTTTTACCTTTCTGAAAAACAATCAATGTACCTCATGAATTGCTCCTCAGTAAACTTATCATAATAAGGTGAGCAAAGATTTAGGGACCAGTGTGTTTGTTGAAATGTTATTTTTTTGCGTTGGGTCTTGCCTAGGCTACACAACGAGATGAATGGAACTTAACTCTATCAATGGATGCAATGCACCTGGTTTTACCTTTCTGAAAAACAATCAATGTACCTCATGAATTAATCCTCAGTAAACTTATCATAATAAGGTGAGCAAAGATTTAGGGACCAATGTGTTTGTTGAAATGTTATTTTTTGTGTGGGGTCTTGGCTAGGTTAGGCAAGGAGATGAATGGAACTTAACCTAGGTAAGAAAGCCTTGTCTGGGCATCTGTTTACATCTGATTAAATGGCAACTGAGATGCTTCTTGGAAGAGAAGTGGGGTTGGAATTAAAGAAAATTATTAATAAAAATTTCAAACACACAAAATAGAGTCATAGAATAAACCTTCATATTCTCTTCACCCGGATTTAACAAGTATCATAATTTTGCAACATTTGCTTCTATCCCTTCATTTTCTTTGCTGAACTGTTTTAAAGCACATCCCATTGCTCATGCCATTTCATCTTTACATACTTCAGTATGCATCTTTTAAAAATATTAACTTCCTTATGTCTGCAATGCCATTATTTACACCTAACAAAATTAATATTTTCTTAGTATCATTTATGATTTGGTTTTAAATAAAAGTTTCATTTTTATGGGGGCAGTAGTCAGAATCCAAACAAGGTCCATTACATTTGACTGTTGGGGATGAAAGGTTTTTTGCTTGTTCGTTTGTTTTGTTTTAAATTTTTTTTTTTTACATAGGTTTTTGGGAAGCAGGTGTTGTTTGGTTACATGAATAAGCTCTTTAGTGGTGCTTTCTGAGATTTTGGTGTACCCATCACCCAAGCAGTGTACCCTGTACCCAATGTGTAGTCTTTTATCCTTCACCACCCCCCACCTTTTCCCTGATTCCCTGAAGTCCAACGTAGCATTCTTATGCCTTTGCGTCCTCATAGCTTAGCTACCACATGTGAGTGAGAACATGTGATGCTTTTCCTTTCCTAAGTTACATGACTTAGAATAACAGTCTCCAATTCCATCCAGGTTGCTGCCAATGCCATAATTTCATTCATATTTATGGCTGGGTAGTATTCCATGGTACATATATACCACATTTTCTTTATCCACTTGTTGATTGATGAGATTTTTATACTGTTTCTATATTTTTGCAATTACAAGTTGTGCTGCTATAAACATGTATGTGCAAGTACCTTTTTTCATATAATGACTTCTTTTCCTCTTGCTAAATACCTAATAAGGCTGGATCAAATGGTAGATCTACTTTTAATTCTTTTTTATTTTTATTTTTGAGATGGAATCTCACTCTGTTGCCCAGGCTGGAGTGCAGTGGCGCAATCTCAGTTCACTGCAACCTCTGCCTCCCAGGTTCAAGTGATTTTCCTGCCTCAGCCTCCTGAGTAGCTGGGACTACAGGCGTGTGCCACCACGCCCAGCTAATTTTTGTATTTTTAGTAGAGACGAGGGTTGGGGGTGTTCACCATGCTGGCCAGGATGGTCTCAATCTCTTGAGCTTGTGATCTGCCCACCTCAGACTCCCAAAGTGCTGGGATTACAGGTGTGAACCACTGCACCTGGCTACTATTAATTCTTTAAGGAATCTCTACACTGTTTCCATAGTGGTTGTACTAGTTTACATTCCCACCAACAGTGTAAAAGTGTTCCCCTTTCACTACATCCATGCCAACATCTATTCTTTTTTGATTTCTTGATTATGGCCATTCTTGCAGGAGTGAGGTGGTATTGTATTGTGGTTTTGATTTGCATTTCCCTGATAATTAGTGATGTTGAACATTTTTCCATATGCTTGTTGGACATTATTTTATCTTCTTTTGAGAATTGTCTACTGATGTCCTTAGTGTACTTTTTGATGGGATTGTTTTTTCTTGCTGATTTGTTTGAGTTCTTTGTAGATTCTGGATGTACTAATATCCAGAGTAAGAGTTCTATCACTCTTACTCTTGTCGGTTTCAGTGGGTATATAATTCTAAGTTTGCACGTGGAATTTTAGGTTGACTCAAAAATGTTATTCCACTGTGTTCTATCATCCATTAGTCCAACTATTTTTTTTTTATAAGTAAACTGTCCTTTTTTCTCCAGCTGCTTCTAAGATCTTCTCTTTGTCTTTGATGTGCTGTAGTTTCTTCTTTCTTTTTTTTTTTTT
>NW_012102809.1:6514318-6529671 GCF_000951045.1 Mandrillus leucophaeus
GTCCTTTTTTCTCCAGCTGCTTCTAAGATCTTCTCTTTGTCTTTGATGTGCTGTAGTTTCTTCTTTCTTTTTTTTTTTTTTTTTTTTTTTTTTTTGAGGGGAGTCTCACTCTGTCACTCATGCTGGAGTGCAGTGGCACAATCTCTGCTCACCACAAGCTCTACCTCCCAAGTTCACGCCATTCTCCTACCTCAGCCTCCCAAGTAGCTGGGACTACAGGCACCCACCACAATACCCAGCTAATTTTTTGTATTTTTAGTAGAGACAGGGTTTCATCATGTTAGCCAGGATGGTCTCAATCTCCTGACCTCGTGATCCGCCCACCTCGGCCTCCCAAAGTGCTGGGATTATAGGCGTGAGCCACTGCGCCCGGCCCGATGTGCTGTAGTTTCACAACAATGTGTGTGCCTAGATGTTCACTTCTTTTTATTTATCCAGCTTAAGATTCTTTAATCATTCTAAATATGAAACTTAGCATCTTTCAACAATTCTGGAAAATTCTCAATCATAATCTCTGTGAATATTTGTCTAAGTATTATCAATCTTTTATCTCTTCTGGAATTTCAGTTGGTTGTAAGATAGATCTTATCATTTTATCATTTGTCTGTCTTAATTTCTATTTTTTTTTATCTCTTAGTTTTCATGGAGTGCATTCTGGAAGTGGCTCCTTGGATCTCTTCCAGTTCAACAGCTCTATTTTCAGCTGTGTCTATACTTTTGTTTCAGTCATCCTTGAGTTCTATGTTTCTAGTTGTTCTACTGCATTATTTTTCAAATCTTTGGTTGTTATTAAGATTTTATATTTCTTGCTTATGTTTTAAGACTCAATTTATTTCTTGTTACATACTAAACATACAAATTTTATGCTCAGAAGTATTTGCGATCTGAGTTTGATGTCTGGTCTTTTTCTGCTGGCTCTCACTCATGGTGCTTATTCTCCATGTATGTTTCTGATGATGTTGAACACAAATTAATTTCCTTGAAGTTTTATTTTGGGAAATGCTTTGAGAGCTGCTTTGAAATTATAGTCTTTCATAGAGGATTTTCATGTCTTTCTGCTAGTTCTCTGGGGCACTCGTTATCCTAGACTATAAATTAAATAATCTACTTGACAGTTTTTTGGGTTGTACAGGTAATGTGAACCTGGGACCCAAATCTATATGAGGAAGAACTTCTTACAAATTATCCGGGTAATTTGTTTTGCCTTCTATCAAGTATAAGAGTCAAGAGAAGAAAGTTTCCAGCTGAAGATTTATCTCTCGTTCACCCTTATTGTGAACCTCTAGGCCTTTGAGGGTTCCACCTTTATGTGGGGGATTTTGTATTTGATTCCTACTTTGATTGGGCCCTGGATTTTACCTGTGGTCCATGTAGCTCTAAAAAAAGAGTTATAAGATCACTAGAGTTTGAAGGTCACTAGAGTTTTTTCACAGCAAAACTCAGTTTGGGTGCTCTTTTAATCTATGACTCTCACTTTCACATTTTGTCTTTGGAGTTCCTTACTTTTTTGTCTAGCTTAGCAATGAACTTAATATGATGTTTGTTATATTTTACGGCACTTTTATATTATTCACCTTTATATGACCTTATTATAAAACATTTGGCAGTAACGATGAAAACAAAAATCTATATGTTCTTTGAATCAGCAATTCTACTTCTAGAAATTTCTTTGGCAGAAATACACATGTATAAAAATATATGCATTTTTTTTGTTCACTGCTACATTATTTATAATAGTGAAAAACTATGAGTGTTCATTAATGACCACTCCATGCTATGAAGTAATGGTGAGTAGTTATTTAAAAGAATGAGTAGACATATGTACCAGCATAGGATGACCTCCAAATTTATTGTTAGGTAGAAAAAAAACAAAGAAGAATGCTGCTTAGCTCTTCAGCACATCTTATTATTATTTTTATATTTTATTTTTGGTGTCTCAAAAAATTCTTAGCAGAAGTGGTCATTACAACATTATATGCAAAAATAATGAAATATAATAAAAATGTGCTCTGCTAAATGTCTTTCATCTCTTGATTTCAAAGAGCATATGTTATCATAACATCAAACCATTAATAGACTAAGCATTTGTTATATGCATAAAAGATAAGATTATTTAAAAATTTCAAGATAGGATATTAACTTTATAAAAAAAGCTTTTGAAGTAAAAGCAATCTATTTTTTAAGGATTTTTTTGGAGAGGTAGATAATTTCATCCATTATTATATTTTCCCTTCTAATATCCAGAGACAATGTATCTTTTATAAAAGACTATAATTCTATCTAGCATAATGAATGATTTTTTCCCTTAATTTTTAATTTAAGTTCTGGGGTACATGTGTAATATGTGCAGGTCTGCTACATAGGTAAACATGTACCATGGTGGTGTGCTGTACAGATCAACCCATCTCTTGAGTATTAAGCCCAGCATCCATTAGCAACTTTTCCAGATCCTCTCCTTCCCCTGACCCAAGCCACCAACAGGCCCCAGTGTGTGTTGTTCCCTGTCATGTGTCCATGTGTTCTCATCAATCAGTTCCCACTTATAAATGAGAACATGTGGTGTTTGCTTTTCTGTTTCTGGGTTAGTTTGCTGAGGATGACGGCTTCCAGCCCCATCCATGTCCCTGCAAAGGACATGATCTCGTTCCTTTTATGGCTGCACAATATTTCATGGTGTATATTACCACATTTTCTTTATCCAGTCTATCATCTATGGGCAGTTATGAATGATTTTAAGTCAGTACAATGTAATTATTTCTTATAATAGACATTTTAAGATAGTTGATGCTGTGAAACACTGGTGCCACATTTTACCTACTAGGTGCAAATGATATTTGAGTTAGGCAAATGACACTGTGAGAGGAGATAAGCAATCTTGTTCTTCAGGCAATTGTCATATAACTAAAGTAAATCATTACACAGTGCATAGGAAATTTTATGAAACAATTTGATTTTTTTTAAAAAAGGAAAGAAATAGAAAAATAATAATCTTGATTAATCATTCTTAAATACATTAAACTGAATATTTTAATGATATACCCTGTGCTTTTGAAAACAAGAAGGAAAAAATAGTCACTAAATTTCTACTATGATGGGAGAGAAGGCATAGAAGGTTTGGGGAATGAATATAAATTTGAATATAAATTTGGGAATGAATATAAATTTCCAACAAAAGCCATGTGTTCAATATCTTCCTCAGTATGCTGTGTGACACACCTATTATAGTCTGCAAAGCGTAGACTGTCTTAGAAAGCCAAGTTTATATGTGAGTAATACTCAGTCCTCAAGAGTGAGGAGAAGGCTGTTAGAAAGAGTTAAAAAAAAAAAAAAACTCTCAGCCTAATAGATAGAATGGGATTTTGAGAGAATAAGCTCAAAAGTCTACGACATCTTCATGAGTAAATTGTATAGAATAACAGTGACAGCACATACGTAAGGAGGATAATAATGACACAGTCCACATTCAGAATTTATCTATTTACAGCTTCTTGAGTCTTTTGCTTTTGAAATCTTTGCCTAATCTCCTCCTTATTTTTCTTTTTTTAATATTATTATACTGTAAGTTCGAGGGTACATGTGCACAGTGTGCAGGTTTGTTACATAGCTATACATATGCCATGTTGGTTTGCTGCACCCAGCAACTCATCATTTACATTAAGTATTTCTCCTAACGCTATCCCTCCCCTAGTTCCCCAACCCTTAACAGGCCCCGGTGTGTGATGTTTCCCTCCCTGTGTCCATTTGTTCATTGTTCAACTCCCATATATGAGTGAGAACATGCAGTGTTCGGTTTTCTGTCCTTGTGATAGTTTGCTGAGAATGATGGTTTCCAGCTTCATTCATGTCCCTGCAAAGGACATGAACTCATCCTTTTTTATGATTGCATAGTATTCCACGGTGTATATGTGCCACATTTTCTTAATCCAGTCTATTATTGATGAACATTTGGATTGGTCCCAAGTCTTTGCTATTGTGAATAGTGGCACAATAAACATACATGTGCATGTGTCTTTATAATAGCATGATTTATAATCCTTTGGGTATATACCCAGTAATGGGATCACTGGATCTAATGGTATTTCTAGTTCTAGATCCTGAGGAATCACCACACTGTCTTCCACAATGGTTGAACCAATTTACATTCCCATCTATAGTGGAAAAGTATTCCTATTTCTCCACATCCTCTCCAGCATCTGTTGTTTCCTGACTTTTTAATGATCACCATTCTAACTGGCATGAGATGTTATCTCATTGTGGTTTTGATTTGCATTTCTCTGATGACCAGTGATGATGAGCATTTTTTCATGTATCTGTTGGCTGCATGAATGTCTTCTTTTGAGAAGTTTCTGTTCATTTCCTTCGCCCACGTTTTGATGGGGTTTTTTGATTTTTTCTTGTAAATTTGTTTAAGTTCTTTGTGGATTCTGGATATTAGCCCTTTGTCAGATGGGTAGATTGTAAAAATGTTCTCCCATTCTGTAGTTTGCCTGTTCACTCTGATGGTAGTTTCTTTTGCTGTGCAGAAGCTCTTTAGTTTAATTAGATTCCATTTGTCTATTTTGGCTTTTGTTACCATTGCTTTTGGTGTTTTAATCAGGAAGTCTTTGCCATGCCTATGTCCTGAATGGTATTACCTAGGTTTTCTTCTAGGGTCTTTATGGTTTTAGGTCTTACATTTAAGTCTTTAATCCATCTTGAGTTAATTTTTGTATAAGGTGTAACGAAGGGATCCAGTTTCAACTTTCTACATAGGGCTAGCCAGTTTTCCCAGCACCATTGATTAAATAGGGAATCCTTTCTCCATTTCTTGTTTTTGTCAGGTTTGTCAAAGATCAGATGGTTGTAGATATGTGGTGTTATTTCTGAGGCCTCTGTTCTGTTCTATTGGTCTGTATCTCTGTTTTGGTGCCAGTACCATGCTATTTTGGTTACTGTAGCCTTGTAGTATAGTTTGAAGTCAGGTAGCATGATGCCTCCAGTTTTGTTCTTTTGGCTTAGGATTGTCTTGGCTATGAGGGCTCTTTTTTGGTTTCATATGAAATTTAAAGTCATTTTTTCCAATTCTGAGAAGAGTCAGTGGTAGCTTGTTGGGGGTAGCGTTGGATCTATAAATTACCTTGAGCAGCATGGCCATTTTCACAATATTGATTCTTCCTATCCATGAGCATGGAATATTCTTCCATTTGTTTGTGTCCTCTTTCATTTCATTGATCAGTGGTTTCTGGTTATCCTTCAAGAGGTCCTTCACATCCCTTGTTAGTTGGATTCCTAGTTATTTTATTCTCTTTGTAGTAATTGTGAATGAGAGTTCACTCATGATTTGGCTCTCTGTTTGTTTGTTCTTGGTGTATAGGAATGCTTATGATTTTCACACATTGATTTTGTATCCTGAGACTTTGCTGAAGTTGCTTATCAGCTTAAGGAGATTTTGGGCTGAGACGATGGGGCTTTCTAAATATACAATCATGTCATCCGCAAACAGAGACAATTTGACTTCCTCTTTTCCTAATTGAGTACCCTTTATTTCTTTCTCTTGCCTGATTGTCCTAGCCTGAACTTCCAATAGTATGTTGAATATGAGCGGTGAGAGAGGGCATCCTTGTCTTGTGCCAGTTTTCAAAGGGAATGCTTCCAGTTTTTACACATTCTGTAGGATATTGGCTGTGAGTTTGTCATGAATAGCTCTTATTATTTTGAGATATGTTCCATCAATGCCTAGTTTATTGAGAGTTTTTAGCATGAAATTTGTTGAAGGACTTTTCTGCATCTACTGAGGTAATCATGTGGTTTTTGTTGTTGGTTCTGTTTATGTGATGGATTACGTTTATTGATTTGCAAATGTTGAAACTGTCTTGCATCTCAGAGATGAAGCCAACTTCATTGTGTTGGATAAACTTTTTGATGTGCAGCTGGATTTGGTTTGCCCGTATTTTATTGAGGGTTTTCACATCGATGTTGGCCTAAAATTCTTTTTTTTTTGTGTGTGTGTCTCTGTGAGGCTTTGGTGTCAGGATGATACTGGCCTCATAAAATGAGTTAGGAAATGCTGAGACCATCTTGGTCATGAAGACCCTAACCCAGCAGCACTAGAGGAATTAAAGACACACACAGAAATATAGCATGTGGAGTGGGAAATTAGGGACTCACAGCCTCAGAGCTGAGAGTCACGAACTGAGTTTGACCCACATATTTAGTGCTAGCAAGCCAGTGATAAGTATTGTTCTTATAGATTATAGATTAACTAAAACAGAAAATGAAGAGATGAGCCGAAAAAAAGGGATGTGCTCTGGCTAGTTATCTGCAGCAGGAACATGTTCTTAAGGCACAAATCACTCATGCTATTGTTTGTAGCTTAGGAACACCTTAAGCAGATTTCTGCTCTGGGTGGGCCAGGTGTTCCTTGCCCTCATTCTGGTAAACCCACAACCTTCAGTGTGGGCATCATGGCCATCACGAACATGTCACAGTGCTGCAGAGATTCTGTTTATGGCCAGTTTTGGGGCCAGTTTATGGCTAGATTTGAGGGTCTGTTCCCAATGTGTCCCCCTTTTTCGTTTTGCAATGTGATAAAAGCAAAGGTGGCTTTATCACGGTGAGCTACTTCTCACAGGAGTCAGGATCCACATCTGCAGACTACACAAAGACAAACAACACAGATTAATAACACAATCGTCATTGAAATCACAGAGCCTCCAAGTGTTTTTATTTATTTTAATGGATTACTAGATGCTAATCCATCTGCAGCTCCTTCAAGCACTCCAGCTCCTGGCATTAAGGTCAGGTGTGCCTGGGATGCTTTAAATATTTGTTCTTTTAATTTTGCAACATCCAAAGACAAGTTTGTAGAGTGTCCTCCTAGATGTTTTTTCATTCTTTCCCAAATTTTGATCTTATTAAGAGCCATTTATAGTTTCCACAAATCCTTATGTTTAGCTCCTACAGTGGATCATATCATTTGAGGTTGAGGTGCCACTATACTACCATGTTTCCAGATAATAGGAACCCTTACTGTATTTCTTGCCGTTTCTACCATCTGACCATTTTGTTCAGACCAGCTGAACATAGTGTGGCCATGGCACACAGACTGAGAGGTGCAATTCAAACTAAACATCCCCTTAGAGGACCAATCAATAATGATTCCATAGAAATTGTTGCACAGCACCTCTACCTGTTCTGCAATACAATCTTCCCAAACAAGTACATTCATTTTTTTCTGACCAGGTCCATTCCTATTTACAAATAGGTTTTTGAAGGCGGTATGCCTCAATTATAGGAGCAGATTTGTTATGGTAAATACTGAGATCAGAAAGCCTGTGTAACTTGTCATAGAGTGATTACATCTAGGCATTATTGACAGCCAAGATTGATAAATATGCCCAATAAGTATAATTGTTCTCTGTGTCAGCCCTTGTTTAAGGAATACTCATGGTAATGGTGATCACCGCTATCATAGCTGTCATTAAATTACTCATTGTGACTGGTTGCCCCACTTTCCTCAGGTTTTCTTCCATCATCTGTGACAGCTTCTTGATCTGTCCTCAGGTAGGTGGCTGTATTCAGCGGGTGTTGCTCGTGACATTTGGGGTCCTCCTCAGTGTCAGTCTTGACATGGCTGCCACCGGTGGGTCTTTGGGATCCTCCAAAAACCTCTTCCTGGATATCTGGCTCGTAGTAAGGCTTTAGATGTCTCGATGGCACCCAAACTGGCTGTTGACTTGGTCCTGGGGAACACAAGCATAATCTCTACCCCAAGTTATTGTTTTACCTATTTCCCAACTTTTTTGTTATTAGATCTCTCCACCAAACCAGTTGTTCTGCTTCTGTCTTTGCAGTTGGTTTCTGTAGATGATGTTCAGCTGCTGATAACATCTGGCCTTTAGGCAGGCTTAAAAAATTTAAATTCGATAATGCTAGATTCAGTTGCATATAGGATGTCCCACAGTCCCTGTTTCCCCCTTTTTGTTTTTGCAACTGCTGTTTCAGGGAGATTCATTCTTTCCACTATGGCTTGTCTTTGAGAGTTATATGAGATACTAGTAATGTGTTTAATATTCCATATAGAGAAAAATGTAGCCAGAGCTTGGCTATCATAGCCTGGGGCATTATCTGTTTCAATAGAAGCTGGAATGCCCATCACCACAAAACACTGCAAAAGGTGATATTTAACAAAGGCAGAAGACCCTCCTGATTGGCATGTAGCCCAGACAAAGTGAGAAAAGGTGTCCACACATGCATGTACATAAGTTAATCTCCCAAACGAGGGAATATGTGTGATGTCCATTTGCCAAAGAGAATTAGGTTCCAATCCTTGAGGATTAACTCCTCCTGTAAAAGATGAGAAATGCACCATTTGGCAAGTTGAGCATTGCTGGCTAATAGCTTTAGCTTCTTTCCAGGTAATGCTGTATCTGCATTTGAGACCAGAGGCGTTAATGTGGGTTAAATTGTGGAAGTGTCTGGCATTAGATATTGCAGTAGAAACTAGGTGATCAGCTATTTGATTCCCTGCAATCAAGGTCCTGGAAGAGGTGTATGAGCCCTAATACAAGTAACGTAAAAAGGGTTCATTCTACTCCTAATTGCTGCTTGCAATTGGGTAAATAAAGTCATCAGTTATTCATCTGTATGAAATTGTAACTGAGCATTTTCAACTAACTGTATAGAATGAACCACATATGAAGAATCAGAAATCACATTAATAGGCATATTAAAAGCAGTCAATACCTCAATTACAGCTACAAGCTCTGCTTTTTGAGCTGAAGTATAGGGGATCTGAAAAACCTTACCTATTGAGCCAGAATAAGAAGTTTTACCATTACTAGACCCATTGGTAAAAACATTCTCAGCACCTTCAATTGGTTGAAATTTAGTTATTTTAGGGAGAATCCAATCAGTTAATTTCAAAAATTGAAACAGTTTTGTTTTAGGAAAATGATTATCAAGAACACCCACAAGGTCAGTTAAATGGATTTGCCAAGTAAGACTATTTATAACAGCTCATTGTATTTGTGCCTTCATGAGAGGGACAATAATTTTTCCAGGATCATATCCATGCAATTTAACAATCTGAGTTCTCCTATTTCCTATCATAGTAATGATTTGATCCAAATAAGGAGTTAGAGTTTTTGGATTAGTATGTGGAAGAAAAAGCCACTCTACAAGATCTTCCTCTTGAACAATAACACCAGTAGGTGAATGCTGAGTTGAAAAAATTAGCAAATCTAGAGCCTTCTCTGGATCTATTCTACTTATTTTGCTTTATGGGCTTGCTTTTTGATTAGCTGCAGCTGTGCCTCAGCTTCTTTTTTATTTGCTGAGGACTAGGGAGACTAGGATCTCCTCTAAGGATAGAAAATAGATTACTCATGGCATAGGTAGGAATTCCTTGAGCAGGTCGTATCCAATTAATGTCCCCTAGTAATTTTTGAAAGTCATTTAATGTTTTCAATTGACCCCTACATATGGCTACTTTCTGTGGCACAATGGTAGTGTCATTTACTAAGGTCCCCAAGTAGGAGTAGTCTGAATTTTGTCAGGAGCCATAATTAAACCAGTATGAGAAATCAAATTTTATAAGTGAGCATAACATTGGAGTAATATTTCTTAGGTGCGGGCAGCACAAAGTATATCATCCATATAATTAATATGTAACACTGTGAAAATTTTTTATGAGTAGGTTCAATTTCTTGCTCTACATAAATCTGGCATATTGTTGGACTGTTTAACATGCCTCATGGCAACACTTTCCAGTGAAAATTCTTAGCAGGCTCCAGGTTGTTTGCTGCAGGAATTGTAAATGTTCACAGTCTTGCTCAGCTGATGGGAGAGTAAAGAAACATTATTTTAAATCTATGACTATTAAAGGCAAATTTTTTGGAATCATAACAGGAGAAGGCATTCCTGGCTGCAATGTCCCTGTAGGTTGTATAAGTGAATTAATGGCTCCAAGATCTGTCAACATTCTCCATTTACCTGATTTTTTCTTGATAACAAAGACTGGAGAATTCCAGGGGGAAAATGTTGGCGTTATGTGTCCTTTTTCTAATTGTTCAGTAACTAAGTGCTCTAAAGCCTCCAGTTTCTCTTTACTCAGTGGCCATTGTTCTATCCAAATTGGCTTATCTTTTAACCATTGTAAAGGTTCTGGAGGCTTAACAATGGCCACAATCAAAAATGATATCCTAAACCTTGCTGGGAACTTTGTCTTTTGACTTGAAGTGGTTCCTTCAAATCTTGCAATTATTTTCCTAGTCCCATACCAGGGACAGACCCCATTTCATGTATCATATGTTGACTTTGAGGGCCCTATAATTGCTCTGGAATTAGAACTTGTGCTCCCCATTGTTGTAATAAATCTCTTCCCCATAAATTTATAGGTACAGAAGTTAAAATTGGTTGAATAGTCCCAGGTTGTCACAATGCAAAATACAACTAGTTTGATATACTTCAAGGGCTTTACCAACTCCAACTATGTTAAACTGAGCAGGCTGAATTGGCCAAATGGACAGCCAGTGCTGTAGAGAAATGACTGAAATGTCCACTCCTGTATCTACCAAACCTTTAAATTTATTTCCCTGAATAGTTATTTCACAGGTAGGATGTTTATCAGTAATTTGATTCACCCAATAAGCTGCTTTGCCTTGTTTATTTGTGCTTCCAAATTCACCTGTTTGTTTAATTTCACTTTGTCCCATTTCCATGTATGACACAATCAGGAGCTGTGCTACACACTCTCCTGGCTCTGCTTTCCAGGGAACAGAAGTAGATACAACAATTTGAATGTCCCCATTGTAATCTGAATCAATGACTCCTGTTTGTACTTGCACTCCTTTTAAATTTAAACTAGACCTACCTAGAAGTAATCCTATCATCCTCGCTGGCAACATCTGATGGAGACAGCAACATTCTTTAACAGTCCCATTAAAAAAGGAGAATCTGGTCCATATTGATTAATAGCTTGCTTAAATTATCAAGTAATTTAAAAGGAAAAGGCTGAAATGTAGCTATAATATTTCCCTGTTGATCTGAGGGATGTATATATAATCACTCTACCATGCTATCGAACTCCAGGACTTATTGGTTCTATTTTACTGTAGTTTTCTGCCCGTGAGTGATCCTCTCTTCATCCTCCTCTTCCCCCTACCCTTTCCAGCCTCTGGAAACCATCATTCTTCTATCCCCAAATATGTACAATTGTTATGTATTGAAAAAGAATACAGAAACTAAGAAAACATGATTAGTATCTCTACACTATCTAATCTGGCAGTCATTAGTCATATAACGCTGTTGAGTACAGTCAATCATCAACTACAATGGTTTGACTTAGTGGATTTTTGACTTTATGGTGGTGTAAAAGTGATGCACCTTCAGTAGAAACTACTTCGAGTACCCATACAACAATTCTGTTTTTTACTTTCAGTACAGTATTCAATAAATTACATTAAGAAAATAAGCAAAAAGAAAAAACCCCACAGTTAAATAAAAAACATAAAATAAAATAATAGGAAATAAGTTAAAACTGGGCAGTAATTACAAAAATATAGAACTAAAAGATAAAAGATTTATTAAAGCCAGATAGTCTTAGATTAGGTTAAGAAAAAAAAGCCCACCAAATCCAGCTACATGCTGTTTACAAGATACATGTACATAAAACTTAATTAAAAAACTTTGATAAATAAAGGATAAAAACTATTTCACATAAATGTTAATCAAAGAAAGCTGGTTCAGAAACATTACCAGACAAAATGGATTTCAGGGCAAAAAGAATTATTTGAGATAAAGATGGCCATTACTCAAAAAAAAAAAAAAAAAAAGGAATAATTCACTCACAAATAATGGAAAAACATATGAAAAATTTGAATTATATATACAGAGTAATGTATCCAACAGTTAGGGAATTAACATTATTTTTAGGCACACATGAAATATTTCCAATAAAATTGGGTATTTAATAAGCCATAAAGCAAGTTTGAAAAAATGCCAGAAATTGATATCATACAGATGTCTGTTGATAACAATCTGTCATATCAATGCAATAAAATTAGAAATCAGTAAAAGAAAGATACCACCTTTTATATTTAGACAATTAAAACCACTCTTCTAATAGATTTGAGTCAAGATAAGTCACAATGAAAACTAGAAAATCTTTAGAAATGAATGGCAACATAATCTCTACATATCAAAATTTTGAGATTATAGATAAAGTAGTATTTAGAAAAGAAATCATGTCCTTAAATGCACATAGTTTAAAAGAGTAAGGATAAGAAAACGTACAAGTATACACTCAAAAAATTGAGAAATGAGAACAGTTAATCTAAAGAATAAAATGATAAGGGTAAGAACACAAATTAAAGAAATAGAAAATAGACCCTAGAGAAGATAAACTCTACTGAAAACTATTTCTGTGAAAGAAAAAAAAACCCTTAATAAAAGAGAGAAAACGTTCAAGTTAGTGAAGGCACCAAAAATGACATTAGAAATAAAAAAGGAGCTTTAACTGTTTAGTAACTATATACACTGATTAAAAAGAAAAAGAAAAAGAAAAACACCGAATTTTTGCCAAGAAATCTGAAAGCTTTGTAGAAACAAACAATTTCCTGGAAACATATAACTCCTCAAAACTGATTTAAGGAGACATAGAAAATCTAAATAATTCGATTATTTTAAAAAATGGAATAGATAGTAAAAAAAATTTCTCCCAAAACAGCGGTTTGAACTATTTCATTAATTATTTCCATCCAATAATAAGGAAATACAATTCTTATATAATGTGTTCTACAGAATAAAATAGAAGGTAAGCTCTTCATTCCTTTTATGAGCCCGGTATTATCTTATTACAAAAATGGGTCAAGGGCACTACTAATAAGGAAAATTGTACACAGTTATCTCTTTCTTTCTCAAGATAGAAGGAAAAATCCTAAATAAAATAATGGCACTCCAAATCAAGGAATGGATGAAAGATCTAACATAATATATCATACTAATACATTTTGTAATAATACATCTATTAATGTAATTTACCAGATAAGCAGATTAAATACGTAATTATATGATCACTTCAAAAGGTTTAGAAAAAAACACGTATTAAAATTTAACAGCCATGCAAGATAACACATTTAATAAAGTAGAAAATAAAGGAATTTCCTTAGGATGATACATTAGAGTCAGCTGGTGATAAGATAGGGATGTCTGCAATTACTGCTTCTACTGAATATGTACTTAGGGCCCTTGTCAAAGCAATAGGACCAGACATTGGAATGCAAGAAATATGGGCTGCAAAGCAAGTAGCAAACTGTTATTTTCTTTCTTTTCTTTTTTGTTTGTTTGCAGATGACATAAATGTCTATATGGGAAATAAACAAGAGATAATCTGTTGAGATGAATAAAAGAACATTTAGCAGTTGTTAGATTTAGCATTCTTAAATAGTAGTACCATAATTATTGATGATGTAGTGTAAAAAAAATGACATTTACAGTTTGAAAAGAGTAGTGGTTCTCCCAGCATGGAGTTTGAGATCTGAGAATGGAGAGACTGCCTCCTCAAGTGGGTCCCTGACCCCCGAGTAGCCTAACTCGGAGATATCTCCCAGTAGGGGCTGACTGACACCTCATACAGCCAGGTGCCCCTCTGAGACAAAGCTTCCAGAAGAAGGATCAGCAGCAACATTTTCTATTCTGCAATATTTGCTGTTCTGCAGCCTCCGCTGGTGATGCCCAGGCAAACAGGGTCTGGAGTGGACCTCCAGCTAACTCCAACAGACCTGAAGCTGAGGGTCCTGACTGTTAGAACAAAAACTAACAAGCAGAAAGGACACCCACACCAAAATCCCATCTGTACGTCACCATCATCAAAGAACAAAGGTAGATAAAACCACAAAGATGGGGAGAAACCAGAGCAGAAAAGCTGAAAATTCTAAAAATCAGAGCGCCTCTTCTCCTCCAAAGGAACACAGCTCTTTGCCATCAACAGAACAAAGCTGGATGGAGAATGACTTTAATAAGTTGAGAGAAGAAGGCTTCAGAGGATTGGTAATAACAAACTTCTCCAAGCTAAAGGAGGATGTTCAAACCCATTGTAAAGAAGCAAAAAACCTTGAAAAAAGATTAGATGAATGGCTAACTAGAAAACAGTGTAGAGAAGACCTTAAATGACCTGATGGAGCTGAAAACCATGGCACGAGAACTAAGTGATGCATGCACAAGCTTCAGTAGCCAATTTGATCAAGAGCAAGAAAGGGCATCAGTGATTGAAGATCAAATGAATGAAATGAAGCAAAAAAAGTTTAGAGAAAAAAGAGTAAAAAGAAATGATCAAAGCCTCCAAGAAATATGGGACTAAGTGAAAAGACCAAATCTACATCTCATTGGTGTACCTGAAAATGATGGGGAGAATGGAACCAAGTTGGAAAACACTGCAGGATATTATCCAGGAGAACTTCCCCAACCTGGCAAGGCAGGCCAACATTCAAATTCAGGAAATACAGAGAATGCCATAAAGATAATCCTCGAGAAGAGCAACTCCAAGATACATAATTGTCAGATTCACCAAGATTGAAATGAAGGAAAAAATGTTAACGGCAGCCAGAGAGAAAAGTCAGGTTACCTACAAAGGGAAGCCCATCAGACTAACAGCAGATCTCTCAGCAGAAACTCTAGAATCCAGAAAAGAGTGGGGCCAATATTCAACATTCTTAAAGAAAAGAATATTCAACCCAGAATTTCATATCCAGCCAAACTAAGCTTCATCAGTGAAGGAGAAATAAATTCCTTTAGAGGCAAGCAAATGTTGAGAGATTTTGTTACCACCAGGCCTGCCTTATTAGAGCTCCTGAAGGAAGCACTAAACATGGAAAGGAACAACCGGTACCAGCCACTGCAAAAACATACAAATTGTAAAGACCATTGATGCTAGGAAGAAGCTAAATTAATTAACGGGCAAAATAACTAGCTAGCATCATAAATGACAGGATCAAATTCACACATAACAATATTAACCTTAAATGTAAATGGGCTGAATGCTCCAATTAAAAGACACAGACTGGCAAATTGGATGAAGAGTCAAGACCCATCAGTGTGCTGTATTCAGGAGACCCATTTCACATGCAGAGACACACATAGGGATGGAGGAAGATAAAGGGATGGAGGAAGATCTACCAAGCAAATGGAAAGCAAAAAAAAAAAAAGGCAGAGGTTGCAATCCTGGTCTCTGATAAAACAGACTTTAAACCAACAAAGATCAAAAGAGACAAAGAAGGTCATTACATAATGGTAAAGGGATCAATTCAACAAGAAGAGCTAACTATCCTAAATATATATGCACCCAATACAGGAGCACCCAGATTCATAAAGCAAGC
>NW_012102809.1:6531202-6532523 GCF_000951045.1 Mandrillus leucophaeus
CAAACACATTCAAAAGCTAGCAGAAGGCAAGAAATAACTAAGATCAGAGCAGAACTGAAGGAGATAAAGACACAAAAAAAACCCTTCAAAAAATCAATGAATCTAGGAGCTGGTTTTTGAAAAGATCAACGAAGTTGATAAACCACTAGCAAGACTAATAAAGAAGAAAAGAGAGAAGAATCAAATAGATGCAACAAAAAATGATAAACGGGATATCACCACCGACCCCACAGAAATACAAACTACCATCAGAGAATTCTATAAACACCTCTATGCATATAAACTAGAAAATCTAGAAGAAATGGATAAATTCCTGGACACATACACCCTCCCAAGACTAAAACAGGAAGAAGTTGAATCCCTTAACAGACCAATAACAGGCTCTGAAATTGAGGCAATAATTAATAGCTTACCAACCAAAAATAGTCCAGGGCCAGATGGATTCACAGCCGAATCCTACCAGAGGTACAAAGAGGAGCTGATATCATTCCTTCTGTAACTATTCCAATCAACCGAAAAAGAGGGAGTCCTCCCTAACTCATTTTAATGAGGCCAGCATCATCCTGATACCAAAGCCTGAGAGAGACACAGCAAACAAAGAGAATTTTAGACCAATATCCCTGATGAACATCGATGTAAAAATCCTCAATAAAATACTGGCAAACCAAATCCAGTAGCACATCAAAAAGCTTATTCACCATGATCAAATTGGCTTCATACCTGGGATGCAAGGCTGGTTCAACATATGCAAATCAATAAATGTAATCCATCATATAAACAAAACCAAAGACAAAATCCACATGATTATCTCAATAGATGCAGAAAAGGCCTTCGAAAAAGTTCAACAGGCCTTCATGCTAAAAACTCTCAATACACTAGGTATTGATGGGATGTATCTCAAAATAATAAGAGCTATTTATGACAAACTCACGGCCAATATCATACTGAATGGCCAAAAACTAGAAGCATTCCCTTTGAAAACTGGCACAAGATAGGGATGCCCTCTCTCACCACTCGTATTCAACATAGTGTTGGAAATTCTGGCCAGGGCAATCAAGCAGGGAAAGAAATAAAGGATTTTCAATTAGGAAAAGAGGAAGTCAAATTGTCCCTGTTTGAAGATGACATGATTGTGTATTTAGAAAACCCCATGGTCTCAGCCCCAAACTTCCATAAGCTGATAAGCAACTTCAGCAAAGTCTCAGGATACAAAAAGTAATGTGCAAAAATCACAAGCATTCTTATAACCCAATAACAGACAAACAGAGAGCCAAATCATGAGTGAACTCCCATTCACAATTGCTTCAAAGAGAATAAAATA
>NW_012102809.1:6534082-6549687 GCF_000951045.1 Mandrillus leucophaeus
CAAGGATCTAGAACTAGAAATACCATTTGACCCAGCCATCCCATTACTGGGTATATACCCAAAGGATTATAAATCATGCTGCTATAAAGACATGCACACATATGTTTATTGTGGCACTAGTCACAATAGTAAATTCACAATTCCTATCCATGGTTGGTTGGGAACCAACCCAAATGTCCATCAATGATAGCCTGGATTAAGAAAATGTGGCACATATACACCATGGAATATTATGCAGCCATAAAAATGGATGAGTTCATGTCCCTTGTAGGGACATGGATGAAGCTAGAAACCATCATTCTGAGCAAACTATCGTAAGGACGGAAAACCAAATGCTGCATATTCTCACTCATAGATGGAAATTGAACAATGAGAACACTTGGACACAGAGTGGGGAACATCACACACCAGGGCCTGTCGTGGAATGGGGGCAGAGGGGAGGGATAGCATTGGGAGATATACCTAATGTAAACAAGGAGTTAATGGGTGCAGCACACCAACATGGCACATGTATACATATGTAACAAACCTGCACATTGTGCACATGTACCCTAGAACTTAAAGTATAATAAAAAAAACCTAAAAGAATGTAATTCAATTGTTTGTAACAGAAAGAATAAATGCTTAAGTGGATGAATATCCCATTTTCCATGATGTGATTATTATGCATTGCGTACCTGTATCAAAACATCTCATGTACTCCATAAGTATGTACACCTAGTATGTACTCACAAAAATTAAAAATGAAAAAAAATTAAAAATAAAAATAAAATTAATATAAAACATAAAGGGCCAAAACCAGTAGAAAATACATTTGAAAAGTAGTAGCTGCAGTGATCAAAGCAAAAGCAGAAATAGTGTCAACTGACGAAGAAGGGAGGTATAAGAGATTATACAGCTGTAATAATTAACATGTACAGTTATGGGAGGGCATGGCAGAGGAATAGACAAATAATGAGACAGAATAAAAAATCTAGAAACTGGCTCACAAATATCTGGGAAGTTCGTAAATGATAAAGATGGTATTTCAAATCATTAGGGGAATGATAGATTATTTAATACAGCCATAATTGTTTACTAATATGGAAAAAGATGCAATTAGATTTCTACCTCTTCCTACACACAAAAACAAAATCTTGGTGGGTTAAAGACTTATCCTGAAAAAGAAACTGTAAATCTTTTAGAAATAAACCCAAGAGGTCTGTTATTTTTAGTTCTTTTCTATATGTTTAAAATATTTTATAGTTAAACTGTTACTTAAGAAAAAAGTAAATGAACCAGAAATTTAAGGGAACTATACTATTTATAGGGCAGTTCAGAAAACCTAAGGGGCAAAATATTTACGATGATCATAAAATAAGTATTTTCCAATTTCCCGTGGTTAAAATGGCACTGGAGGCCAAAACCTAAAGATACTAGACTCTAAAGAGTATTACCGAACTTCACCAACTCATTATAAAAATGAAGAAAATAAAACCTACTTTGTATGGTTGTGTCTTTTATGTCTTTTATAATCTTTATTTATTTATTTTTTATGGTAGGGTCTTTTATGGCAAGGGGAAAGGAACCCAACTGAGATTTGCTTAAGCAAAGATAGGACATTTGGCTCACATAACTGGGAAGTTCAGGGGCATTGACAATAAGCATGTGTATAGGGCCAGGCTGTGGTCTAAGCACTTTACATCCATCCACCCATTTAATCCTCACAACGACCCTAACAAGGTGGGTTCTGTTATTATTCTCATCTTGCTGATGAGCAAACCGACACAGAAAGGCAAACAGAGAGCCAGGAGGTAAGCAACGCGCCTGAGGTCACCTGGTTAGTAAGTGGCTGAAGTGAGGTTTAAACTCTTCCCAGCTGGCTCATGAAGCTAGGCTCGTAGAAGCTATGCGTTGTGGCCTTAGTGGAGCTGTCTCGCTTTGCACACTGAGCAGGAGGCAGAGAATCACTGAGGGGATACAGGCCTGGTAGACTGGGTATTGGGTTGGTGGAGAAAAGGTCAGATAGGGAAACACACACAGACAGACATACACACAGACAGACACACACACAGACAGACACACACGCGCACACACACACACACACACACACCCCGATGGCTCCACAGCCAAGAAGACTTAGGAAGCAGAGTCATTGGGTATAAATTTCCCCTTTGCATAGGGGTGTGCAGTGTGAACCACTATTCCCTATCTCCTGAGAAATCTTCAAGATCTGAGTTGGTCACTAACACTTTGCAGTGTTTGGTTTCTTTGGGGAAACCCAAAAAGGAGCTAAGCTCATGTAGTTTGATGTGGGATGAAAATAAAGACAGCGAGCATAGAGGGAAGAACCCAAGGATAAAGGGCCGGTTGGCCTCTGGGTGATGCCAAACTGGAATTTACTCTGTGGGTTTAGGGAGCCCTACATAAGATTTTGAGCAGGAACTAATACAATGAAAAATAGTGTTATGAATATATCAAGTGACATGCACTTAAAATGAAAGGTGAAAAGCTCAAAAGGGAGGGAGACCAGTTAGAATGCTGCTTGCTACATTAGTCTAATGTTAAAGTTAGATTAAATTAGAAGAATAGGGTTATGGCCAGGCAAACAAAAAAAGGAGGCATGAATGAGGAAGGCATTATCACGGCAAAGCCAGCAGCATCTGCTACTTGAACGGATGTTTGGGGGAAAAAGAGTGGGGAAAGTTAAAGATAACTCTGAAGTTACAGTCTTGGTGACTGGGAAGATGATGTCATTGGAAAGAAAAGGAAAGTTACAATAAATAACAGGTTTTAGGGGAAAACCAGAATTCAATTTTAGGCAAGTTGAATTTGAGATGATGGATAAGAAATGGTATCAGTTAGGATTCTTAGTTGGAAGCAACCAACATCAACTCTGATTTAAGAGGCAAAGGAACATTTTAAAAGAAGATTGAGTCATTTTCAGAGTTTTCAGGAAATGTACAAACCAGGCTTAGAGCTTCCCACCTTGAAACAATGCTCCAAATTAGGAGTTATCCCCTGGGAGCTGCCTCTGAGGCCTGGACACTGTGGCCACTGTGGCCTGTGACACCCATGGCCACTGCTGCAGTCACCTTTACTGCCAGGCTTCTGGGTCCCTGCTTCCTTGGGTTACAAGCTCCTGGTACAAGAGACAGGTGCACCAGAGGGGCACAGACCACATGGGCATGCCTAGCTGCAGGGGTGGCTGGGAAAGTGAGTATTTGGCTTTTCCAGCTTATTTATAGCAGGGCATAGCCTCTGTATCCCACCAAAACTTCTTCAATCTTTTAGATCTCCCGAAATAGTAAAGGGGTCATATGCCAGGTAGCCAAAAGATCATTCAAGTACAAGCACCTATCAGGGGCTTAGAACATTTGGACTGGAGCTCAGGTGAGAGGCTGGCATTGGTGATACACCTCTAGAAGAGGATGTTCTCTAAGTAGAGGGTCTACGGCATGATGGGGAGAGAAGACAGCAGAGAATGAAAATTTATGGGAAATGGTACTTAGATGGCTGAGGGAGCAAAGAAAGGCATCAGACAAGTTAGTCAAGAGAGAAGAGAACTTCCATGGAGCAGAGTAGGGTGAATGAGTATGAGAGAGAGGGCCATAAACCCCGGGAAAATGTCAACTTTTGGAATTAAGAAGTTAGTATTGGCCATTCCAGGCATTCAGAACAGTTCCAGGGAAGTAGCGAGTGAGTGGCAAAGAAGAAGATGCAGGAGGTACAGTCAACCTATTTATGAGCATCATGGAGAATATATACCATACAGTCGGAGGCAATTTTATTTGTGCTGTAAAATTATTCACATGTTCCATTTACTAGCCCCTTAAGGAGAGTTCAACGCTAGAGTGCTGTTTAGCAATTAGCTTTATGCATTTTCCTGAATACTTAATGTTGTTTTGGCCAGGGCTTGGGCAGTGAGGGGCAAGCTTTATCAATATTTGAAATCTCTGGTTAAGTATAGAAGGGCTGCATTAGTTTCTGTGGCTGTCTGCTAGATCATAGAATCATGGCACATCAGAGATGAATTCACAGGCAATACACCTGAAGTGAAGATGTATTTCCTTAGGGCCCACAGAACCAAGTTTTTCTAAATTCTGGTCAAGTCAGAAACGTTATTTGAAGTCAATCAATATGAGGCCATTAGCTGTGCTCTCTGGGATGGTACAGGAAAGAGGTGAGATCTTGGGAACAGATGAAATCCCCAGGTGTCTTAGTCTCCTTGTACTGTTATAACAAATAACAGACTGGATAATTTACAAAGAACAGAAATTTCTTGCTCATAGTTTTGGAGGCTGGGAAATCCAAGATCGAGGCACCAACAGGTTTCTTGTCCGGTGCGAGTCCAGTCTCTGCTTTCAAGATGGCGCCATGACGCCTGCAACTACAGAGGTGAGAACCGCTGTGTTCACATGGCAGAAAGTGGAAAGGCAGAAGGGACAAACTTCCTCTGTCAGGGCCTTTTATAAGGGTACCTAATCCCATTCATGAGGTCTCTACTCTCATGACCTAATCACCTCCTGAAGACCCCACCTCTTAATTCTTTTAGATTAGCCACTAAGTTTCAACATAAATTTTAGAAGGAAAAGAAACATTTAAACCTTAGAATCATGGTTTTTCTGTTCCACAGGAGTTTATACCTGGCTGGGTCTGAGGTGTGGTCAGGATGTGAAAGTCTGAATGTTATAGAGTGCCCATGGGCCTTGTGTGGCCAGCTCCCAGCTGGGAAGCATGATGTGGTTTCCTTACTTACATATTCCTTCACTCCTTGCACTAAAAAGTCAGCCCGTAGCAGCATTAAGACATAGTTCAAAGAGGCTATGGCTCACCTCTCAGTACAGATTCTCTGAAGTGATGGTTTGGCAGCTGGTGACTGTTTTAAGAGGGTCTCAAGCAGGATCTTGGTAAATTCTAAATTTTGAGAAGCATTACAGGAGAGGTGAAGTGGTGGGATCAGTAATCTCAGAGAGATTGTGAGAGGCAGGGAGTGAGCAGGGAGTTCATGGAAGACCAGTGACCTGTTTGAGTGGCTGTCATCCTGAAGGCTTAGTTACTGAGGTTTCATGAAGAGAGTCTTTTCTGACAAATTTGAACAAATTCTGAATTGCTATGAATATCTATTAATGGTGACCCAATGGCCCCAGATGAAAGTGATCTTTCTCTCTTTTAAAAATTCTAAACTCTAAACATCTCTTTGTTTCATATGGATCTTATCCATTTCCATCAAAGCCATTATATATCTTATCACATCAGGGAGCACTTTATTAACAGGGGAGCACTATATAAGCATTAGTTATTTGTGTGTGTAGTACATAATGATGTCAAAATCGAACAGGCTCAAGTTTTGACACCCCACAGGCCTAGATGTCAACCAACCACATGTTTAAAAGTGAGGCATGAGAATGTCTGTTACAGACTGAATGCTTGTGTCCCCCAAATTCACATGTAGAAACTCTACCTCCTAATGTGATGGTATTAGGAGGTGGGGTCTTTGGGAGGTGGTTAAGATTAGATGAGGCCCTGAGGGTAGACTTTTCATGAATGGGATGAGTGTCTTTATACGAGTCCTAAGAGAGCTTGCTTCCTCTCTCCTCAGTTTGAGGACACAGCAAGAAGACAGCAGTGTATAAACCAGAAAGTGGGCTGTTATCAGATACTGAATCTGCTGCTGCCACAATCTTGGACTTTACAGCCTCTAGAACTGTGAGCAATAAATATTTGTTGTTTAAGCCTCCCAGTCTGTGGTATTTTGTTATGGCAGCCTGAGCTAACTAATGTAACGCTCGTGTGGGTTTGGCCAAGGTGATTTCTGAAAACAACTTTTTGTCAGGGTTCACCCATCACCTACTTTGTGGGCCATATAACTGAAAGCTAAGAAGTCAGGGAAGGAGGTTAAAAATCAACAATGTTTCCTTCAAAGAGAGATGTTGGAGGGTTGTGGCAGGAATCAGGGGGAATTGGCTTTAGTCTTCTGGGGTACATAGGACCCAGAAGTTGATGTCTTTTTCTATCTCTGGAAGGTTAAAGACTGTGCTGGATGCCACTTGCCAGGCTTTGGGATGAACAGAGGTGACTTGTGTGGATGTGAACATCATTCCAAAGAAGGTGGGCCCCAAAATGGTGCCAGTTTGGGGATAGTTCTGTGATTCCATGCAAGAAAATGGCCTGCAGGAGTGAGATAGCCTCAACAGGGGAGTATCCTAGCAGGTACTAGGGACTGGGTGAAAAACCACAAGTTGCCAGGCATACTCCATATGAAGGGGTTGAAGACTGAGGATTCAGTGGGGGTACCCATCACATCTCTCCTGCTTCATTAGCTCTTTCTTACTTTTCCCTTCCCATCCCTACCCACTTCTCTACCCTGGAGGAACCAGAGACAGCTTGGTGACTGGAGAAAGAGGGACAGAAGAACTTGACTGGCAAAGAAGGTGACTATTTTCATCCTTCCTTTCTGACTTCCTCTTTGAGGGAAGACAGAGCTGGCGAGAAGGAGAGATAACAAGTATTGTCTTGGGTGATTTTGACACTCAACTAGATAAACTAAAATAGACCCAAACCTTCTTATTATCTTTGTGGGGTCTGGAGAAATAATCAGTTCTGCAGAAGCTCTCATTCAGGGAACAGGAACACTCTAGTCCACAGTTGGGTTTGAGCTGTCTTTGAAGGGACAGTAGGAGGGAAGAATAGAGTTTTCTGACTGAACCTTGTAAGTGCCACTAGTACAAAGAAATGGTTACAAATTAATTCACAATTGCAAAGATATGGAGCCAATCTAAGTGCCCATTGACTAATGAATGGATAAAGAAAATGTGGTATATATACACCTTGAAATACTACTCAGCCATAAAACAGAACAAAACAAAGTATTTCACAGCAACTGGGATGGAGCTGGAGGTCATTATTCTAAGTGAAGTAACTCAGGGATGGAAAACCAAATACCATATGTTCTTGCTTAAAAGTGGGAGCTAAGCTATGAGTACACAAAGGCATACAGAGTGGTAAAATGGACACTGAAGACTCAGAAGGGAGAGAGTGAGAGGGAATGAGGGATAAAAAATTACATATTGGGTATGACATACACTACTTGGGGGACAGGTGCATTAAAATCTCAGACTTCACCAATACATTTATGTAACCAAAAAAAAAAACACACACACCAAAAGCTATTGAAATAAAAAATATGTTAAAAAATAGAAATGGTAGTAAAAGACTCCTTGAGGTCAGGAAATGTGTCAGATTCACCCTGTAGTGCTAAAAATGTGTTGTTCTTGAGTGGTAGATTTCCTGTTGAAACCTGGGCTTTGCCTAAAGCAGAGGTTCTTGAACTTTAAGCCTGCATCAGAGTTACCAGCAGCACTTAGTAAAATACAGATTGTTGAGCCTCGCCCCTAATGTTTTGGTGAGGGGTCCTTTTCCCTGTGAAAAAGTTTGCTGGTGATGCAGATGCTGCTGGTTGGGGACCACACTTTGATAGTACTGGCCTAAAAGAAATAAAGGAGGGCAGGGCTATCATCAAGTAATCTATTCATTAATTTGTTCATTAACTAATTCGACAATTATTTACAAAGGACTTATCATGTGTTCTGTGCTGGGTGGGCCTGGATGGGTGGGGCTGATCTAATTTGCCCAGTGAAGCTGCAGCATTTTCAACAGGAAGGAGGAATGAACAAACTCCGAACCAACTTCTTTCTCTCCTACTCTTCAACCTCACACAGTAGTTTCAGTTTCCTTGTTTGGCCTTGTCCTGGTTGGAATTGAAGCTCTGCTTCATATTTAATAGAGGCTTTTGTTCTCTCTTCACATAATATATTGATTCTTATAATTAGGCCTTTTTGCTTTTTCCCAAACTACATTACCAACATTAACAGCTAGCTTAAAATGCCATTATGAAACTGTAGGAGTCTTAGTGGAAGAGAAAAAAGGAAATGAGCCTTTCTGAGCTCCGTCTCTTCCCGTAAGACACTCCTCAGCTGGGGCAGTCTGGCAGTGTCTGCCTTTCCTCCCCTCCTCAGCTGCAATCCCCCAGGGCTTTCTGGCCAGTAGGCCAACTGCTTATTCAGCTCTTCCCTGCAGATCAGAAGTGTCAGGATGTGGTCGGCTGGGGGTTCCCTATTTTCCTATTTTTTCATTGAGACCTCTGTCTTTTGAGCCTTTGCATATATATTTGTGTACTGTCCTGGGCCTTGGCCTACTCCATGGGAACGTCAAGAGGAGATACCTAACCCTGCAGAAGTTCCCAGGTTAACAAACTAGACTTAGTTTTAGTGACTTTCTCTTTTGTATCCTTAAGTTTGCTTAGCCAAGGGCATATTTGGACATTCTGAGGCGCCCAAGTTGTGATTTGAGATTTTCATTATGATCAAGAAGATTTTGAATGCAAATAGTTACTTTGATTTGAGATTTTAAAATATTTATTTTGTACTACTTATAGGCAAATGCAGTCTCGAGAGCGGAGAAAGCCTCGAAGACAAGAAAAGTCCTGCAGAAGGACAGTGCCTTGCAAATCTAGTGTGAGTGACAGAATGCTGGCTTTCCTTCACAGTTAGGGCCTCTGCATATGTTTTGATTGGACTCAATTCAGCCCATGTTTACTGAGGACCTGCCATGAGTAAGCTATCATGGCACACTGTGAGTGGGGCAATGAGTTGGGGGTACAGTGAGGAAAAAGTAATAGTCTTTGCCCTCTGGTGCTCAGAGGTTGTGATGGTTAATTTATGTGTCAGCTTGGCTGGCTATGGTACCCAGATATTTGTTTAAACATTATGAATGTTTCTGTGAAAATGTGTTTTTGGATGAGATTAACATTTAAATTAGTAGACTCAGTAAAGCACATTGCCTTCTATATTGTGGGTGGGCCTCATCCCATCAGTTGAAGTCTTGAATAGAACAAAAGATTGCCCTCCTAGGAAGAAGAGGGGATTCTGTCAGTAGATAGCCTTCAAACTTGAATGGCAACCTTGACTCTTCCCTGGGTCTTCAACCCACCTGGCCACTCTGCAGATTTTAAACTTCCCAGCTTCCATAATCATGGGAATCAATTCCTTAAAAAAAATCTCTTTTTCTATATATGCACACATACACATCCTATTGGTTCTGTTTCTCTGGAGAATACTGACTAACACAGAGGTCAAGACACAGACTTAAATGCACTAATCAAATCAGATTGCATCCTCAGATGGATTAGTGTAGGAAGGTCCTATGAGACTTGTTAAGAAGAGCCAGGAAATGTCGGTAAAATGCCTACTCATGATGTGAAGGAAGTGAACTCAACTTGGGCAAAGTGCAGAATCTCTTCTCTTCAGGGAATAGCAGAGTCTAGTTGGGGGTAGGAAGTGGGAGAGGAAAGTGCAAATGGAATTGGGTCACATCAATATGCAAATAGACCAATGAATACTTTGAAAAATGGAGAGACGTTGACTCATCAAGTGAAAGCACCTAAAATATATATCAGATTTTCTTCTTTTGCCGTGAAACAATGCATTTTTCCAAAGAAACAAACTTAACATTGTGGAGGATGTTAAAGACCTTAGATTTTATTCTGTGTGTAGTAAGTGTGGAAAGAAGAAAGAGAGGGAGAAGGGTTTTCTATTTATGAGAAGTACTCTGGTAGTGAGTGTTTGGTGGGATTTGTACTAAATTTCAGAAGGGGACAGTTGAAGTGGAACTGAGACTGTGGGTAACAGACATAATCTAGTGACCTAAGAAAGCAGGCGAGTAGAAGGTAGACAGACCAGGTCATGGAGGACCATCTTCATAAGAAAGTGGAGAGACTCAGGAATATGCAAAGTGGAGAGAAAAGCGTGACAGAAAGGGAGGCAAATAGGTGACAAGAAAGGTTTGTAAGAGGTTGCAAGGGAGTTCAGTGTTTCAGAGTTCAGGGATCATTGCATCATTTGGACTTGTCAGCAAAGTCACTGTTAAGATGTCGCAGTTTCTCTTGGAAAATGAGTTCATCCTGGGTTGTTTTTCTGCAATAGAATGGATTTACTCAGATCTAACTGCAGCAATGTCTATCCAGTGTTATCAAAAATATGCGTGTGTGTGTGTGTGTGTGTCTGTGTGTCTGTGTGTCTGTGTGTGTCTGTGTCCCCAGAAGAGTCATCAGGCAGCATGGGATAAAAATTTTGACCCTAAAATTCTTCCATAGCAGCTTCTCTCACAAAACCATGGACAGAAAGAGCCAGAACGTTCTGGTGTATTTCCTGGTACAAAACAGGTATTTACTAAATATCTGGTGAATAAGAAGATGTGAGTGAATGGATCTCAGAGCGAGTCAGAAGACTCAGAAGTTACATTGAGTATTATGTTTTCGAATGCTGAAAGCTAAATGCACACACCTTTGTACACACACACACACACACACACACACAGCACCTACCATTTTAAATGCCTAACATGGCACAACCACTAAGCCTTTGACACCAGGGAAATGGCTCTGATTCGAGAGAGAGAGAAAGAGAGAGAGAGCGAAAGAGAGAGAGACTGGGGAAGTGTCTCAACTGCTTAGAAAGAATGAGGTTTATTCTTGCCCTACACTGAAGGTTCTCAATCTTGGCTACACATTGGAATCGTCTGAGGAGCTTTAAAAAAATTACTGACGCCTAAGTTCTGACTTCTTTGGAATGTGTATGGGTTGAGAATCAGGATTTTAAAAAGCACCTCCCGAGAGGATTCCAATGTGCAGCCCAAGTTGAGAACCCTTGCTTTAAACCTCTGCTATCCATTTTGGTAGCTACTAGCCACATGTAGCTATTGGGTCCTTGAAATGTGACTGTCCTTGAAATTGGGATGTGCTGTAAGTGTAAAATACACACAGAATTTGAAGAATTTGAAGTGTGAAGAACCAAAAATAATAAATAATATTTTATTAATCATTTTTATATTGACTGTAATAGGCAGAATAAGACCCCTCTCCCTGTGATGTGCATGTCCTAATCCCCAAACCTGTGACTATGTTTTGTTACATGGCAAAAGAGAATGCAGGTTGCAGATGGAATTAAGGTTGCTAATCAGTTGACCTCAAGTAAGATCATCTTGGATTATCTGGGTGGGCCCAGTGTCAACAAAAGTTTCTTAAATGTGGAAGAGGGAGGCAGAGGAGTCAGCATCAAAGTGATTTGATCTAAGAAAGACTCCACCAGCCATTGCTGGCTTTGAATACAAGCAAAGGAATGTGGGCAGCCTCTGTAGGCTGGACAAGGCAAGAAAACAGGTTCTCCTCTAGAGTCTCCAGAAAAGAACATGGCCCTGTCAATGCCTTGATTTTAGCCCAGTGAGACCCATTTTGGATTCCAGATAATACATTTGTCTTGTTTTAATTCACTAAGTGTGTGGTCATTTAAGTTATATTAAGAGCATGATTTTTATCAGTTTCTTTTTACTTGTTTTTAATGTAGCTACTAGAATATTCCAAATCACATGTGGCTTGCATTATGTTTCTATTAGACAAGATTGTTTCATACCCTGCCATCCTCTGGATGATTACTTTAGGGACCTCCAGTGCATGCTTCTCAAACTAGTCAAAGTGGGAAGAACAGCAACCTCTATAGAAATGTCTGGCCTAACTGAAAATAGTTTACATTCTCATCTCCTGCTAGCTTGCTGGTAATAAGGACAGAAATTGTGTCTCATGCCTGATTGTCAAGTGAATAGATAGCCAGGGATTTTTTTGTATGAAAGCTTTACAAATTTGTAGAAAATATGAAACTGGACCAACCAAATAAATTGTTAGAGTTTTTGAAAGAAGTGGACATGAATTAGTGTGTCCATTCAACATTGAAACATAAGTCTTGGAGTTCTCTCAACAACAGTGCAACCACAACAGTAAGGCAGTGTGGACCAAGACCACCATGTGCCTTTGGTGATAAGTTTCCTTTTTCTAACTAGTGTCTTTTTGGTTACAAGTAGTACATTTCTTGTTTGGATAGATAAGGTAGTTGCTTTTGCTTTTAGCAAATCTATAAGAGGAAAAATCAACCTAGAGTTGACTGTCTGGATGGAAGAGAATAGGAGTGAAATCAGAGTAAAACTGGGACCTAATTCCTTAGCACCCTTTCTTAGCAAGAGACAAGTAAGGGGGTGTTGTTTTTCCTCTAATTTGGTCTTGAGCTCTCTCTGTAGAGTGATTATAAACTCTAGCCCCATCCTGATGGGCCTCTAGGGGATTTGATCATGGGTGTTTACAGTGTGCTTTTCATGGAGTACTTCTTTATCCTGGTCCAAGTGTCTGACCTGTGATCAGGTGTCCCTCTCACAGGAAGCTTGGTTAGATTGGCAGATGTCCTTGTGCTCTTGTCTAAACTGTGTCCAGTTTATTCCTACCAACATAGCCACTCTCCAGGAGAGCCCTAACTGGGAGAGAAGTTAGGTTTGGGTGTATTAGTCAGGTGAGACACAGAGGAGGCAGCTCAATAAAACACACGAAATACTAGGAGCAGTGTATTACTCACAGGTCCTAGAGAGAACACAGCAGCATGCCTCACAGGGCCAAGGGAAACAGAGAAGCCTTCCTGGACACACACACTCAGGTGGGGATCAAGAGATGGTAAGGAGCTTGTGGGGCTAAAGTCTTTAATGGGCTCCAGGTTGCTACCCAGGTAGATTCCCTATGGGGAGTTCTAATTGGTGGGTTTACAACCAGCAGGCATGAGTTCTGTGGAGTGACACTGTGACTGAGAAGTGGTCACCAAAGCATTTCTGCACAGTCTACATGCGGTGTACGGGTCACTGGGGGTGAGTCAAGTGAGCTGTATAGTGAGCTGGCCCATAGGCAGGTGGTCACCAGGAGGTGGTTGTTTAGGGTAGATATTTGGATTGACCACCCTGAGGAACTGGAGGAGGTGGAGAACTGGAAACTGTTTTAACAATAACTAAGTTCTTCTGGTACAAGAAAGTTAAACCTTTATTCAAAATAGATACCAAGGCAAGAAAAAAATTATAAGAACTCACCCCCACTAAAGGGGGGTGAATAGTCACTTTTTGATGGGCCATGGCTGGATAGAAATTGCCAGTCCTTGCTGCATTAGGGTATTTAGGTCACTTCTTACCCTCAAACAGACCAATGAATACTTTGAAAAATGGGGAGAAGTTGACTTATCAAGTGAAAGCACCTAAAATATGTATCAGTTTTTCTTCTTTTGCCACGAAACAATACTTTTTTTCCAAAGAAATAAACCTAGAGTTCTGCAGAGATTGTAATCAATGCCTTTCAAAATCAATAGTAATGATTTTGGATTTGAAGTGCTGGAATATCTGGAGAGTTTGATAGCAACATTTGGAGCCACTTTGTGAGCCAAAGGGCTTTTGTTCTACACCTGAAAAATGCCCCCAAACAATTACCAACAATGTGTAATGTTCACAGTGCAAAATGACTGTCCCAGTGTGAGTGAGGAGCTCAGACGGTGCACATCAACTTTGCCCAGTTCAGCTCTTGGGAACCACTGAAAATGACCACTACCCCCTGTAGTTGAATGGAATCCAGGAAAAGAGAAACCTCACTACTTTCAGTTTGAGTGTTTCCTCCCTCAACCCTGATTATGCTGAGTGAAACAATGAATGTAGAGGAGAGTGTTTTCTGCATCTTATTCTCAGCCTCATGCCAGTATCTAACACACTTAATGCTACTTTATATTTCTGGCCAACCCCTGTAATCCACTTACGATAGATTTTTGAACTGCTATCGGTGCCCATGCCCTACCTCATGCACCAGCAGTGATGGACATGTCCTCCATAGCTAATAAAAGAGATACAGTTATTGGAACTATTTTCTAGTTGCAGGAAATTCTCCTGTGTGAGTAAAGCTCTCTGTGAAAAATGAACTGCTTATGCAGTTCAGTAAGTTCACAGTGGTGGAACTGTGATGGTACCCTCTGTGCTTTAATTCCCCAAAATTCAAGATCCAGCTATGAGGGTTCCCTCACAGGATAATGTTAAGGTTGAAAATCTTTCCAGCATTTTTATATGTTTCCTTCCTTGTAACTCTTGATCAAGGCTTCTTACAAAGCTCAGTCTTTCTAGGTCAGCTTCCTAACAAGATCAAGTCATAGGATTTTTCTTTCACTCTTGTACATTCCTCTAGGATTATCTCTCCCATTTTATAACTCACCTTTCCTAACTCCCTTTGGTTCTTCTTAGGAAATTTTTCTTTCCTTTTTAATTCACAGATCGATAGAAGGCCAGCAGGAGTACCACCAAGTCACAGATTCATTCCTTCACCCTAAACATCAGTCACGTCGAAGACAAAAATGCCACCAGTTTAGGTGAGCGTGCAGAGCTTGGCTAAAAAGAGAGAGAAAGAAAGGTGAAGGAGAACACTTCTTAATATTTTCTCTCTTTACTGCTCAAAAATTTTATGACTTGTTGCCAAAAGACGAGATAGATTTGTTGTGAGTTGTTTTGCTCTTTCTTTTCTGCTAACAATATCTTAGCTTAGATGTATAAACTTAAGGACCAGAGGCTGGGGCAAATAAATATCTAGTCAAACTTCATTGCATTTAATGTGAACTTCACTGGCCTTCCTATGTCTGCCCTTGTCCTCTTTTGGTCATTGTCAACAAAGCAGCTGGAATGATTCTGTTAAAATCAAAGTCAGGTCACATGACTCCTATACTCAAAAGCCTCTGGTAGTTTCCCACTTCAGAGTAAAAGCAAGGCACCTGGAATGGCTCTAAAGCCCTATGTGATAAAGTCTGCACTTACCCTTTTGACCTCAGCTTCCAGAATTTCCCACTTATTCACCTCTGCTCCAGTCACCTGGTTTCCTTGTTGTTCTTTGAATGTGACAGATACTCTTCTGCCTCCAAACGTTGCTCTTGTTATTCCTCAGTTTGGAAAATGGAGATGTACATGGCTCACATCCTCTTCTTCTTCAGGTATTTTCTCAGTCATTACCTCTTTTCTGAGGCCTTCCTTGCCTAGTTCATCTAAAATTACAATACCTACCACACTGTTATTTAATTAAATTGTTTATTACCTGTCTCCCTCAATCAGAATCTATGCACCATGAGGGCAGATATTTTGTCTACTTTGATCACTGCCCTGTGGCTTGTGCTCTGGCACAGAGAAGGTAATGATGCAATGTGTTGAATGAGCAGATGCATCACATCACCCCACTGGGGGCCAGTCAAGCCATGAGATGGGAATAAATTAATTGCTCCCTCAACTGTGCTCTGTCTTAACAGATGTTTTTTTGGCTGTGACTACAGTGTTTGTGAAAGTTGACCTTGATAGTTTGTGAATAAAATTGATTTGTCACTAATAGAAATATTGCAAGTCACTGATGGGCAGTAAAATCATCCAGAGTGAGAAAGAGAATCAAAGCATCTTGGTAACCATCATTAACCAGGAGTAATGTCAAAGTAGTTCGTTGAATCACAGAAAATGAAAGTATAGGAATGTCAGCATCAGCCTTCCTGTGCTAAAATCCACTGTCACTGAGAGGTTGGTTTTCTGGGTATATTTTAAATACTCCCATCTGGTGCACGATCAGGGCCTGTTAAGAGATGAAGCTTGATTTTGATCCTGGATTATTTCAGCCCATCACATTTGGGTAAGGGGGAAATACTGGATTAGAACCAGACTTTGTCTATCCTTACGGAACATCTTTTTTTTTTTTTTTTTTT
>NW_012102809.1:6549802-6551809 GCF_000951045.1 Mandrillus leucophaeus
CCACGCCCGGTTAATTTTTTGTATTTTTAGTAGAGACGGGGTTTCACTGCGGTCTCGGTCTCCTGACCTTGTGATCCACCCGCCTCGGCCTCCCAAAGTGCTGGGATTACAGGCATGAGCCACCGCGCCCGGCAGGAACATCTTGTTCATTATTTTCATTCTCACCTTCTACCTTGTATAGAATATATGCAATACAAATTTGGGGGCTTGTTTGTTTTTGGCATGTTAGTTCACAAAATGGTCAAACCAGCCACGCCACCTTGTCCTATTATTGATTATTCATCAGAGAATCGATTCATGCTTGCCTGTGAGTAAACTACCTCATACTGGAAAAACTTCTCTCTGTGTAACTCACACATCCATGAATATATGGAATGTTACCCCAAGGACTATTGAAATAAATTTTTTTAAATGGAATATTTATTTATCCAAGAAAATCCTTATTCCCCTTCAAAGTCAATCCTTGCCTTTAACCATAATCACAGGAGGCAACAATTTTTCTGATTTCTACCAACGTAGATTAGTTTTGCCTATTCTTGAATTTCATTTAAATGGAATTGTATTATGTGTCTGACTATTTTTTGCTCAGCAAAATGATTTTGTGATTCATTCATGTTGTTGCATACACACGTATTAATAGTTTGTTCCTTTTTATTGCTGAGGGTTATTCCTTGTATGAATGTAACCACAATTTTCTTATTTATTCTTAACTTGAGAACATTTCCCCCAACCCACAGGAGGCAGTTTTATTGCTGCTATGAAGAAAGCTGCTATTGACATTCATGTACAACGCTTTTTATGTACATATATTTTTCATTTCTCTTGGATAAATACCTAGAAGTAGAATCACTGGTTCATAGGATATATGTATGCTGAATGCTAAGAGAAATGTCCAAATATTCTCCTATTTTTTTTTCTAAAAGCTTTATAGTTTTAAGTTTTACATTTAGGTCTATGATTCATCCCAAATTAATTTTTGTAAATGTTATGAGCTATGAGTTAAGTTTCATTTTTTTTCATGCATGGATATCTAGTGGTTCCAGCATAATTTATTAAAAAGAGCTTCTTTCTCCATTGAATTGCTTTGGTATCTTGGTCAAAATTTAATTTACCATATACATGTGGGTCTCTTTCTGGACTCTCTTAATTTATTCCATTGATTTATAGGCCTATTTTTACACCAACATCTTGATTACTGCAGCTATATAGTAAGCCTTAAAATCAGATTATATGAATATATATTCTAACTTTGTTCTTTCTTTCAAGATTGTTTTGTGGATTTTAGGTCCTTTACATTGCCATATAAACTTTAGAATCGGCTTGTGAGTTTCTACAGTGATCCCATAAGGAATTTTTATTGAAATTGAATTCAATATATAGATCAACTTGAGGAGAATTGAGTTAATAACATTAAGACTTCCAAACCATGAACATTGTATATCTTTTCATCATTTAGGTCTTCTTTAATTTTTCCTCAATTTTGTTTTATAGTTTTTAGTGTAGAGATCTTTCTATATTTTGTGAAATTTATCTTTAATTATCTTATGCCTTAAAAGTGACTGTAAATAGATTTTAGAAACATTTCATTTTAGAAATTTTCTTGCTAGTGTATAGAAATACATTTCATTTTTGTATAATTACCTTGTATCTTATGACTTTATTAAATTCACTTATCAGATTTAATGGGTTTTTTATTTGCAAATTCTTTGGGATTTTGTAAGCAGAAGTCATGTCATCTATGAATATAAACATTTTTACTTTTTCCGTTGTAATTTATATACCTTTTATTATTATTTTTTTTATTGCTCAAGTTAGGACCCCCATTTACAATGTTAAATAGATGCAGCAAGAAGGGATATACTTGCTTTGTTTCCAGTTATAATGGGGAGAGTTTAGTCTTTCACTGTAAGTTATTCAGTTCCATGTGAGGTTTGTTTTTTGTTTTCTGTTTTGTTTGTTTGTGTTTTTTTTGAGACAGAGTCTCGCTCTGTCGCCCAG
Source organism: Mandrillus leucophaeus (assembly GCF_000951045.1). Taxonomy (NCBI): domain Eukaryota; kingdom Metazoa; phylum Chordata; class Mammalia; order Primates; family Cercopithecidae; genus Mandrillus; species Mandrillus leucophaeus. The sequence continues at coordinate 6,551,801 of NW_012102809.1, forward strand.
GCTGGAGTG
>NW_012102809.1:6551889-6561832 GCF_000951045.1 Mandrillus leucophaeus
TGTTAGCCAGGATGGTCTCGATCTCCTGACCTCGTGATCCGCCTGCCTCGGCCTCCCAAAGTGCTGGGATTACAGGCGTGAGCCACCGCGCCTGGCCCCATGTGAGCTTTTATAAGGTTGAGGAAGTTTGTCCCATTCCTATTTTGCAATTTGAAATATATCTATATATTACTGGGGGTTTAGTTTGGTCAAGTGCCTTTTCTGTCTCTAGTGAGATAATCATACTTTTTTTTTTTTTTTGAGACATAGTTTTGCTTTTATTGCCCAGGCTGGAGTGCAATGGCACGATCACGGCGCACTGCAATCTCCACCTCCTGGATTCAAGTGATTCTCCTGCCTCAGCCTCCCAAGTAGCTGGGATTACAGGCACCCGCCACCATGCCCGGCTAATTTTGTATTTTTAGTAGAGACAGCGTATCTCCATTTTGGTCAGGCTGGTCTTAAACTCCCGACCTCAGGTGATCTGCTCGCTTCGGCCTCCCAACGTGCTGGGATTACAGGCCTGAGCCACTGTGCCCGGCCATCATGTTTTTCCTCCTTAATTCTGTTAATGTGTAGATTTGCACATTGATTGATTACCAAATGTTAAAGCAAATTTGCATTCCTTAAAAAAACTCTACTTGGTTATGATATATTATCTTCTTTGTATATTTCTGGATTTGATTTACTAATATTTTGTTAAGGATTTTTGTGTTTATATTTATGAGGGATATTGGTCTACAATTCTATTTTTAAAAACTTGTCTGGTTTTCATATCAGGCTATTGCTGGCCTCATAAAACATGCTGAGAAGTGTTCTGTTTTACTATGTTTTCTAAAAACATTTGTGTAGAATTTGTGAATGTTTGATAAAATTTATTGGTAAAGTCAATGGTCTGGATTTATTTGTGTGTGTTTGAAAAGGCTACTTACAAATTAAATTTTTTGAGAAAACATAGGATTATTTAGATTTTGTTTCTTCTCAAGTCAGTTTGGTAATTTGTGTTTTTCAGTGTGTTTGTTCATTTCATATAAGTTGTTAAATTTTTTTGTCATAAAGTTGTTTTCCCTGCTTCTTTATTTTCCTTTCAGTATCTATAAGATCTATAGTTCTGTCTCCATTTTCTTTTCTGTTATTAATAATTTGTGACTTCTCTCCCTTTTCTTTGACCAATCTAGTAAGGATTTATCAGTTTTATTAGTATTCTCTGAGAACCATCATATGATATTATTGATTTTAAAACATTGTCTATTTGCTTTTTAATTATTCTTTTTTCTTTTCTTTAGCTTTTATTTTAGATTCAGGGATACATATGATAACATTGATTTTAACACGTTGCCTATTTGCTATTTAATTATTCTTTTTTCTTTTCTTTAACTTTTATTTTAGATTCAGGGTAAGACATGCAGGTTTGTTACACAAGTAAACTCTTGTCATGGGGGTTTGTTGTACAGGTTACTTCATCACACATGTACTAAGTCTAGTACCCAATAGTTGTTTTTATCTGTTCTTCTCCCTCCTCTCACCTTCCACCCTCAAGCAGGCCCCAGTGACTATTGCTCCTGTCTTTGTGTTCATGTGTTCTCATCATTTAGCTCCCACTTAAAAGTGAGGACTTGTGGTATTCAGGTTCTTTTTTTTTTTTTCATGCGTTTGTTTGCTAAGGATGATGGCCTCCAGCTCCATCCACACTCCTGCAAAGGACATAAATTTATTGTTTTTTATGGCTGTGTAGTATTCCACAGTTTATATGTACCATATTTTCTTTATCTAGTCTACCATTGATTGGCATCTAGATTGATTCCATGTCTTTGCTATTGTGAATAGCGATGCAATGAACATATGCATGTGTCTTTATGGCAGAATGATTCATATTTCTTTGGGTACATACCCAGTTATAGGATTGCTGGGTTGAATGGTAGTTCTGTTTTTAGCTCTTGGAGGAATTGCCACACTGCTTTCCACAATGGTTGAACTAATTTACACTCCTGCCAACAGTGTATAAGCATTCCTTTTTTTCCCACAGCCTTTCCACTACCTGCTTTTTTAAAATTTATTTTTATTTTTTAATAACAGTCATTCTGACTGGTGTGAGATGACATTTCATTGTGGTTTTGATTTACATTTCTCTAATTACCAGTGATTGAGCTTTTTTTTCATATGTTTGTTGGCCATATATATGTTTTCTTTTGAAAAGTGCCCATTCATGTCCTTTCCCCACTTTTTAGTGAGGCTGCTTTTTTCTTGTAAATTCATTTAAGTTCCTTATAGATGCCGGATATTAGACTTTTGTCAGATGCATAGTCTGCAAATATTTTCTCCCATTCTGTAGGTTGTCTGTTTACTCTGTATATAGTTTCTTTTGCTGTGCAGAAGCTCTTAATTTGTATTAGATCCCATTTATCAATTTTCGCTTTTGTTGTGATTACTTTTGGTGTTTTCATCATGAAATCTTTCCTATTCCTGTGTCCAGAATCGTTCTGCCTAGGTAGTCTTCCAGGGATTTCATGGTTTTTAATATTGACTTTAATCCATCTTTAGTTGATGTTTGGATATGGTATAAGGAAGGGGTCTAGTTTTCATTTTCTGCATGTGGCTAGCCAGTTTTCCCAGCACCACTTATGAAATAGGAAGTCCTTTACCCATTGCTTGTTTTTGTCAGCTTTGTGGAAGACCAGATTGTCATAGGAGTGCAGCCTTATTTCTGGGCTCTCTATTCTGTTCCATTGGTCTATGTGTCTGTTTTTGTATCAGTACCACACTGATTTGGTTACTGTACCCTGTAATATAGTTTGAAGTCAGGTAATGTGATGCCTCCAGGTTTATTTCTTTTGTTTAGGATTGTCTTAGTTATTAGAGATCCTTTCTGGTTTCATATGAATTTGAAAATGGCTTTTCCTAGATCTGTGAAGAACGTCACTGGGGCCGGGTGCAGTGGCTCATGCTTCTAATCACAGCACTTTGGGAGGCCAAGTGGGCAGATCACCCAAGGTCAGGAGTTTGGACCAAACTGGCCAACATGGTGAAACCCCATCTCTACTAAAAACACAAAAATTAGCCAGGCATGATGGGAGGTACCTGTAATCCCAGCTACTCGGGAGGCTGAGGCAGGAGAATTGCTTGAATCGGGGAGGCAGAGGTAGCCGTGAACTGAGATTGAGCCATTGCCCTCCAGCCTGGGTGACAGAACGAGACTCCACCTAAAACAAACAAACAAAAAAACAAACAAACAAACAAACAAAAAAACCTCCCAACAAAACAAAAAACAAAGGATGTCATCAGTAGTTTGATAGGAATAGCAATGAATCTGTAAATTGCTTTGGGAAGTATGGCCATTTAAACAATTTTAACAATATTGATTCTTTCTGTCCGTGAGCATGGAATGCTTTTCCATTTGTTTGTATCATCTCTGATTTCTTTGAGCAGAGTTTTATAATTCTCATTGTAGAACTCTTTCACCTCCCTGATTAGCTGTATTCCTAGGTACTTTATTCTTTTCGTGGCAATTGTGAATGGGACTGCATTCTTGGTTTGGCTCTTGGGCTTACCTGTTTTTGGTGTGTAGAAATGCTAGTGATTTGGGTACGTTGATTTTCTATCCTGAAACTTTGCTGAGGTTGTTCATTAGCTCAAGGAACTTTTCAATGGAGACTATGGGTTTTCTAGATATAAAATCATGTCATCTACAAACAGAAATAGTTTGACATCCTGTCTTCCTACTTGGGTGCCTTTATTTCTTTCTCTTCCCTGATTGCTCTGGCCAGGACTTCCAATACTATGTTGAATAGGAGAGGTGAGAGAGGGCATCCTTGTCTTGTGCCAGTTTTCAATGGAAATTATTCTGGCTTTTGCCCATTTAGTATAATGTTGGCTCTGTAATAGATGGTTCTCATTATTTTGAGGCATGTTCCTTCAATATCTAGTTTATTGAGAGTTTTTAACATGAAAGGATGTTGAATTTTATCAAAAGCATTTCTGCATCTATTGAGATAATTATGTGATTTTTGTCTTTAGCTCTGTTTATATGATGAATTATATTTATTGATTTGCTCATGTTGAACCAACCTTGCATCTAAGGGACAAAGCCTACTTGATCATGGTGGATTAGCTTGTTGAGGTGCTGCTGAATTTGGTTTGCAAATATTTTGGTGAAGATTTATGCATAAATGTTCATCAGCGATATTGGATGAAAGTTTTCTTTTTTTATTGTGTTTCTGCCAGGTTTTGATAGCAGGATGATGCTGGCCTCATAGAATAAGTTGGGGAGGAGTCCTTCCACTTCAACTTTTGGGAATAGTTTCAGCAGGAATGGTACCAACTCTTCTTGGTATGTCTGGAAGAATTCAGCTGTGAATCTATCTGGTCCTGGACTTTGTTTTCTTTTTTTTGATTGGGAGGCTATTTATTACGGATTCAATTTCAGGGTTCATTACTGGTATTTTCGGGAATCAATTTCTGCCTGATTCAGTCTTGGTAGGGTGTATGTGTCCAGGAATTTATCCATCTCTCCTAGGTTTTCTAGTTTGTGTGCATATTCATAGAAGTCTCTGATGGTTATTTGTGTTTCTGTGGGGGCAGTGAGACTATACCCTTAGTCATTTCTGCTTGCAATTATTTGGATCTTCTCTCTTTTCTTCTTTATTAATGTAGCTAGTGGCCTATCTATCTTATTAATGTTTTCAAAAGCAAACTTCTAAATTTGTTGATCTGTTCAGTGGTTTTTTCATGTCTCAATCTCCCTTACTTCTGATTTTGATTATTTCTTGTCTTCTGCATGCTTTGGGTCGGATTGCTCTTGCTTCTTTAATTTTTCTAGTTGTGATGTTAAGGTTGTTAATTTGAGATCTTTCTAACTTTTTGATGTGGGCATTTAGTGCTATAAATTTCCCTCCTTAACACTGCCTTAGCTGTATCCCAGAGATTCTGGTATGCTGTATCTTTGTTCTTATTAGTTGCAAAAAACTTCTTGGTTTCTGCCTTAATTTCATTCTTTAACCAAAAGTCATTCAGAAGGAGGTTCTTTAATTTTCATGTAACTGCATGGTTTTGAGCAACATTTTTAGTCTTAATTTCTATTTTTATTGTGCTGTGGTCTGAGAGTGTGTTTTATATGATTTCAGTTATTTTGCATTTGCTAAGGATTGTTTTATATCTGATTATGTGGTTGATTTTAGAGTACATGCTATGTGGCAATGAGAAGAATGTGTATATTCTTTTGTATTTGAGTGGAGAGCTCTGTGGAAGCCTATCAGATCCATTTGTTTCAATGTTGAGTTCAGGTGCTGAATATCTTTGTTAATTTTCCACCTCAATGGTCTAATACTGTCAATGGAGTGTTGAAGTCTCCCACTCTTACTGTGTGGGAGTCTAAGTCTTTTTGTAAGTATCTAAGAACTTGTTTTATGAATCTGGATGCTTCTGTGTTGGGTGCATATATATTTAGGATAGTTAGCTCTTCTTGTTGCATTGAACCCTTTATCATTATGTAATGCCCTTCTTTGTCTTTTTTGATTTTTGCTGATTTAAAGTTTGTTTTGTCCAAAATTAGGCATCAACCCCTGCTTTTGTTTCTGATTTCCATTTGCTTGGTACCTCCATTCCTTTATTTTGACCCTATTGGTGTCATTGTGTGTGAGATTTGTCTCTTAAAGGCAACATACCATTGGGTCTTGCTTATTTATTCAGCTTGCCACTCTATGCCTTTTATTTATTTATTTTTTGAGATGAAGTCTTGGTCTGTCACCCAGGCTGGAGTGCAGTGGTACGATCTCAGCTCACTGCAACCTCCGCTTCCCAGGATTTAGTGATTCTCCTGACTCAGCCTCCCGAGTAGCTGGGATTACAGGCGTATATCACCACATCTAGCTAATTTTTGTATATTTAGTAGAGATGGGGTTTCATCGTGTTGGCCAGGCTGGTCTCAAACTCCTGACCCTAGTGACCCACCCACCTTAGCCTCCCAAAGTGCTGGGATTACAGGTGTGAGCCACCATGCCTGGTCTACTCTGTGCCTTTTAAATGGAGTATTTAGCCCACTTACATTCAAAGTTAGTATTGATATGTGTGGATTTGTTCCTGTCATTTTGTTGTTAGCTGGTTATTATTCTGGCTTGTTTGTGTGGTTGCTTTACACTGATCTGTGTACTTAAGTGTGTTTTTGCATTGGCTTGTAAGTCTTTCTACGTTTAATGCCCCTTTTGAGATCTCTTGTATGGCAGGTGTGGTTGTAATGAACTCTCTCAGCATTTGCTTATCTGAAAAAGATCTCATTTCTACTTCTCTGAAGAAGTTTAGTTTGGCTAGATATGAAATTATTGGTTGAAGATTTTTTCTTTAAGATTGTTGAATATAGGCCCCCAGTTTCCTCTGGCTTGTAGGGTTTCTACTGAGAGGTCCCACATTAGCCTGATGGGGCTTCCTTTGTTGTGAACCTGACCTTTCTCTCTAGCTGGCTTTAAAATTCTTTATTTCATTTCAGCTTTGGAAAAATCTGAGTAAGATGTGTCTTGAGGGTGGCCTTCTTGTGTAGAGTCTTGCAGGGGTTTCCCGAATTTGACTGTTGGTCTCTCTAGTGATGTTGGAGAAGTTTTCACGGATAATATCCTGAAATATGTTTTCCAAGTTGTTTACTTTCTTCCTGTCCCTTTCAGGGATGGCAATGATTCATAGATTTGGCCTCTTCATATAATTTCATATTTCTTGGAAGTTTTGTTCATTCCTTTTAAGTCTTCTTTTCTGTTTTTCCGACTGTCTTATTTTAGAAAGCCAGTCTTCAAGTTCTGAGAAGTTTTCCTAAGTTTGGTCTACTCTCCTGTGAATACTTGCAGTTGCATTGTAAAATTCTTGTAGTTTGTTTTTCATCTCTATTAAATCAATTAGGTTCTTTCGTATACTGGCCATTTTGTCTGTTAGCTCCCATATAAATTTCTTGTGATTCTTAGTTTCCTTAGATTGCGTTTTCCCATTCTCCTAAATCTTGATAATCTTTGTCCCTATCCATATTTTAAATTGTATTTCTATCATTTCAGCCAACTCAGCCTGGTTAAGAAATCTTGTTGTAGAACTAGTGCACTCGTTTAGAAACATAAGACACTGTGGCCATTTGAGTTGCTGGAGTTCTTATGCTGATTCTCATCTCTGTGTGTAGATGTTCCTTTAACTGTTGGGCTGCCTCTGATTGAAGTGGTCAGTAGAGGGCAGGGTGGTTGTGCTGGAGTCTCAGGTTGGAGAAGTGAGGACTGGGACTGTTGCTCTGAGGTGGGGAGTCTCCCCTGGCTCTGTGTCACTCCCAGTTGGGCAGTTGTTCTGCCTTGCTTTACACCTTTCTCCATGGGTCATGTTGTTTTCTTGATGAAGCCCAAATGCAATGCATGTACCTGAGTGTTTAATTTAAAGGTGCTGTATTTACTTGCCCCTTCTATTTCTCTCTGTGAAAGTGGCACACACTAGCTGCTTCTAGTCAGCCATCTTGGCCACCACTTTCTAATTTACTTTCTTATCTTTATTGTTTCCTTCTTCTACTTACTTTAGATGTAGTCTTTTACAGCTTACTAAGGTTGACGTTTAGATAATTTAAGACTCTTTAAAAATTTTTGTTTTAATTTTTGTGGGTACATAGTAGGTGTCTATAATTTTGTGGTACAAGAGATGTTTTGTACAGGCAAGCAATGCATAATAATCACATCATGTAAAATGAGGTATCCATTTCCTCAAGCATTTTTCCTTTTTTTGTTACAAAAATTCCATTCATACTTTGTTATTTTACAATGTAAGATTAAATTATTATAGACTATAGTCACTCTGTTGTGCTGTTAAATACTAGGTCTTATTCATTCTTTCAATTTTTTTTGGTATCCATTAGCCATCCCCACTTTCTCCCCACTCTCCTACTATCCTTTCCACCTTCTGGTAACCATTCTTCTACTCTCTGTGTTCCTGAGTTCAATTGTTTTGATTTTTAGGACCCACAAATAAGAGAAAACGTGCAATGTTTGTCTTTCTGTGCCTGGCTTATTTCACTTAACACAATGACCTCCAATTCCTTCCATGTTGTTGCAAATGACAGAATCTTATCCTTTTTTATGACTGATTAGGACTCCATTGCATATAAGTACCACATTTTCTTTAACCATTCACGCGCTGTGTACACTTAGATTGTTTCCAAATCTTAGGTATTGTAAATAGTGCTGCAACAAACAGAAGTGCAGATATCTCTTTGATATACTGATTTCCTTTCTTTTAGATATATACCCAGCAGTGGGATTCCTGGATCAGTAGCTCAGATTTTAGTTTTTTGAGGAACCTCCAAAACGTGCTCCACAAGGGTTGTACTAATTTATATTCCCACCAGTGGACAAGAGTTCTCTTTTCTCCACATCCTCACCAGCATTTGTTGTTTCCTATCTTTTGGATATAAGCTCTTTTAACTCAGGTGAGATGATATCTCATTGTAGTTTGGTTTGAATTTCCCTGATGGTCAATGATATGAGCACCTTTCCATATGTCTGTTTGTCATTTGTCTGTCTTCTTTTGAGAAATGTCTATTCACATTTTTTGCTCATCTTTTGATTGGATTATTCAATTTTTCCTATAGAGTTGTTTGAGCTCCTTATATATTCTGGTTATTATTCCATTGTCATATGGGTAGTTTGCAAATATTTTCTCCCATTCTGTGAGTTGTCTCTTCACTTTGTTAATTATATCTTTTGCTGTGCTGAAGGTTTTTAACTTGATGTACTCCCACTTGTCCATTTTTGCTTTGGTTGCTTTTTGCCTAGACCAACATCCTGGAGAGCTTCCCCAAGGTTTTCTTGTCGTAGTTTAATTGTTTGAGGTCTCAGATTTAAGTCTTTAATCCATTTTGATTTGATTTTTGTATATGGCAAGATATAGGGGTCTAGTTTCGTTTTTCTGCATATGGATATTCAGTTTTCCCAACATCACTTATTGAAGAGTATTTTCCCCAGTGTATGTTCATGGCACCTTTGTAAAAAAGGGTTTTGGATTGTTTGTAGTTCAATCTTGGTAGGTTGCATATGTCCAGGAATTTGTCCATTTCTTCTAAATCTTTCAACTTATTTGCATATAGTTGCTTCTAGTAGCCACTAATGATCTACTGAATTCCTGCAGTGTCAGTTTTAATGTGTTCTTTTTCTTCTTTGAATTTCTCTCTTTTTCTCTTAGTCTGGCTAAAGGTTTTTCAATTTTATTTAACTTTTCAAAAAACCAACTTTTTGTTTCATTGATGTTTTATATTTCTTTCTTCTTTCAATTTCATTTATTTCTGCTCTGATCTATGTCATTTATTCTACTAATTTTGGGGTTGGTTTGCTTTTACTTTTCTAGTTCTTAAAGATGCATTGTTTGGTTTTTTATTTGAAATTTTTATTCTCTTCTGATGTAGACGCTTATAGCTATAAATTTTCTTACTAGTACTGCTTTTGCTGTATCCCATATGTTTTGATATTTCGTGTCATCATTATCATTTGTTTTGAGAAAAATTTTAATTTTCTTAATTTCTTTGTTAATTCACTGGTCATTCAGGAGCATATTGTTTAATTTCCGTATATTTGTATAGTTTCCAAAATTGGTCTTATTATTGATTTCTAGTTTTACTACATTATCGTCAGGGCAGATGCTTAATTTAATTGCAATTATTTTTTAATGTTTTAAGACTTGTTTTGTGACCTAACATATGGTCTATTCTTGAGAATAATATATGTACTGAGAAAATGAATATGTATTGTGCAGCCTTTGGATGAAGTGTTCTGTAAATATCTATTAGTTCCCTTTGGTCTATAGTGCAGATTAAGTCCAATATTATTTGGTTTTCTGTTGGAAGATCTATCCAATTCTGAAAGTGTGGTGTTAAAGTCTTCAGCTATTATTGTACTGGGGTTTATCTCTCACTTTAGCTCTAATAATATTTGCTTTATATATCTGGATGCCCCAGTGTTGGGTGAAT
>NW_012102809.1:6562017-6566992 GCF_000951045.1 Mandrillus leucophaeus
TCTTTATGTCTTCTTACAAAATGAAATATATTTTGTCTGATGTAAGTATAGCTACGCATGTTCTTTTTTGGTTTCCATTGGCATGGAATATATTTTTCTATCTTTTTATTTTCAGTCTGTGTGTGTATTTAAAAGTGAAGTGTGTTTCTTGTAGGCAACAGATCATTGGGTCTTGTTTTTCTATCCTTCCACTGCTCTCAGTCTTTTGACTGGAGTTTAGTTCATTTACATTCAATGTTATTATTGATAAGCAAGAACTTATTCCCACCATTTTGTTATTTGTTTTCTGGTTGTTTTGTGGTCTGCTATTCCTTCTTTCTTTCCTTCCTGTCTTCCTTTTAGTGTAGGTAATTTTCTCTGATGATATGATGTAGTTTCTTGCTTTTTAATTTTTTGTGTATCTGTTGTATGTTTTTGGTTTGAGGTTATGATGAAGCTTACAAATACTATCTTATAACCCATTATTTTAAGCTGATAAAAACTTAACAATGTTTGCATAAACAAAGAAAGAAACAAGCAAAAAACAAAAAGAAAATTAATATTCTACACCTGAACTTCATCTGCCTGCTTTTAAACTTTTTGTTGTTCCTATTTATATCTTATTATACTGTCTGTGTCTTGGAGAGTTGTTGTAGTTATTATTTTTGATTGGTTAATCATTTAGTCTTTCTTCTTAAAAGCAGTTTATACACCACAGTTATGACGTTACAATATTCTGTGTTTTTTGTACTTACTGTTACCAGTGAGTTTTGTGCCTTCAGGTAATTTCTTATTGCTCATTAACATCCTTTCTTTTCTGATTGATGTACTTCCTTTAGCATTTCTTGTAGGACAGGTCTAGTGTTAATGAAATCCCTCAGCCTTTTTTGTCTGCTTTTTGATGTTTGAAGAATATTTTCATCAGATATACTATTCTAGGGTAAAAAGTATTTTTCCTTCAGCACTTTAAATATGTCATGCCACTCTCTCCTGGTCTCTAAGGTTTTCACTGAAAAGTCTGCTTCCTAATGTGTTGGAACTCCATGTATGTTATTTGTTTCTTTTCTCTTGCTGCTTTTAGGATCCTTTCTTTATGCTTGCTGTTTGGGAGTTTGATTATTGAATGCCTTGAGGTGGTTTTCTTGGGACTAATTCTGCTTGGTGTTCTATAGCCTTCTTGTACTTGGATATTGATATTTTTCTCTGGGATTGGGAAGTTCTTTGTTGTAACTCCTTTGAATAAACTTTCTACTCAATCTCTTTTTCTACACTGTTTTCAAAGGTCCATAATGCTTAGATTTTCCCTTTAGAAACTATTTTCTAGATCTCTAGGAGTGCCTCATTATTTTTTATTATTTTTTCTTTTGTCTCCTCTGACTGTTATTTTCAAATAGCCTGTCTTGAAGCTCACTAATTCTTTCTTCTGCTTGATCAGTTCTAATATCAAAAGACTCTGATGCATTCTTCAGTCTGCTAATTGCGTTTTTCAGCTCTAGAATTTCTGCTTGATTTTTTGTAGTTATTTCAATCTGTTTTTAAAAATTGTCTGGCAGAATTCTGAATTGCTTTTCTGTGTTGTCTTGAATTTCTTTGAGGTTCCTCAAAGCAGCTCTTTTAAATTCTTCATCTGAAAGGTCATACATCTTCATATCTCCAGGATTGGTTTCTGGTGATTTATTTAGTTCACTTGGTGAGGTCATGTTTTCCTGGATGTTTTTGATGCTTGTAGATGTTCTTCTGTGTCTGGGCATTGAAAAGTTAGATGTTCATTGTAGCCTGTTTCACTCTGGGCTTGTTTGTGCTCATCATTCTTGATGAGGCTTTCCAAATATTGAAAAGGACTTGAATGTTGTGATCTAAGCTGAATCTGCTTTGGGAGCACCACAAGCCCAGTAATGTTGTGGTTCCTGCAGATTTGTAGAGGTACTGCCTTGATGGCCTTGGACAAGATCCAGAAGAATTCTCTGGATTACAAGGCAGAGATTCTCGTTCTGTTTCTTTACTTTCTCCCAAAGAAACAAAGTCTCTCTTTCTGTGTTCTGAGCCACCTGGAGCTGAAAGTAGAGTGACACAAGCATGCCTGTGACTACAACTACTAGGACTGTGCTGGGCCAGAACTGAAGCCAACACACCACTGTGTCTAACCCAAAGCCTGCTTTAACCACTCCCTGGCTACTGCCTGTGTTCACTCAAGGCTCTGGGGGGTCTACAAGAAGCAGGTGGCAAAGCCAGCCAGGCATGTGTCCTTCCTTTCAGGTGGTGAGTTACCCAGGCTCTAGGCAGGTCCAATAGTGCTGTCCAGGAGTCAGGGACTACAGTAAAAAACCTTAGCAGTTTATCTGGTGTTCCAAAGGCAGAGAAGCTGCACCCCAAGGTTACCACCACCACAGACTCACAGGGAATACTGCCAGACTACCGTCAATGCTCCCTTAAGATCCAAAGGCTCTTTAGTCAGCTTATGGGGAATGCTGACTGGTCTGGGACTCACCCTTTAGAGCAATGGCTCCCACTCTGGCCCAAGAAAGGCACAGAAATGCCATCCAAGGGCCAAGTCCTGGAATCAGGGACCCCAATATCTCACTTGGTACTCTATCCCACTGTGGCTGAGCTGGTACTAAAGGTGCAGACAGAGTCCCCTTTACTTTTCCCTCTTCTTTTCTCAAGCAGAAAGAGTCTTACTCCACAGCCATCAAGCCATCACAACTGGGAATGTGCTGTGTCTCACTTGAAACCAGCAAGTCTCAGGGCCTCACCCAAGGCCTTCAATGTAGTACTTAGGTATTACTGCTGGTTATTCAGGGTCCAAGGGCTCTCCAGTTAGCAAGTGATGAATCCTGCCAGGACTGGGTTCTTCCTTTCATAGCAGCAGGTTCCCTTCTGGTCCAGGGTGTGTCTAGATATGTCTGGGAGCTAGGGCCTGGAAAAGAGGTCTTGCAACTCTAACAAGTGCCTAACGTGCTGTGGCTGAGCTGGTATCCAAGATGCAAGAGAAAGTCCTCTACACTCTTCCTTCTCCTCTCCTCAAGCAGAGGAAATAGATCTCTTCTGGAGCCACAAGCTGTGCAATCTGGGGGTGGGGGAGGGGAGATGCCAGCATTTCCTGAACTACTCTAGCTGATGTCTCAGTAGGTCATGTGGTCCCCGAGTCCACAGTCTGTGGGCCTACTTCAGCACTATGACTTGCCTAGGAGTAGCAGTCCTTGTGGTCAAGACTGCCTTTCAAGTTTATCTATGGCTCCAGAGCACTTTAGCCTATGGTGGCGAGGTGTGCAGGAACTCCAATTCAGACTGCTGGGGTCCTCAACTTCCCTCGGCTAGAGCTGGCTTAAATGCTCTCTCCATGGGCAACTGTCAGCTGAGTTTAGTCTGGTTTCGTTTTCTGCTATAATAGGGCACCACTGAGCTGAGTTCAATGCCTCACAATTGCTGTAGTCTGTCTCTCTGCCTGATGCACAGGAGCTCTCTCTACACCACACCACTGCTGCCAGGGGATGGGGAAGGAGTGGTGTTGGCAATTCAAGACTTTTTTTTTACCTCTTCCATGCCTCTTTCAGCAATATGAAATTAAAAGCAGTTCTGTGAATGCTCATCTGATTTTTGACTTTCATAAAGGGGTGTGTGTGTGTGTGTGTGTGTGTGTGTGTGTGTGTGCGCGTATAGATATTAAATTGATGTCCTTGCAGGGTGGGGGGAACCATTGGTGAAGACTTCTATTCTGCTCTCTTGTTCTACCCCCCAACTTTTTCTTTTATAATAAAGTGTTTATAACTGTAAATACCAGCTTGGTACCATTAAAAGTAATGGCCAAACCCCCAATTGCTTTTGCACTAACCTAATATTTCTCTAAACACTTTTTTAGTTGCATCCCAGATGCTGCAATGTGTGACCTTTTTATTAACATGCAGCTTAAAATGTTTTCTTTTTTTGTTTATTTCCTCTTTTACCTTGGGGTTATTTAGAAAAACACTGTTTGATGTCCAAGTATTCGAGGCAACCCCTGATAAGTTATATTATTGATTTCTAGCTTAATTCCCTTGTGGGCAGAAAATACACTGTATCATGTCTATTATTTTAAACTTATTGAGACTTATTTTATGGATTAGAATATAGTATATCTTAATTAATGATCCATGAATACTTGAAAATAATGTATATTCTACTTTTGTTGGTTGTAATAGTCTCTAAATGTCAATGAAGTAAAATTGGTTAATAATATTGTTCAAGTTTTCTTTATCTTCACTGATTATTTATCTACTTATTCTATCAATTAATAAAAGAAGTGTGTTGAAATGTCCAAATATAATTGTGAATCTGTCTACTTCTTCCTTCAGTTCTATCCATTTCTGCATCATGTGTTTTGAGTGAATGTATTAAATGCATACATATTTAATTAAGCATATTGTTTCCTTGATAAACTTACTCTTTCATCATTATGAATTATCTATCTCTTAATATCTGATAACACATAACATTTCTTTTCTTTCTATTTCTATTTATCTTATATTAACATAGCCTCTACAGTCTTCTTTTTTTTCTTTTTTTAAGATGGAGTTTCACTCTTGTTGCCCAGGCTGGAGTGCAGTAGCGCGATCTTGTCTCTCTGCAACCTCTACTTCCTGGCTTCAAGTGATTCTTCTGCCTCAGCCTCCTGAGTAGCTGGGATTACAGGCATGCACCACCAGGCCCGGCTAATTTTTATATTTTTAGTAGAGATGGGTTTTTGCCACGTTGGCCAGGCTGGTCTCGAACTCTTAATCTCAGGTGATCTGCCCACCTTGGCCTCCCAAAGTGCTGGGATTATAAGCGTGAGCCACCACACCCGGCCTACAGCCTTCTTATGATAAGCATTAGTTATTTAAAATTTTTACCTATATAAATGATGAGTTGATGGCTGCTGATGAGTTGATGGGTGCAGCACACCAACATGGCACAAGTATACATATGTAACAAACCTGCACATTGTGCACATGTACCCTAGAACTTAAAGTATAATAAA
>NW_012102809.1:6567367-6579358 GCF_000951045.1 Mandrillus leucophaeus
TACTTTTGTGCTCCTTCTTTTCAACCTTTACACTAGTGTTGCTATACATTTTAATTTTACATATGTTATAAACTATAATTCTGCACAGTTGTTATTTTTGCTTTAACCAATTATGTTTAAATAAATTAGGAAATGAGAAAATAGTCTCTATAATTGCTCACTCCTGATACTCTTAATTCTTTCATGTACATTCAAGATTTTATCAGTATCAGTTCTCTTCAGCTTAAAAAACTTTTTATTTTTATTTATTTATTTCTCATAGTTTTTTTAAAAAATACTTTAAGTTCTGGGATACATGTGCAGAACATACAGGTTTGTTACATAGGTATACATGGGCCATGGTGGTTTGCTGCATCCATCAACCCGTCACCTACATTAGGTATTTCTCCTAATGCTATCCCTCCCCTAGCCCCCTACTCCCTGACAAGCCCCAGTGTTTGAGGTTCCCTTCCCTGTGTCCATGTGTTCTCATTGTTCAACTCCCACTTATAAGTGAGAACATGCGGTGTCTGGTTTTCTGTTCCTGTGTTAGTTTGCTGAGAATTATGGTTTCCAGTTTCATCCATGTTCCTGCAGAGGACATGAACTTATCCTTTTTTATGGCTGCATAGTATTCCATGGTGTATATGTGCCAAATTTTCTTTATTTAGTCTATCATTGATGGGCATTTTGGGTTGGTTCCAAGTCTTTGCTATTGTGAACAGTGCTGCAATAAACGCATGTTTGCATGTGTCTTTATAGTAGAATAATTTATAATCCCTTGGGCGTGTACCCAGTGATGGGAGTGCTGGGTCAAACGGTATTTCTGGCTCTAGATCCTTAAGGAATTGCAACACTGTCTTACACAATAGTTGAACTAATTAACACTCCCACCAACAGTGTAAAAACGTTCCTATTCCTTCACATCCTCTCCAGTATCCGTTGTTTCCTGACTTTTTAATGATTGCCATTTTAACTGGCATGAGATGGCATTTCACTGTGGTTTTGATTAGCCTTTCTCTAATGACTAGTGATGATGAGCTTTCCTTCATAAATTTGTTGGCCGCATAAATGTCTTCTTATGAGAAGTGTCTATTCATAATCTTTGCCCACTTTTTGATGGGGTTGTTTTATTCTTATGAATTTTTTTTTTAAGTTCCATGTAGATTCTGGATATTAGTGCTTTGTCAGATGGATAGATTGCAAAAATTACCTCCCATTTTGTAGGTTGCCTGTTCATTCTGATGCTAGTTTCTTTTGCTGTGTAGAAGCTCTTTAGTTTAATTAGATCCCATTGGTCAATTTGGGCTTTCATTGCCATTGCTTTTGGTTTTTCAGTCATGAAGTCTTTGCCCATGCCTATGTCCTGAATGGTATTGCCTAGGTTTTCTTTTAGGCTTTTTATGGTTTTAATTCTAACATTTAAGTCTATAATCCATCTTGAGTTAATTTTTGTATAAGGTGTAAGGAAGGGGTCCAGTTTCAGTTTTCTGCATATGGCTAGCCAGTTTTCCCAACACCATTTATTAAATAGGAAATCCTTTCTCTATTGCTTGTTTTTGTCAGGGTTGTCAAAGATCAGATGGTTGTAGATGTGTGGTATTATTTCTGAGGCCTCTGTTCTGTTCTATTGGTCTATATATCTCTTTTGGTACCAGTACCATGCTGTCTTGGTTACTGTAACCATGCAGTATAGTTTAAAGTCAGGTAGTGTGATGCCTCAAGCTTTGTTCTTTTTGCTTAGGATTGTCTTGGCTATACGGGCTCTTTTTTGGTTCCATATGAAATTTAAAGTATTTTTTTCTAATTCTGTGAAGAAAATCAATAGCATCTTGATGGGGATAACATTGAATCTATAAATTACCTTGGGTAGTATGGCCATTTTCACGACATTGATTCTTCCTATTGTTGAGTATGGAATGTTTTTTCCATTTGTTTGTGTCCTCTCTTATTTTCTTGAACAGTGGTTTGTAGTTCCCCTTTAAGAGGTCCTTCACTTCCCTTGTAAGCTGTATTCCTTGGTATTTTATTCTGTTTGTAGCAATTGTGAATGGGAGTTCACTCATGATTTGGCTCTCTGTTTGTCTATTATTTGTGTATAGGAATGCTTGTGATTTTTGCACATTGATTTTGTATTCTGAGACTTTGCTGAAGTTGCTTATCAGCTTAAGGAGACTTGGGGCTGAGATAATTTCTAAATACACAATCACATTATCTGCAAACAGAGACAATTTGACTTCCTCTCTTCTTATCTGAATACCTTTATTTCTTCCTGTTGCCTGACTGCCCTGGCCAGAACTTCCAATACTCTGTTGAATAGGAGTGATGAGAGAGGGCATCCTTGTCTTGTGCCAGTTTCCAAAGGGAATGCTTCTAGCTTTTGCCCATTCAGTATGATATTGGCTGTGGGTTTGTCATAAATAGCTCTTATTATTTTGAGATACATTCCATCAGTACCTAGTTTATTGAGAGTTTTTAGCATGAAGAGGGTGTTGAATTTTATCAAAGGTCTTTTCTGTGTCGATTGAGGCAATCATGTGTTTTTTTGTCATTGGTTCTATTTATGTAATGAATTATGTTTAGTGATTTGTGTATATTGAACCAGCCTTGCATCCCAGGGGTAAAGCTGACTTGATCGTGATGAATAAGCTTTTTGATGTGCTGCTGGATTCAGTTTACCAGTATTTTATTGAGGATTTTAGCATCAATGTTCATCAGGGATATTGGCCTGAAATTTTCTTGTTTTATTGTGTTTGCAGGTTTTGGTATCAAGACGATGCTGGCCTCATAAAATGAGTTAGGGAGGAGTCCCTCTTTTTCTATTGTTTGGAATAGTTTCAGAAGGAATGGTACCAGCTCCTTTTTGTACCTCTGGTAGAATTTGGCTGTAAATTGGTCTGGTCCTGTGCATTTTTTGGTCGGTAGGATATTAATTACTGCCTCAATTTCAGAACTTGTTATTGGCCTCTTCAGGGATTCGACTTCTCCTTGGTTTATTCTTGGGAGGGTGTATGTGTCCAGGAATTTATGCATTTCTTCTAGATTTTCTAGTTTATTTGCATAGAGGTGTTTATAGTATTCTATGACGGTAGTTTGTATTTCTGTGGGATCAGTGATGATATCCCCTTTATCATTTTTTATTGCATCTATTTGATTCTTCCCTCTTTTCTTCTTTATTAGTCTGGCTAGCAGTCTATTTATTTTGTTAGTCTTTTCACAAAATCAGCTCCTGGATTCACTGATTTTTTTTTGAAGGGTTTTTCGTGTCTCTATCTTCTTCAGTTCTGCTCTGATCTTAGTTATTTCTTGTCTTCTGCTAGCTTTTGAATTTGTTTGCTCTTGCTTCTCTAATTTTCAAAATTGTGATATTAGGGTGTTGATTTTAGATCTTTCCTGCTTTCTCCTGTGGACATTTAGTGCTATAAATTTTCCTCTAAACACTGCTTTAAATGTGTCCCAGAGATTCTGGTATGTTGTGTCTGTTCACATTGGTTTCCAAGAACTTACTTATTTCTGCCTTAATTTTTTTATGTACCCAGTAGTTATTCAGGAGCAAGTTATTCAGTTTCCATGTAGTTGCGCCGTTTTGAGTAAGTTTCTTAATCCTGAGTTCTGCTTTGATTGCGCTGTGGTCTGAGAGACTGTTTGTTATGATTTCCATTATTTTGGATTTGATAAGGAGTGTTTTACTTCCAATTATGTGGTCAATTTTACAATAAGTGCGACGTTGTGCTGAGAAGAATGTATATTCTGTTGATTTGGGGTGGAGAGTTCTGTAGATGTCTATTGGGTCTGCTTGGTCCAGAGCTGAGTTCAAGTCCTAAATATCCTTGTTAACTTTCTGTCTTGTTGATCTGTCTAATATTGACAGTGGGGTGTTAAAGTCTCCCACTATTATTGTGTGTGAGTGTAAGCTAGCTCTTCTTGTTGCATTGATCCCTTTACCTATATGTAATGGACTTGTCTTTTTTGATCTTTGTTGGTTTAAATTCTGTTTTATCAGAGACTAGGATTGGAACCTTTGCTCTGTTTTTTGCTTTCCATTTGCTTGGTAAATATTTTTCCATCTCTTTATTTTGAGCCTTTCTGTGTCTTTGCAGATAAGATGGGTCTTCTGAATACCGCACACCAATGGGTCTTGACTCTTCAATTTGCCAGTCTGTGTCTTAACTGGGGCATTTAGCCTGTTTACATTTAAGGTTAATATTATGTGTAAATTTGATCCTGTCATTATGATGCTAGCTGGTTATTTTGTCTGTTAGTTGATGCAGTTTCTTCATAGTGTCAATGGTCTTTACAGTTTGGTATGTTTTTGCAGTGGCTGGTACTGGTTTTTCCTTTCCATATTTAGTGAGCTCTTGTAAGGCAGGCCTGGTGGTGACAAAATCTCTCAGCATATGCTTGTCTATAAAGGATTTTATTTCTCCTTCAATTATGAAGCTTACTTTGGCTGGATATGAAATTCTGGGTTGAAAGTTATTTTCTTTAAAAATGTTGAATATTGGCCCCTACTCTCTTCTGGCTTGCAGGGTTTCTGCCAAGAGATCTACTGTTAGTCTGATGGGTTTTCCTTTGTGGGTAACCTGACCTTATTTTCTGGCTGCCCTTAACATTTTTTTCCTTCATTTCAACCTTGGTGAATCTGACAATTATGTGTCTTGGGGTTGTTCTTCTCGAGGAGTATCTTTGTGGTGTTCTCTGTCTTTCCTGAATTTGAATGTTGGCCTGTTTTGCTAGGTTGGGGAAGTTCTCCTGGATAATATCCTGAAGAGTGTTTTCCAACTTGGTTCCATTTCCCTGTCACTTTTAGGTATACCAATCAAACATAGGTTGGGTCTTTTCACATAATCCTATATTTCTTGGGTGCTTTGTTCATTCTTTTTCATTTTTTTTTTCCTTTAATCTTGTCTTCACACTTTATTTCATTAAGTTGATTTTCAGTCTCTGATGTCCTTTTTTCCATTTGATTGATCCAGCTGTTGATAGTTGTGTATGCTTCATGAAGTTTTCATGCTGTGTTTTTCAGCTCCATCAGGTCATTTATGTTCTTCTCTAAACTGGTTATTTTAGTTAGCAGTTCCTCTAACTTTTTTCAAGTTCGTAGCTTCCTTGCCTTGGGTTAGAACATACTTCTTTACCTCAGAGTTTGTTATTACCCACCTTCTGAGGCCTGCTTATGTCAATTTGTCAAACTCATTGTCTGTCCAGTTTTGTTCCCTTGCTGGTGAGAAGTTGTGATCCTTTGGAGGAGAAGAGGCATTCTGGTTTTTTTGAATTTTCAGCCTTTTTGCACTGGTTTTTCCTTATCTTCGTGTATTTATCTACCTTTGGTCTTTGATGTTGGTGACCTTCAGATGCGGTTTCTGCACTGGTTTTTCCTTATCTTCGTGTATTTATCTACCTTTGGTCTTTGATGTTGGTGACCTTCAGATGCGGTTTCTGTGTGGACGTCCTTTTTGTTGATGTTATTCCTTTCTGTTTGTTAGTTTTCCTTCTAACAGTCAGGCCCCTCTGCTGCAGATCTGCTGGAGTTTGCTGAGGTCCACTCTGGACCCTGTTTGCCTGGGTATCACTAGTAGAGGCTGCAAAACAGCAAAGATTGCTGCCTATTCCTTTCTCTGGAAGCTTCATCCCAGAGGGGCACCAGCCAGATGCCAGCTGGAGCTCTCCTGTATGAGGTGTCTGTCAACCCCTGCTGGGAGGTGTCTCCCAGTAGGAGGCATGGGGGTCAGGGACCCACTTGAGGAGGCAGTCTGTCCCTTAGTAGAGCTTGAGTGCTGTGCTGGGAGATCTGCTACTCCCTTCACAGCTGGCAGGCAGGAACGTTTAAGTCTGCTGAAGCTGCGCCCACAGCCACCCCTTTTCCCAGGTGCTCTCTCCCAGGAAAATGGGAGTTTTATCTATAAACCCCTGACTGGGCTGCTGCATTTCTTTCAGAGATGTCCTGCCCAGAGAGGAGGAATCTAGAGAGGCAGTCTGGCCACAGCATCTTTGCTGAGCTATGATGTGCTCCTCACAGTTTGAACTTCCTGGTGGCTTTGTTTAAATTGTGAGGGGAAAACTGCCTACTCAAGCCTCAGTAATGGCAGACGCCCCTTCCCCCACCAAGTTCGAGCATCCCAGGTCGACTTCAGACTGCTGTGCTGGCAGTGAGAATTTCAAACCAGTCAATCTCAGCTTGCTGGGCTCTGTGGGTGTGTGACCCACTGAGCTAGACCACTTGGCCCTCTGGCTTCAGCCCTTTTCCCAAGGCAGTGAATGGTTCTGTCTCACTGGCATTCCAGGGGCCACTGGTGTACAAAAAACAACTCCTGCAGCTAACTTGGTGTCTGCCCCAACAGCTGCCCAATTTTGTGCTTGAAACCCAGGGCCCTGGTGGTATAGGCACCTGAAGGAATCTCCTGGCTTCCGGGTTGCAAAGACTGTGGGAAAAGTGTAGTATCTGGGCTGGAATGCACCTTTCCTCATGGCACAGTCCCCAAGGCTTCCCTTGGCTAGGGGAGGGAGTTCCCTGACTCCTTGCATTTCCTCGGTGTAGTGACACCCCACCCTGCTTCAGCTTGCCCTCCTGGGCTGCACCCACTGTCTAACCAGTCCCAATGTGATGAGTTGGGTACCTCAGTTGGAAATGCAGAAATCATCCATCTTCTGCATTGATCTTGCTGGGAGCTGCAGACTGTAGCTGTTCTTATTCGACCATCTTGCCAGCTACCTAAAAACCTTTTTAAAATAATTCTTGTAGAGAAGATCTGGTAGAAACACATTTTCTCAGCTTTTCTTTCTCTGGAAAATGTACTTTTTATCTTATATTTTGAAAGAGATGTTGGCTGGGGATAGAATTGCAGGCTGATAGTCTTTTTGATCTCCCTTTAGCATCTTAAATATGGCTTTTTTTTTTTTTTTGCTTTGCATTGTTTTGCTGAGTAGAACAATATGATTTCTTATTGCTATTACCTCTATGTAATATGCCTTTTCTCCTTTGTTGCTTTTAATGTTTTTCTCTTTACCACTGGTTATTTGCTTTTTGTGATACGCTGTGGTATGAGTTTCTTTGTTTATCCTGCTTTGGATTTGTTGAGCTGCTTTAATAAACCCATAGGGGATTAAGTTTTTTTATCAAACACCAAACATTTTTAACTATTGTTACTTCAAATACATTTTCTCTTTTCCTTTTTTCTGGAATCCCAATTATATATCTTTTAGATCACTTGCTATTGTTTTACATGTTATTGAGGCTGCAGTCATTTTTTTAGGATTTTTTTTTTTTGTAGACTTCTGCTGAAGTTTTTATTGCACTATCTTCAATTGTCTAACCTGCTGTTAAACCCAGTGAATTTTTTTTTGCATTTCAAATATACTTTTGTGTTCTAAAATTCCTATTTAGTTTTAAAAAATACTTTCTGATTCTCTATTAAAATTTCCTGCTCTTTCCATTACTATGTGTATGCTTTCCTAAAAATCTTTCCCAATGTTAACTCATAATTAATTATAACTATAATTATGGTTATACTTATTATATTGTAATTATAGCTAATTACAATTACAGGTTAACATAATTATATGTTACTTACATGTTATAAGTTAACATAATTATAGTTATATCAACTCTTATAATGTTCTTGTCTATTAATTCCATCATCCCTGTCATTTTTGGGTCTTTTCTCCTAATTATGAGTCATATTTTCCAGCTACTTTGCACATCTAGTAAATTTTAATCCTGATTCTACATTTTTATAGGTGCTGTAATTTTGGGTTTCTAAATTTTGTTTTATGAGTTAATGGAGTATTTGTCCTTGGAGGACAAAGTTAATTTATGTGAGTGTTAACTTGATCCTTTTAATGCTGGTTTCACAGTGTTATTATGGTGAGTCAAGAGAAGCCTTTATTTCAAGGCTGAATTATCCCTACTTCTGAGGCATGGGTGTTCTATATTGAAGACTATTTGTTTTTAACCATTTTATAGCCTAGGTGAGCTCTGGTAATTGTTCAACTTGCAGGTCTCAGTAGTTCATTTCCTGGTCATTGCTCTTTGCTTGACTTTTTGGAGTCTCACCCTATGCATATGCAGCTTGCCATTTAGGCAAGGACTCATGAGGACCTCTATGCTGATTTCTGGACCTCCTCTTCATAGCTGTCTTCAATATCACACCCTGTTTCACAAAATTTTGATACTTTCAGAGTCCTGAATTCCAACCTCCATGTCCTTAATGCTCAACAGAACTATTGTGCTTTATTTGGGTTCAACCTTCTAGCACTGCAACCTGAAAGGGACTTGCAGGAAGAAAGCTGGAGAGAACACGGGGCTCATTTTGTTTCTTTCCTTTCTTTCAAGCATCAAAGTTCTGTACTGTCTTATACTCAACGTCTTGAAACATTTATTTTTTACTAAATTTTGTTTAGATAAAAAACCAGTCTCATAGCACTCTTTCATCATGACCAGAAGTTGAAGTACCTTGCTAATATTTTTAAAAAAGAACTCAGAGTCCTTTGCTCTCACCGTTGGTAATAGCTTCATTGTGAATTGATAGAACACAAATGGTCAATGACAAATTATATAACCTTCCAGATCTTGTGTCAGTTTCCTTAAGAAATTCACAGATAGATGGGTTTCAGTTGGCAAAATATTATAGATTATTTATAGCATTTACATTAGAATATATATATACACACACATACAGAATAATCCTTAAATGATTGGCATTTAACATATCTTTTATAGACTCTACAATAACAGAATAGTATTAATTTGACTTAATTTTGTGCATGTTTCCTCATTATTTCAGTTAGTTCTTTGTGAAATAGTTTGGATCAATTAGTCACTCTCTTTGTCTTATTTATCTCCTTTCTAGTGGTTATTAGAGTTGATAAAATGGAGCAATTAACAGAAATATGATTTTAATTTCAATCATCTGTTATTTGAAAAAATGTTATTTTATCAGCATAAGCTATGTAAGAGCAAACTTGTTTTATATACAAGAAGTAGTAACTGTAGCTATTTTTTTTTTAACTTTGAGTTCCAGGATACACGTGCAGAATGTGTAGGTTTTTAAAATAGGTATACATGTGCCATGGTGGTTTGCTGCACTTATCAACCCATCATCTAGGTTTTAGGTCCTACATGCATTAAGTATTTGTCCCAAAGCTCTCCCTCCCCTTGTTCCCCATCCCCTGATAGGCCCTGGTGTATGTTGTTCCCTTCCCTGTGTCCATGTGTTCTCATTGTTCAACTCCCACTTATGAGTGAGAACATGCAGTGTTTGGTTTTCTGTTCCTGTGTTAGTTTTCTGAGGATGATGGCTTCAAGTTTCATCCACATCCTACAAAGGACATGGTCTCATTCTTTTTTATGGCTGCATAGTATTCCATGGTGTGTATATACCACATTTTCCCTTTCTTCCTTCCTTTCTTTCTTTCTTTCTTTTTACAGAGTTTCTCTCTGTCACCCAGGCTAGAGTGCAGTGGTGCGATCTTGGGTCACTGCAACCTCAGCTTCCCAGGTTCACACCATCCTCCTGCCTCAGCCTCCCAAGTAGATGGGACTACAGGTGCCTGCCACCACACCTGGCTAAGTTTTTTGTGTGTTTTTAGTAGAGATGGAGTTTCACCATGTTAGCCAGGATGGTCATGATCTCCTGACCTCATGATCTGCCCTCCTTAGCCTCCCAAAGTGCTAGTGAGAGGTGAAGCCAGCTGGACTTCCTGGGTTGAGTGGGGACTCGGAGAATTTTTCTGTCTAGCTAAAGGTTTGTAAACACACCAATCAGCACTCTGTGTCTAGCTAAAGGTTTGTAAACGCACCAATCAGCACTCTGTAAAAATGCACCAATCAGCACTCTGTAAAATGGACCAATCAGTGCTCTGTAAAACAGATCAATCAGCAGGAGGTGGGTGGGGCCAAATGTGGGAATAAAAGCTGGCCTCCCAAGCCTGCAGGGGCAACCTGCTGGGGTCTCCTTACACGCTGTGGAAGCTTTGTTTTTTCGCTCTTCGCAATAAATCTTGCTGCTGCTCACTCTTTTGGTCTGCACTACCTTTATGAGCTGTAACACTCACCGTGAAGTTCTGCAGCTTCACTCCTGAAGCCAGCAAGACCACGAACCCACCAGGAGGAAGGAACAACTGTGGACGCACCACCTTTAAGAGCTGTAACACTCACTGTGAAGGTCTGCAGCTTCACTCCTGAAGTCAGCGAGACCATGAACCCACTGGGAGGAACGAGTGACTCTGGACGTGCCACCTTTAAGAGCTGTAACACTGTGAAGGTCTGTGACTTCACTCCTGAAGTCAGCAAGACCACGAACCCACCAGAAGGAAGAAACTGCAGACACATCTGAACATCTGAAGGAATAAACTCCAGACACACCATCTTTAAGAACTGTAACACTCACCCCAAGGGTCCGCAGCTTCATTCTTGAAGTCAGTGAGACCAGTAACTCACTAGAAGGAACTAATTCCGGACACACTGCAATTACAGGCATGAGCCATCATGCCAGGCCCCCATATTGTCTCTATCCAGGCTATCATTGATGGGCATTTGGGTTGGTTCCAAGTCTTTGCTATTGTAAGTAGTGCTGCAATAAACATACATGTACATGTGTCTTTACAGTAGAATGATTTCTGTTCCTTTGGTTAATAGCCAGTAATGAGATTGCTGGGTCAAATGATATTTCTGGCTTTAGGTCCTTGAGGAATCTCTACATTGTCTTCCACAATGGTAGAATTAATTTACATTCCCACCAACAGTATAAAAGCATTCCTACTTCTCTGCAGCCTCACCAGCATCTATTGTTTCATGACTTTTTAATAATCGCCATTCTGACTGGTGTGAGATGGTATCTCATTGTGGCTTTGATTTGCATTTCTCTAATGATCAGTGATGATGAGCCTCTCTTCATATGTCTGTTGGCCACATAAATGTCTTTTTTTGGAAAGTGTCTGTTGATATCCTTTGCTCACTTTTTGATGTGGTCGTTTGTTTTTTCTTGTAAATTTGTTTAAGTTCCTTGTAGATTCTAGATATTAGAACTTTGCCAGATGGATAGATTCCAAAAATTTTCTCCCATTCCATAGATTGCCTGTTCACTCTGATGCTAGTTGCTTTTGCTGTGCAGAGGCTCTTTAGTTTAAGTAGGTCCCATTTGTCAATTGTGGCTTTTGGTGTTTTCATCATGAAGTCTTTGTGCATGCCTATGTCCTGAATAGTATTGCCTGGGTTTTCTTCTAGGGTTTTTATGGTTTTAGGTATTACGTTTAAGTCTTTAATCCATCTTGAATTAATTTCTGTATAAAGTGTAAGGAAGGGGTCCAGTTTCAGTTTTCTGCTGATGGCTAGCCAGTTTTCCCAGTACCATTTATTAGATAGGGAATCCTTTCTCCATTGCTTGTTTTTGTCAGGTTTGTCAAAGGTCAGATGGTTGTAGGTGTGTGGTGTTATTTCTGAGGTCTCTGTTCTGTTCCATTTGTCTATATGTCTATTTTCATACCAATACCATGCTGTTTTGGTTACTATAGCCTTGTAGTATAGTTTGAAGTCAGGTAGCATGATACGTCCAACTTCATTCTTTTTGCTTAGGATTGTCTTGGCTATATGGACTTTTTTTTGGTTCCATATTAAATTTAAAGTAGTTTTTTCTAATTCTGTGAAGAAAGTCAATAGCACCTTGATGGGGATAACATCGAATCTATAAATTACTTTGGGCAGTATTGCCATTTTCACAATACTGATTTTTCCTATCCATGAGCATGGAATGTTTTTCCATTTGTTTGTGTTCTCTTATTTCTTTGAGTAGTAGTTTGTAGTTCTCTTTGAAGAAGTCCTTCACGTCCCTAGTAAGTTGTATTCCTAGGTATTTTATTCTCTTTGTAGCAGTTGTGAATGGGAGTTCACTCATAATTTGGCTCTCTGCTTGTCTATTGTTGATGTATAGAAATGTGTGTGATTTTTGCACATTGATTTTGTGTTCTGAGACTTTGCTGAAGATGGTTATTGGCTTAAGGAGTTTGGGGGTTGAG
>NW_012102809.1:6579975-6615059 GCF_000951045.1 Mandrillus leucophaeus
TTGTACCTCTGGTAGAATTCAGCTGTGAATCCATCTGGTCCTGGGCTTTTTTTTGGTTGGTAGGCTATTAATTACTGCCTCAATTTCAGAACTTGGTATTGATCTATTGAGAGATTCAGCTTCTTCCTGCTTAATCTTGGGAGAGTGTGTGTGTCTAGTAATTTTTCCATTTCTTCTAGATTTTCTAGTTTATTTGCATAGAGGTATTTATAGTATTTTCTGATGGTAGTTTGTATTTCTGTGGGATCAGCGGTGATACCCGTTTATCATTTTTTATTGTGTCTATTTGATTCTTCTCTTTTTTCCTCTTGATTAGTCTGGCTAGCAGCCTATTTTGCTAATTTTTTCACAAAACTAGCTCCTGGATTCATTAATTTTTTGAAGTCTTTTTTTGTGTGTCTATCTCCTTCAGTTCTGCTCTGATCTTAGTTATTTCTTATCTTCTGCTAGCTTTTGAATTTGTTTGCTCTTGCTTCTCTAGTTCTTTGAATTGTGATGTTAGGGTGTTGATTTTAGATCTTTCCCACTTTCTCTTGTGGGCATTTAGTGCTATAAATTTCCCTCTTAATGCTGCTTTAACTGTGTCCCAGAAATTCTGGTATGTTGTGTCTTTGTTCTCATTGGTTTCAAAGAACATCTTGATTTCTGCCTCAATTTTCTTATTTTCCCAGGAGTCACTCAAAAACAGGTTGTTCAATTTCCATGTAGTTGTGTGGTTTTGAGTGAGTTTCTTAATCCTGAGTTCTAATTTGATTGCACTGTGGTCTGAGAGACTGTTATGATTTTAGTTCTTTTGCATTTGCTGAGGAATGTTTTACTTCCAGTTATGTGTCCGATTTTAGAAGAGGCACCATGTGGCATTGAGAAAAATATATATGCTGTTGAATTGGGATGAAAAGTTCTGTAGTTGTCTATTATGTCTGCTTGATCCAGAACTGAGTTCAAGTTGTAAATATCTTTGTTAATTTTCTGTCTTGTTGATCTGTCTAATATTGACAATGGGGTGTTAAA
Source organism: Mandrillus leucophaeus (assembly GCF_000951045.1). NCBI lineage: Eukaryota > Metazoa > Chordata > Mammalia > Primates > Cercopithecidae > Mandrillus > Mandrillus leucophaeus. Next base: position 6,580,987 of record NW_012102809.1, read on the forward strand.
GTCTCCCACTATTATTGTATGGAAGTCTGAGTCTCTGTACAGGTCCCTAAGAACTTGTTTTAGGTATCTGCGTGCTCCTGTGTTGAGTGCATATATATATAGAATAGTTAGCTCTTCTTGTTGCATTGATCCTTTTACCATCATTTAATGTCCTTCTTTGTTGTTTTTTGATTTTTGTTGGTTTAAAGTCTGTTTTATCAGGTACTAGTATTGCAACCCCTTCTATTTTTTTGTCTTCCATTTGCTTGGTAAATATTTCTCCATCCATTTATTTTGAGTCTATGTGTGTCTTTGCACGTGAGATGGGTCTCCTGAATACAGCACACAGATAGGTCTTGACTCTATCCAATTTGCCAGTCTGTGCCTTTTAATTGAGGCATTTAGCCCATTTACATTGAAGGTTAATATTGTTATGTGTGAATTTGACCCTGTCATCATGATGCTAGCTGGTTATTTTGCACACCAGTTGATGCTGTTTCTTTATAGTGTCACTGGTCTTTATATTTTGGTGTGTTTTTGTAGGGGCTGGTACTGGTTTTTCCTTTCCATATTTCGTGCTTCCTTCAGGAGATCTTGCTAAGCAGGCCTGGTGGTGATAAAATCCCTTAGCATTTGCTTGTCTGGAAGGATTTTATATCTCTTTCGCTTCTGAAGCTTAATTTGGTTGAATATGAAATTCTGGGTTGCAAATTCTTTTCTTTAAGAATGTTGAATATTGGCTCCCACTGTCTTCTGGCTTACAGGATTTCTGCTGAGAGGTCTGCTGTTAGTGTGGTGGGCTTCTCTTTGTAGGTGATCTGACCTTTCTCTCTGGCTGTCCTTAACATTTTTACCTTCATTTGACCTTGGAGAATCGGAGACCTTGGAGAATTATGTGTCTTGGGGTTTTGCAGTAGGCTAGTCAAGATTTCATAATAGTTTGAAAATTTAACTTTTATCATTAAAATATGTATCTGAGAAAGAACTTTTAATAATTCATTGACTATGATAATTGATTCTCTGTAAACATTTTTGGGGTCATAATTTTAAAAACCAAACTGTCTTTTACTAAAGAAAGTCGAATAAAATTATTTTTTATTATATATGTCATAAGGAAAGATCACTGTACAAATAGAAATCAAATTCATCAAATGAAGCTACTCCTGACTTTTGTGCATGTTCTGTTCACTGTAAAATTGTGTAAATTATCAATGATTACTTTTGCATTTTTTCCTGATTTTTACTTATCTTAATTTTTAAGATTGTGGCTTCCTGGCTGGGAGTGTACCAGTTCTCATCATCTTCTTTATTTTGTTCTGTTGTCATTTCCATTATCCATCCTTTTTACCATACTGTTTTGTTTGTTTTGTTTTGTTTTGTTTTGAGATGGAGTCTCTTTCTGTGGTCAGGCTGAAGTGCAGTGGTGCCATCTCGGCTCACTGCAACCTCCGCCTCCTGGGTTTAAGTGATCCTCCTGCCTCAGCCTCCTGATTAGCTGGGACTACAGGCATACACCACCATGCCCAGCTAATTTTTTGTATTTTTAGTGGAGACAGTGTTTCACCATGTTGGCCAGGATGGTCTTGATCTCTTGGCCTTGGCCTTGTGATCTGCCCATCTCAGCCTCCCAAAGTGCTGGGTTTACAGGCATGAGCCACTGCACCCGGCCTTTTGAAAAAAAAAAAAATTCTGATATTGACTATTACAGGGTGTACTTTCCCTTGCAATAACATTAACAAGTTTTGACATTTGCCTTTTTATTTTAACATCATTTCAAACTTAAAGAAAAGTTGGAAGTATCCATACAAAAACCTTTCATGCTTAACCATTTCAGTGTAAGTTTCTGACAAGATATTCCATCACTTCCTGAATACTTTAGAGTATATTTTCGTTGAACAGTGGCATTCATCTACATACCTATAACAGAAATGTGATCCCCAATGTTGGAGGTAGGGCCCAGTGAGAGATGTTTTGTTCATGGGGTGAATCCCTCATGCATGACCTGGTGCTATCCCAGCACTAATGAGTGAGTTTTCACTCTATTAGTTACCATGAGATCTGGTTGTGAAAAATAGTCTGAAACCTCATCCTCTATCTCTTGCGTGCTGTCTCACCATGTGACACACCTGCTCATCCTTCACCTTCTGTCATCAGTAAAAGCTCCTTGAGGCCTCACCAGAAGCCAAGCAGTAATGAGTGAGTTTTCACTCCATCAGTTACCACAAGATCTGGTTATGAAAAATAGTCTGAAACCTCCTCCTCTCTCTGTCTCTTGCATCCTCTCTCACCATGTGACACACCTGCTTCCCTTTCACCTTCTGTCATGAGTAAAAGCTCATTGAGGCCTCACCAGAAGCCAACCAGTTGTTGGTGCCATGCTTATATAGCCTGCAGAACTGTGAGCCAAATAAACCCCTTTTCTTTATAAATTATCCAGTGTCAAGTATTCCTTTATAGAGATTCAAAATGGGCAAATACGATCCCACAGTGGTCCACAGCAACAGCGGTGGGATTTGTCATAGGGGTGAATGGTAGTGCCTGGCTTCCTCCCTCCCTTCTTGGCCTGGTGGAAGCAGCAGCAATGATGGCATTGGTCCCAGGGCAGGATGTATTCCTCTGGGAGCTTGGCTCCTAGAATGACACCAAGCTGTAGCTACTCAGGTTTTGGATGCCTGTGGGACTCTGTGTGAGTCTCCTTTCTGGAGCAATGCCTCTGTGCAATCTCTAGAAATCTCCCTATCTTAGCCTTGAGCCCACATGGATTGAGGGATTCTCCTGTAAGTAAGATATTAAAAGACCATGGCAGCAAAGGGGAGCCCTGGAAGGCTCCCTCTTATCCTGTACCATGTCTGGGAGCTTCTCTTGGCTTCCTGCCAACCCTAGCCAAGCAGGAGGTCTTGCTTCCCTCTCCTTACTAGCTGTCGGTGCTTCCCTTCACTTCTGTGTTGAATCCCAGTGTCTCTCCTAGACAATCTATTTTAAGTGTGAATATCTACTTGCTATTTTGGTTCCTCTCTGTGGAGGAGGAGTGTACTAGCTGCATCTAGTCAGCCATCTTGAACCTTCCCCCGCTTTTGTAAAGTGTTTCTTAATTTAGGTTTCCCTGATGTTTCTTTATGATTCTGTTCAGGTTATGCTTCTGTGGCAGGAATATCACAGGAGCATTGTTATTATCTTCTCATTGCATTATATTAGGTGACACATGATTTGGATTTGTCCCATTATCAGTGATGTTAACTTTGATCATTTGATCAAGGTGATGTCTACCAGGTTTCTGCACTGTTAAGCTACTGTTTTCTCTTTTGCAATTAATATATGTTTTGTGGGGAATTTTTTCAAGACTGTTTAAAATATCTCCTTTGTCATAAAACTTTCACACTCTAGTTTTAGCATCCATTGGTGTTTCTTGACTAAATTAATTATTACTGTGATGGTTGCTAAATTGTTATTTTCTAATTCAATTTTTCTTCTATATTACTTGGTGTAAGGCAAACACTTCTATCTATTTGTGTATGTATGTATGTATGCATGTATGTATGTGTGTATGTATGTAGATATACATTTATAGTACCAAGGACTCCTAGCTTACTCAAATGAGTTACAATCTATTACTATCATTACTATTAGATGCCAAAACTGTATCAGGTCTTTTGTCATGTTCCTATTACTCTTTGAGCACTTCATCACTTTCTGCCATAAAATAATCCAGGCTCATCTTGTATTTTCCCTGCCCTGCCTTGAAATTAGTCTTTTCTCCCAGGAGTCTTGGTAGTTTTCTCTGGAAAATGCATTTAGAATCCACAGTGTGCTTAAGGTGTGCTCTTAGCTGTTGGGCGTCAGTACCAGTGGACTTAGTGGGTGAATTAGGTACATGGGTACATACATAAATACACATGTTTATATTTATTTTCATATTTGTCTGTCTATATATGGAAAGTTGTGAGTTCGCATCAATATTTCCAATTTCAGTTCAATACTACAGAGATCAGTCTTGTTTTTTCCCTTTTCCTATTTGTAACTATCTTCAATATATTTACTTATCAGTCATCAGTACTGGCCCCCACTTCCCCCCACTGCAAAGACACTTTCCTCTCCTAGCTTGGGCTCTAATACACTGTCCTGGGCCACCACCAGCATGCGATGGGGATGCCTTTCTTTCCTGTCTTGGTACTTTCACATCCACATCATGTCCCCATCCCCACCTAGCATGGCTCCATTGGCCTGTGCTTAGGCTGCAGATTTCACCACCCTCCCATTATGACACCCTCTTCACCTTGCTCTGTCTCCAACAATCTGTGTTGGGCTGATACTGGTCCCCTGTAAAGACCTCTCCTCATCCAGCTTGTGTGCTGATACTATTTTCCAGGGCTGCTTCCATCATACCATCCCATAGGAACCTCTTCCTCTTCCTGTTGAGGTTCTGACAGCCCATGTTGTACTGTGACCATCCCCCACCCGGGGGAGCTGGTTCATCTTGCCTGGGCTTCATTGCCCATGCTAGGTTTCTGTTCACCACAATCCTCCACCCCACTTAGCTGCACTTAATAATATTTTCCCCAAAACATCCAGAAGAAAATACAATTTGAAGTAGAAGGTAAACAGCAAGGCAAGAAGAAATGCTTGAAGAATGCTTTCACATTTTGAAACTTCTGCATCTCCTTTCTTTTAGTTTACATTTTGGTTCCTACTAGGATTCTTACTTTCAGTTACATTTGAATTGTAGTAAAATGTAGAATTTTGAATACATCTCAAAATTTATCTGACATTAAGGCATGAGAAAGAGCAATTCAAATGCATTTTAAAATTACTGCTATGTTATACTTAGTTGTATAATTGCATAATAAAATTACTATTACATCATACACTTGACTTATTGATGAATATGTGTAGGAGTTGATCACTGGAACATTTGTTTTTTTTAGCTTGTTTCACTGCATCAGCAGGAAGTTTCATAATATTTCACCTGGAACTACCAGACATTATTTGGATTAGGTGCATCAAGCTGCTAAGATATGATCTGATATGTTGGGATGCATACGGAAGCTCACTTGCTAATGTAATTGCTTGTGTGTTTAAACGCAAGATTTTTCATAATTGTATTTTATGTTATTCCCATAAAACAGTCACATGATGTGTTTAAAACTATATATGCCATATTATTTAGTAGAGTTCTTTCATTTTGACTTGGTATTGACAAGAACTGAAGCCTTAGTTTACAAGCTTACACAGACCAGCTTCAAGCTCTCTACATTTTATACCTTGTTTCTTCCACATACATCCAGTGCTGGGCACCATAGGTCACATTCACCTGTACCATAGTAGATCTTTGGCCCTGCACTTTTGTAAATAAAAGATGGCAGTATTATTCCTAGAAGTCATCCTTCGGCTGAGACAACTAGAAGTAACTTCACTATACACTAGAGAGGTGATGAACCACAGAAGTATATTCAACTAAATATAAAGTGAATCTATCCCCAATATATCCCTCCCTTATTTGGGTCCCCAAAACGCCTGTGTATAGTCTAATGCCATCTAATACAAAGAGAAATAGGCTGGGGGAAAACTGATAATTTAACTAATTATGGTGAAACCTTCTTCCTTTTACAGTTTTTAAAAATAGTTATGATCATGTCAAAACAATGCCAGTGCTCCTTCAGAGCTTTAGAAGGGCACAGTGCAAGTGAGTGGCCCTGGAGCGTGAGCTTGTCAGCGTCAAGGCTCATCTTTCTGAGCAATGGCTGAAGTGGGATCTCTGTTACTGCACACATGTTTGGCGCCTTGGAGTGCATTTGACCCTCATCTTATATGTCCTGGGCCCTATGATTTTGTGATACCCTGAGACTCTGACCTTAAACAGTTTTCATTCTCAATAAGTCCATAGATTTTGGGAGAAATGCAAAGAAATAGTAAAAACTAAAAAGGCATGCTTTTAGTTTGGTGTAAAGGAGAGTTTAAGCAGTCTTTTCAATGTGGATTATGAATCTCTCCAATAAGTGAAAATGAAATTAAATTCAACTTACATTTACTTGAGAACTTACTATAAGTAAAGCATTATAGAGGTAATATGGAAAAACACAGAACTTAGACAAATCGTATGGATTAACTAATCTTATCTAAATGGCCTTATAAAATGGTTCATTAAACCTGGCTTAGGTGATTAAATAAGAAAAATTATTTTGCAGATCAGGAAGTATAACTTTGAATTTGTAACCTTTGGCATCCCTAATGGCAATCTATCTTCCTGAGATGAATATTAACCAAAGAGCAGATAATAAATTGGCATTTTAAGACTAGAGTGATTCTGTGTTTCAACAACTAACATGAAGCGGAATAATCAGTGTGGGTTTATAAACTGCCTACACCATCAAAAGATCAACAAAAAGCAGAGTTTCGTTATTCAACTTTATATAGCTTTTTCCTCATCTTTTCTATGTCTTTCCCTTTCTCTCTAAATATAAGAAACAGATGTAAATGTGATAGAATTAAAGGGAAATTATCATAAAAGTCAATGAAAATAGGTCTGGCTACAAACGACTGCATATTGAGAGAAAGAGAGAGAGAGAGAGAGGCTATTGTCTTTATCTTAAGGTCTCTTTCAAAATTTTTTATTTTTCATTTTTGTGGGTATGTAGTAGGTGTTTATATTTGTGGGTTACATGAGATATTTTGATACAGGCATGCAATGCATAATTATCATATCAGGATAAAGTATCCATCACCTCAAGCATTTATTCTTTGTGTTTCCAACAATCCAACTATATTCTTTTAGTTATTTAAAAATGTACAATTAAATTATTTTTTACTATAGTTGCCCTATTATATTATCAGATACTAGGTCTTATTTATTCTTTCTACTTTTTTTTGTACTCATTAACCATCCTTTCTCCTGTCCCTTCTCACTGACTACCCTTCCTAACTTCTGGTAACCATCCTTCTATTCTCTGTCTCCATCAGTTCAATTGTTTTAACTTTTAGCACCCACAGATAATGAAGAACATGTGATGTTTGCCTTTCTGTGCCTGGTTTATTTCACTTAACATAATGACCTCCAGTTCTATATATGGTGTTACAAGTGACTGAATCTCATTCTTTTTTTCTCCATTGCGTATATGTACTATATTTTCTTTATCTGTTTGTCAGTTGATGGACACTTAGGTAGCTTCTGAATCTTGCCTATTATAAGCAGTGCTGCAATGAACATGAGAGTGCAGATATCTCTTTGATATACTGATTTCCTTTCTTTGGGGTATATACCTAGGAGTGGAATTGCTGGATCATATGGTAACTCTATTTTTAGTTTTTCTGAGGAACCTCTAAACTGTATTCCACAGTGGTTGTACTAATTTACATTCCCGCCAGTGTACAAGGGTTCCCTTTCCTCCACATCCTTGTCAGCTTTTGTTATTGCCTGTTTTATGGAAATAAGCCATTTTAACTGGGGTGAGATGATATCTTATTGCAGTTTTGGTTTGCATTTCTTTGATGATCACTGATGTTGAGCATCTTTTCACATATATGCCATTTGTATATCGTCTTTTGAGAAATGTCTATTCAGATCTTTTTGCCCATTTTAAAATCAGATTATTGTATTTTTTTCTTGCAGAGTCAATTGAGCTCCTTATATATTCTGGTTATTAGTCCCTTGTCTGATGGATGGTTTGCAAATATGTTCTCCCATTCTGTCTCTTCACTTTGTTGGTTGTTTTGTTTGCTGTGCAGAAGCTTTTTAACTTGATGTGATCCCATTTGTCCATTTTTGCTTTGGTTGCCTGTACCTGTGGAACTATTGCTTAGAAGTCTTTGCCCATTCCAATGTCCTGGAGAGGATCTTAAGCCTCTTAACATCCAAATCTAGAATCCTTTTGGTGAGCTCTATATTTGATACGCTTTTGTTCTCAGCACTGCCCAGATTTTTATTTTTATTTTATTTTATTTTATTTTTGAGTTGGGATCTCTTTATGTTGCCCAGGTTGGTCTTGAACTCCTGGCTCAAGTGATTCTCCTGCCTCAGCCTCCCAAGTATCTGGGATTACATGTGCATGCCACCACGCTTGGCTACCCAGATTTTAATTTGGGTCCATTTAAGGATCAGCCAGAGCCAGACTGCCTCTGCTTTTATTGTCTTTTCCTGGAATTATAAAATCTAACATTTTTCACATGCACATGCAAATGAACCAAAGTAAAGAGGAGATGTGCAGGGGAGGCAAAGTTGCTGAGAACCCTTCCTGAGGGACAGTAGAAGGTGGGGAGAGAAGTCTGTGAAAAGAGACAGCATTGAGTAATGGTGTGCCAGGCCAGCTTGTCTGCAGAGAGCCACCTTACCAGTTCCCAGTCCTTTCAGCCCCTCACATTCTTTCTTAGGACTTAGTGACAATGCATTTAATATAAGGAGATATGGGTGTTGATACTAGTCTTCTGAAAAATAAGAAATTTCTTTTTTTAGTTGCATCATTTCTTTTAATTCAGATTTTGCAGGGAATGGAGTTCTTATGCATGTAAAGTACTAAGTATTTGGAAATAATAAACATCCATCTTTCATTCTAATTAAGACATGTAGTATATCTGGTTTTATTGTAGGCTTTCTGTTTCCCAGAAAACTACTTCAGGGGAGGCAGAGACAGATACAAGAAGAAATCTGAACATGCACTCTTTCTGAGCAGTGCTTATATTTCCTGGGCTCTGTGAAGATGGAGGGCACAGAAAGTGGTAATTAGATCAGCAGCCTTTAATGCCTCATTCTTTATGCCTAATGCATAATGTCAGAACAGACAATCCTAATTTCCCATGACCTTAAGTAGGATTATAGACTTTTAGTGCAAGAACCCAGCTCAGCTCTGCACCAGAGAAGACTCTTTACCACCTCCTGGTGGATAAAATAAGAGAAACATGTTCCCCTAGGGCCAAGGCCAGAGAATCCCCTCAAAGGCCAAGGCCAGAGAATCAGTTCATTGGTTAAGTGCTTTTTTTTTTTTTCTTTCCCAGAGGGGAGAAAAAAGGTGTAGCAATATTAATTGGATGTGGAGCTGTAAAGTAGGGAACATTTTGGTACCTCCCCCTTTAATCAAATGCACTGCCGCTCTATTACATAGTGTCATCCCCTGTTGGGCCTAGATACTTCATTGTGGTATTCATTCTGGCCCACTCTTCCTACTTAGGGGATCCTAACACTTCCCATGTTTCAAGAGGAGCTCCTATCTCAGCTAACTTTGATGGAGGGGGAGCCTCCAACTCATTGCACATCATTTAGCTGCTTTGCTCCTGACAGCATTTCCTCCCAGCCTTGTCTTCTCATTTCCAGCAATCTCAAAGCTCATTAAATTCTAGACAGTGGTAGCTAGGAATGGGTACAACCAACTACGCCACGTTTTTCCATAAATTTATGCTTCCAATACATACGCAGTGTTTCTTGAAAATTCAACCTCCTCCAACCAACTGATATAATTAACAGTCATTTCTGGAGCCTGGATTATTATTAATTGCTTGGTCCTCAACTGCTTCCAGGCCTTTATTTTTCTTGCTTTTACTGACTTCCCATGGTTGTTAATTGAAAGGCAATTATCATTTAAAATTAGGCATCAGGTGTTGTGAGAAAAAGTCTGGGAATCCAGCTAATAAACTGAGAAGTCTTTCTTTTTGTTACTTCTGCCATATTTCATTATTGGTATTCCAAGAGCATATTGTCTTTATATGATAAAAACAGTTGGCTACAAGGGCATACTGATGAGGCTCAAGTTGTGGGTGAAATTCTCACCTGGGTAAGGTAACAAAGTGCTTGTTTGTGGACACACACTGTGAACAAGACCTACAATAGCCATGTTGATCACAGGAAAGACTGAATGACACAGTGCATGTTTCAGCTCAGACTGTTGATGGGAAAATGTTAGGTTATATCAAATAAAAACCCTTATAATAATAGCTTCTTAGACTTGGAAGTGACTTTAATAACCATCTTTTCCATTCTGTTGTCCAGTTTAGCAATCCTCATGAAACCATTCCCATCAGAGAAGGTGGGTCTTAGCTTCTGCTTGGGCATTGCCAGAGTTGGGGATTACCTCCTTGAGTGGCTGGAAACTGCATTTGTGGGAAGGTCAGCTCATGATGCTTGGTTTTGAGATAGAAAATGAAAGTTCAGCTTCTCTCTTTTTCTGTATATTTATCTGTACATTTTTAAAACCTAGCCTCATCTTGAACTCCAATCCCAATAACAAAAGAAACTCTGAGTGACTGAATGTTTCCTGCAGAGTTGTTTAAAGCTACTTTGGTGGTAGTACGGGTAAGAGAAAAGGACTGTTTCGATTTTCTGATTATTGTCTTCTGCATGTGAAAATGGGAGGTAGGTTGTTGGGAAACCTGGTTAGGATAATTCAGGTTAGGATGATTTATTTCCAGCGGGGAGCATTTAAACAATGGGATATGTTCAAATGAGCTATGCTCAATAGCGAAGTTCTGATTCTCATTTTATTTTGACATCTGTTATCTTTGATATTATTTGGGCTTGGATGCTGAGGCCCCAGTATGGTGGAAAAGCAAACAAACAAACAAAATACTTGAAGAAAAAGGTCTTTGGCATTTTGGGGGCATAAATCATTCTTGATTGGGAGTAACCAATAAAAGGAACAGCCTGAACTACGGAGTACCAGGGAGAGTAACAGTTTTTCCCTACTCTACTAGGTGGCCATTAGGACAATTCATTCATTCAATACATGCTTATTCTGTACCAGGTAGCAATGTATACACCAGAACCGCAGAGCTCCTCTAAAAAGTGGATGCTTGCCTAAATAAGCTCTGTTTTAGTCATTTGGGACTGTTAGTCATTATTGGCAAAGGAAATCATCATGATGGGTGAGCCAGATACTACAACTTCTTTCAACATTGGGTAGAAATTGTCAGGGAAGCGACGCAAAGCCACAGCAGAGGTGAAAGAGAGAATCAACTTGAGGCATAGAGGGTATTATTTTCCATGTGTTAACCTGTGGTCTGTCATACAACCTCTGCTTTATTTACTTATTTTTATGTACACTGAAGCAAATTCCAATTGAGATGGGCAAATATTAATAATGAAGAGTGTTGGTTTTCCAAGTCCTTTTCCAAACTGTATCTATAATGTGCTACTGAAGCGAGAACAGCAGTGCCTCCCTCTCTGGCATCCAGACATTGCTTTTTGAGCTAGGGAACTTAAGCCTTCAACTAGGAGGTCAAAGCAGCTCAGGTGAGTCTTGTCAGATGGTGCTCTGTCAAGAAGTAAATCCAGAAACTTGATGTTAAAGAGGGAAAAGCCCCCAAGAAAATGAAATAGGACTCAATACATATTCATGGACAGCTTCTTAAGCCAAGGAAGAAGAACAATAGGAAACAAATTTTTAAAAAAAACTTGTATAGCCAGACCCTGTGACTTTATCTTGGCAATTCTAAGAATAATTTTCTTCTGTCACTGTTATTGAAGCATAACTAAGATGGTCCCCAGTGATCCTTGCCTCCTAATATCCATGCCCTTGTGTATTTCCCAACCTTTGACTGTGGGCTGGACTCAGTGACTCACTTTTAGTATACAACAAAAATGATGGGCTGTCACTTCTGAGATTAGGCCACAAAAAGATTTTGGCTTCTCTCTTGCCTGCTCTATCTTGCTCTCTTGATTTCTCACCATGATGGAAGCCAAATATCAAGTTGTGAGCTGCCCTGGAGAGAGATTCACATGACAAAAAACTGAGAGTGACCTCCCACCAGCAGCTAGCAAAGAACCAAGGCCCTCAGTCTACCAGTCTGTGTGGAACCTGTGAACAAACTTGAAAGCAGATCATGTCCCAGTCGATCCTTCAGATAAGACTACAGCTCTGGCTAGCTGATGGCAGCCTAATGAGCGAACATGAGCCAGAGGACCCAGTAAGTCATGCCTGGATTCCTGACCTACAAAACTGTGAGATATAAATATTGTTTCAAGCAGCTAAGTTTTGGGGTAATATGTCACAAGAGCAATAAATAATGAATATAATAATGAATGTGTATTTCTTTTCTTTTTTCTTTTTTTTTTTTGAGATGGAGTCTCACTCTGTTGCCCAGGCTGGAGGGCAGTGGCATGATCTTGGCTCACTGCAACCTCTGCCTCCTGGGTTCAGGCTATTCTTATACAGCTGGGATTACAGGCATGTGCTACCATGCCTGGCTAATTTTTATATTTTTAGTAGAGATGAGATTTCACCATGTTGGCCAGGCTGGTCTAGAACTCCTGATCTCAAGTAATCCCTCCGCCTTGGCCTCCCAACATGCTGGGATTATGGGCGTGAGCCACTGTGCCCGGCCTAGATGTGTATTTTAATGAAGTTTTACAATACCCAGATCAAGAAACAGAGTATTTCCAGTTTCCCAGAAGCTCTCTTGTGTCCCTTGAGTCCCTCTTCCAAGGATAACCACCATCCTGACTTCTAACCTATTGATGAGTTTTGCCTATTTTTGAACTCTAAATAAATAGAATAATGTTATGACATATACTTTTTAGTGTCTGGTTTTGTTTATTTCAATGTTAGGCTACAGTTCTTTCGTCTTATAATGTTTTATATAGTATTGTATTTTGTGGAGATATTTATCTTATTATATATTTTAATATTCTCATTGCTGTGTGTTATTTAATTGTAAATATGCCACAGTTTATTTGTCCATTCTACTGTAGCATATTTCTGTTGGAAATATACCTGGGAGTAGGATTACTGGGTCATAGCCTTTGTTCAGATCTAGCAGATAATGCTAAATAGATTGCCAAAGGGGTTGCACCAATTTGCACTTTACAAGCAGTGTCCAAGACTAATTTTTATTTCACTGTGTCAGCAGGAGTCTTTGCTGCCTCTCAGTTTAGCACAGGACAAACTATCCCATGGTGTTTTAATAGCATACTTCATTGGTACTGCTACTACTAAGAATAAGAATAACAGTGATCATAATCTTTTGGATATCTAATTACCTGATATGTTAATTTTCAAAAAGCAAGATACAGTCAGTACTTCATTATATTGTATATTTTATGTGTATTTAGAATGCATGGATACCGTTGTTATCCTTAAATTAGACTTTTAGGAGATACCCAGGATTAAAGAAAAGAAATGGTTGAAGTAGAGTGCTTTTATATTTAGATGATTTAAATGAGCTTGGGCTTTTCTCTTTTTTTAAGCTTAACTTTCCCAGTTAATAGCCTTCATTGTCTGGTTAATATTGCTAGTGAAGATATCACTGAAGCCTATTGTTTTTCATCACAGAGAGAGGTTTTATTGTATTATATCTATTTTTCAATTTTGCATCAGTAATAATATTTTGTTGATCTATATGAGATTTTAGCATTGTGTACTCAATAAAGCTAATTGGAATATTATTGAAGATACCCAGCATTTCTTTTTAATGATAAGCATAAAAGGCAGATTCCTTTATTGGAGCCATAATTTTTGAATTCATGGTTACAGCCAAGACGACAGAATTGTATGAGCTTAGCCTTGTATCTATAATAAAAGTAACGTACACAAAAGCAAACTTGAAAGTAGCAGGCCAATACATGGGTGCTTCAGCCTTGATAGGCTTGGTTTGGATAGGGAGATGCTTAGTGGTTGTGTGTACTTGTTACTTGAAAGTCCCTGAAAGATATAGATGTTCAAATTTGAGGTGTGGGTAACATTAGCCTTATGGGGCTAGCACCTGAAACTGTAAAGAAACAGTGAATAATAAAATGTCATCAAAAGTAGGAGAATAAAAATGTCACTGTGGTAGGAAAACATTCAAAAGCCATATTAAATGTTATGGTTCACAATAGAAGGACATCCTCTATGAAATTTAGGAATCTTTCTTCTGAGGAAAAAGGTATGGAATGGCAAATCAGATGCCCTTCCCCTTTCTGAGGGCTGTGTCATACTGATTGACAGAAAAGAACAATGAAGATTTGCCAGAGAGAAGCACTCTCAGTGTATTCTGTCAGGGACCTCAGGAGACCACCTAGACATGGGCCTTCCATGATTCTTGGGCAGTGCTCTGATGAAAGGGTTTACACAAAAACATAGGGCCCAGCTGTGGCATAAATTGGCCTTGTAGAAGGAGTCTGGGCAGGAGAATGGCTGGTCATTGTGACCACTGGTGAGGGCTGAGGACACATGGCTAGAAGGCCAGACGGATCTTGGGTCACTGCTGTCAATCATGCCAAAGTGCACCTGAATTCCTACACCCAAGGCTGGCTTCTGACTCGCCTTTAACTGGAAACACTTGGTTCCAGGACATTATTAGGTTTACTGATTCCAGGGGCTGCAAATTATGGGTTTAGGTATAACCAATACAAAAGTAAATTACTTTATTCTATTTTGTTTCACATAGTTTGGGCTATATCAGTACAAATCTATGTGCACATCAAGACATTTTTAAATATCCAAGAAGAGAAAATAGAATGGGAGCTTATGACCACACTGGCCACTCCTGAGTACTTCAGTTCACAGATAGGCTGGTTCATGGGGCCACTAGAGAATCTGGTATCTCTTCAAAGTTATCCACAGGAAGGCCTCATTTCCTAGGTTTTTGTGAAAGAGAAATGCCATCTTTCATCACTGTGCTCTCTCTCTCTTCTTCAAGTTATTCCTAACGGCATCTAACCAAATCTTGATGGAGATAAGGATGGTGGAAGGCCCATAAAACCACAGTTTCGCAGGAAGAGTTAAAGGAAATGGCAATGCTTAAACTATTATGCTCGGGAGTACACATTAGGTCTCTTGACGTATGTGAAGGCTTCTGAGAGACAACAAACTGCGTATCTGTACATATTCTTCAGAAAGAACAGATAAAGTTCAAAAACACTAAGCATTTCCTTGAAGCAAAACATAGCATTAACCAGTAAATTGCTCTCTTTCCTGAACTTGTTAAACTTAGTGTTCTGGTAATGTTTTATTGCATTACCAATGACCTCAAATCTAGTGGCTTAAAATAACAGTTAACAACAACGGATTGCACATTTAAAATAGCTTGAAGTGGGGACTTGAAATATTCCCATCACATGAAAATGATGAATGCTCATGGTGATGTATACCCTAAACTTCCTGACTTGATCATTACACATTCTATGCATATAACTCCATAAATATGTACGTATATTATGTATCAATAAAAAATTGAAAACCAAATGTCTTATCATTTGGTGGAAAAGAATTTGGGCAAGGCTTGGCGGGGTGATTCTTAAGTGACATTGATTGAGGTCACTTGGTGGTGTTCACCTGATGGATGGGCTGATCTGGAGAGCCAGGATGGACTTGGTGGAGGTTGCTGGAAGGCTGAACTCAGAGTAGGGTTGAAGTGTGTATACACGTGGCTTCTCCAGCATGAGAGTCTCAGAGTAGTTGAACCTTTACGCCGAAGCTCAGGGCTTCTGTGAAGAGGATTTCAAGAGACAATAAGTGGAAACTGCCAGTTTTCCAAGGCTTGGAGCTGAGAACTGGCAGCATTGTTTTTTATCACATTCTTTCAAAGCAGTCACAGCCCACCTAGAATTAAGGGCAGGAGAGGGAATGTAGGTCTTATATCTCAATGGAAAGTGACAATCATTTTGTGGTCACTTAAAATCTGCCACCTTTATAATAAATCCTAAATCTGGTGGTAACATATTTTTCATACTGTACCTTCCCACTGTCTAAACTTGCTCAAATCAGAGAAGAGAGTAAAGAATCCTCTTTGTTTATAGGTACATGCTGTTTACTAATAGGAAATGCTCATTAGGACCCATTATGTTAGTTTCAGGACTGTTGAAACATTACTTACATAATTACGTAAGTCCTAGAACAATGATTAGTGTGAAAATGAATGGGAGTTCATGAGTAGTATCAGCAACTGGTTTACCAAGTATCTTTTAAAAATGACCACTGTCTTTAGAGCTAGAAAATGCTGAGTATAATTCCTGGCAATTGAGGTGAACACAATTTCCCTGTCCCTTTTCCCGATACAACTGAGGTGCTTTGTTTCTCATTTATTTGTTTCAACAAAGAAATTTCTTACAGACACACTAAAAAGCTTTTTGTTTGTTTGTTTCATTCTTATGGAGAAAGGAAGGTGCTTGGGAAGGCAAAATTGAGTCTGAATGAGTTGGGGTGGTGAGAACAGAAGGACAAACTTGTCCTAAGGTGTGAAGGAATGTCTCTAGAAGCAGTTCATTTCTTTTAGGTACTGGGTTAGAGAGACTTTTGCCTCAAAGACAGACATAAGCTTGACCTGAGGGGCAAGATTCTGGGTCTTCAGCGGTCCCTGCTCATGGTGATTTTACTTGGCTGACCAAAGTTTAGCTTCTAGGAACTTGTCTGTCTACACTACTATAATTCTATAGTTTCTGACACAGACAGCTATCTGTCTCTACATGCTCTCTCCCCTACTTTATCCACTTGAGCCTGGTAGGTCTCATTTCCCATCCTTGAATCCAACTATGGCCACGCCCCCATTCTGACACCTTCTTCACTGGCCTGAGTTAGGACATTCTGCCCCATACTTTCTTGGCCCTGTCACTCCTTGAGCCACCCATAACTTTTAGTTTTGTATCCAGTTTGTTCCTAGCAGCCTCTCTTAGTTCTACTCTACAATACAGGCCAGAAGAAACAAATTCTCATTTCAGGAAGTGCTCCAACTCAGACCCATTCCTGTGTTTTTGGCCCCACCTTTTCTCACTGGATGCTTACCATCTCTCCATCCCAAGCCAGTTGGGGGCCATGTTCATGGTCTTCTCTCTGGGTTGTTACACGAGCTCCTCTTTGTTAAATGGTCTCCAATTTACCTATTATTTTTTCAAGATTCAATCTGAACCTTTCCTCCTTTATTCCTGGGCACGTCGAGGAAGGCTTCTTCAGACATCTTTTTGTCTTTATTCCTATGGCAGTCTGGGCATAGCTCTATTATCTGGTTGTGGATTATCTGTTTAAATATGTTGCTACTCCTCTGCTTTATGAACTCTTTCTGGGCAGGAACCATGGAATTTTTATCTTGGAATCCCTGTTCTCTAAAATGATACCTGATGTATGCATGGGTGGATAGTTGGAAAAAAAGGATGGATAGATGGCTGGAAGGCTAGATGGTTGTCTGGATGTAGGGAGATGGTTGGATGGTAGAAAAGATGAATGAATTGATGGTTGGGTTGGCTGACTATTAACTTTGTAATAACATTGGACGAATGTTCATAAGCAGTGACTTTCCCCCTGGGATTTTGTGACTTTTGAGTGCCAATGAGCCTAGCACAAACTCCATTTCCCGTGACATTTCTAATATAAATTTATACATGTTTTTTATTTGTTGCTCTACTGCAGCTCTTCAAAGAATCCTGAAGTTGTTCTTAAGCCAGCATTCTTAAAACTCTGAGGAGGCAACAAAAGATTTAAACAGTGTACAGCAAATGGTGATTCTGAAATCAGAGTTGTTTCACTGCTCACTCCCACCCCCAGCTTGAGTTGCCATGATACATGGCTTCCTAGGCTCAATTGGGTTCTTAATTATGGAGATAGTTATATTTACTTCTGTCACAAGACTGATGAGGTGAAATATTTGCAAAACTATCTCTCTCTCTCTCTCTCTCTATCATCTATCTATCCATTATCTATCTATCATCTATCTATCTATCTATCTATCTATCTATCTATCTATCTATCAATCAATCATCATCTTATATGTGTTATTGTTGAGGTTTGTTTGAGATATCCCCCAGGAGAACCAAAAGAAACAAAAATATTTATGTTTCTTATGTTTCCCCTCTTTTGTCATTGAAGTTCCAAACACTAATAAAGATTTGTTTGAAAGCACTGAGGACTAGCACAGGTAGAGACTCAGGGAGAGTTAGAACTCAAAGTCATGCTGCTACCTGAGACACATTGCTTGTTAGCATTGCTAAATTATAATTCTTAGAGCCATAGCATTAATACATGTGTAATATCCCAGCTATCAGAGGGAATGGGCTGGCTCTAAGGGTAAGCGTGACAAACAGGTTCCATCTTGGGTGCCAGTTTCAAATCAATTGCTAGTTGCTATCTGGAATTGAGAAAGATTCTGAGGTCTTATCTGAGCTACAATTGTTCAGTGATGTCTGCCATGAATATAGGATCTCCTATATATGATTGTCATAAGACCATAACAGGTGTTCATTGTGCAGGTCTCCATGCTGGCTATCCACTGATTCACCACAATGGTTCATGAGATTGTTTATGAGAAAACACCTACAGAGGTTTTACAGGTTCTGGAAGCTGGTTTTTGAACTAAATATGCAACTTGATTCTTCAGTGAATATAGTTAATAAAATGTAGAAAGAGAGAGGTGAAGAAAGCGGTGACATTAACACCTGTTAGAGTCATTTTCTTTAAAGGATAAATGCTTGTTTTCCTATCCGGGGTGGGCTGTCTACTGCGGAGGAAGGATGGTTTCTCAAGAAGTTGTGATTAGTAGTGTGTTATATTGAAAATTAAAAGCATTCACCTCTGCTCAGATGCAAATATAATCAGTTTAACTTTATTTTAAGCTTCTATTACATTGTAATTAATAATAATATACTAAGTTAAGCCAGTTTAACTGTCTAGCAAAATGCATTTCATTTTAAAATTGGGTATTGGGAGACTTGGCAAATGCTGTGAGATTACTAGTAAAGTTAAGTATGATGTATATATAGAGGGAACCAGCTCACCCTCATAGGTTAGTGCTGAAGGCTCAGGAACAGTCTCAAAGGCTTAAAAATGTAGTTATATAGATCAGAGCATTCCATTCTGATTTTGCCCGCAGTATCCTTAACACGGTTCATTTTTTGCTAAGAATCACAGTCTGCTGGCCTAAATCACACCCTATACATGTCAGTGGGAAATTCTGGCCATAAATCAGCCTTGCAAATACATAGTAGGTAGCCTTGTCTGTAGTGGCCTTGGAACATAATACAAATGATGTCAGCATCCTCTGTGGTTGGGTCAGAACTAGCACTGGCTGTTTGCAAGGCTGAGTCCATATGACCCTTCAGGACCTGAGTGCCAAGCTGCGGTCTCAACATGGGTGATGTGAAGGACAAGAGAGAATCAGTGGTTGCAGTCCTTCTATATATCTGGTCACTAGATCCACCAGCTTCTCCATCTTATTGGGCTTATTACATCTCTGAAAAGGGACCTGAACCTGCATCATTCTGCAAAGGAGATGATTCCTGAGAGATAGGTGAAATATAGCCACTAACTAAAGAGATAAATCCCTCACTTTACTTCCTAGTATTGCATCCCAAAAAGGGTTAAAGTAAGGGATATTGGCTCCTGCTGATCAGGCCACAGTGCGACACCTTCTGTAAAATGCACCACAAAACTACATTATTCAATAGACTTGAGTGCTGCACCTGCTTTCTTATCTCCTTGTAGGTGATTAAGTTTCCCACAAATGCAGTTTGTTAATATGGGGCCACCTCTTCTCACAAGGTAAATCTGTAAAATTTGGCAGGCATTTGCTTGGCTGCAGGTGCAAAATGAAAGACCTTTTCCTGGCTTTGCCAAAAATAAAAATCACGTTGTGCTCCAGTCCTGGGAAAAATATTCTGACCTGGAGGGTAGAACCTGACCCCAAGAAAGGGGATTGGAATTCTAGAGCCCAAATCATGTGCTATTATTCCCAAAAGGCTGAGTGGGGAATCTGAAGTCTTGTTTTAAATGAGGCCAGGTATTGAGCAAATCTCCCTGGTAAGAGAGCCCACTGATATTTGGAGCTGTAGCCATTTGTGATGATAAATGACGACTGTTACTCTTATGAGCTATGAGAGCTTAATTAGAGCTTAATTAAAACTAATGCTCAGCATTCTCTGGAAGGTAGAGAGATTAACAACTAACTTCCATGCTGAATAGCCTGGGTTTTGAAAAGTATGTTTTTGAAATACGTGGGATCTCCACTCTGGGGCCCTCTCTGGGTCTTCACACCTAAGCCAAAGCAAGAGCTATTTTTGTGTTAGAATTTCCTTAGCCAAGACTACAAAACGCCAAATGCCACGGTTCATCTCAGCCTCCTGTGCATTCACATGGAAGGTCGTCTTTGAATCTGCACGTCCAGCTCGCCATACACATGTCTCAGGGAGTCACTGCTCATGCTGGCTATCAGCTTCCGAGGCCCAGAGACCCAGGGCCGGCACACTTCTTCCCACTGCACGGTGGAGTTGGGCCGGATTTCACTGAAAGGATAAAAAAGAGAGGAGAGGTTGGAAGATCCAGCTTTCCACCTTGATCAGGAAGCAGTGAAAACTCTTGTCTAAGTCACTTGCTTTCTTTCTCTCAGTTGGTGCTTAGGGCAGTGAAGACTGTCACTGGCTGATTCAGCAAGTGACATCCCAGATGAGGCCCTCACATAAGGCTCTGCAGAACCAGTCACTGACAGTCTTATTGGGTCATGGTTCCTTCCACTGGGATGCATCCGCCGGCTTCCCAGTGGCCATCAGGAGCTGGGCTGAGCCCCATCCAACCATTAACTCTAGCTTGTCCCCAAGCCCTCCATAGTAGCCTTATCTATGTGACTGATCTTCTGAGCCTCGGCTCAGTTTTTGCTGCTAGTTTCCTCCTGGGATTAGAGTCCTATCTGAATCCCCCAGCTGCCTTTGCTGAGGCCCTGACACTCGAATTAGCTTCTGCCAACTCCCTTGGGATAGACCTTGTTTCCAGGCTCAGCATCTGGAACATAGCCCTGCCTGCTGCCATTTGACTTTGAGAATCTTCATGTTCTGTCATTCAAATTCCTATTTCAACCACCAAATTGGGCCCCTCCACCTATGCAACTTTCTGCTACCATTTGTTGTCAATGCCCTAATGTATCCGGTTAATGACATAGCCTTGAATGGTTGTGGTGTTCTCCTCTTCCTCCCAGCCTTTGCCCTGAAGTCTTCCTGAGTGTCATGAACAAGCCCACATCAGTGCAGACTGAGGCTAATCAGGGCTGGGGAGATTTAGTGTTCTCTGGGGTGCTTCACATATAGCCTCCCCTATAAACCGTGGGAGATTATATTCAGATTTTATATGTATGACAGTTCTTTGAGGCAGATACTATGCAGCAGATTTTATGATCAAGAAAAATGGAAGGTTAACCAGTGAAGTCCCTTTTTCAAGATCACATAATTGGTAAATAGGCAGAGATGAAATTTGAACCCAGGTTTTTCTGAGTCCCATATTCATACTCTTTCTGCTACTCTTCACTACATTTCATAAAAATGTACACCATATGTTCTATAAGAAAAGGCTTTTTCTAAGATATTTGCACACACATATTTACAGCAGCACAATTTGCGATTGCAAAACCATGGAACCAGCCCAAATGCCCATCAACGAGTGGATAAAGAAATTGTGGTATGTGTATACCATGGAATACTACTCGGCCATAAAAAGAAATGAAATAATGGAATTCATAGTAACCTGGATGAAACTGGAGATCATGATTCTAAGTGAAGTAACTCAGGAATGGAAAACCAAACATCCTATGTTCTCACTCATAAGCTGGAGCTAAGCTATGAGGGTGCAAAGGCATAAGAACGATGCTGAGGTCTTTGGGGACTCAGGGGAAGGGTGAGAGGGATAAAAGACTACAAATTGGGTACAGTATGTACTTCTCAGGTGATGGGTGACCAAATATCTCAGAAGTCACCACTAAAGAACTTATTCATGTAACCAAACACCATCTGTTCCCCCAAAAACCTATGGAAATAAAAAAAAAGAAAAAAACAAAAGGCTTTTTCTGACCACTGTGCTTACTTTTTCATAGGTTTTATTCCTCAGGCAGGAAAGATGCTTTTTGACTTAGTAATAAGACTGTCCCGTAAGTATTCATGGAGGATTCATTGAACTCTTTGCAAAATAATTTAGGAAAGTTTCTCCTGCCTGTATGCAGAGAGAAAATTCTCAGTCCTCAATTCACAGTGCTCAATTCAATACCAATGTAGGTTTGGGATATTTATTTCTCAACAGCTGTGCTATTGTTACCTGTATCCATTCATTGTCTCTCCTCTGGTTCCCCCAAGTGATCAATCAGAAGCACTTTGTGAAACAGTGGCCCTGGTTAAGGACCTGACCTGAGACCATGTACTGTAGATAACCACCTCAAATAGAAGCTAAATCTTTAGCTCCCCCTTGTCATTTTCTCGTACTCATAAAACCATCTGGCATAATGATGTGTACATACGAAAAAACTCATACATGAAGATACTCATACATGAAGATACCTATGCATGCTACTTTACATACAGATAAATTCATAACAGAGAGAAAAAATCATTTTGGTAAGTGGAGCAATGTTGGAGTAATCCTATTTTCTGGGGATGGATGTTGTGATAAATGATTCTCAGTAATGTGCTGAGCCATCAGGAGATACCGGCCATTTATCATCTTGAATGCACGCAGGCAAATGAGATTATTATTACAATAAACTGCAACTACCCATGGTTTGTCCTCTGTGCGTCTAGCCCTTAGCTTCTGTCCTATTTGAGAAACTTAAAGTTTAAGCCCAAATCACAAAGTGGGAGAATTTTTCTCTTGAAATAACTTATTGAACTGGATCATTTTCTAAAGAGCAAAATAAATCTGGAAGATAAATTATTTGATGCTCTGGAAGCTTCAAGTGCAGAAAGCTAAGAGTCTGTGGAAGTGGGACCTCTGTGCATCTGAGATAGGCAGGAGGCAGTGGGGGAAGAGCAGGAAGGTAAACCATTTCAGAGTAGAGTTGGCTCACGGCGAGTGAGGGATGGGACACAGCACTGCCTTCTTTGTTCCTGGCTCCGATTCCCTGTTTACCAGCTCCCCACCTTCCAGGTCCTCTACTTTGGGTTCAAGACCCCGTGCCTTCTAGACACCACATCTGGCAGGGTGTGGGTGAATGAGTGGGGGTGGTGATTCCCCAACTATTTAAGAGCTGTATTCTAGAGAGAAATACAGTCTTGTAAAGGATTTTGGTTCTGTGGAATTGCACTTTCTAGGCGTCCAAGTTGTTACATGGATCTGGCACTCCTAGATCAGATCTTGGCAACATAGGGCACAGTGGAGTGTTTCTAATTATCTGACCATATGGAAGTGGGCATGGACTGGCTCAGGTCTTGGTTGTGAAGGTGTGTGCTGGAGTGAGGAGTAAACAGAGAAAGTAGCGCTTGGTCCAAGTTGTAAGCCCATCCCAGATAACAAATGTTTTCTATGTCATGATTTTTCGCCCAATTTTTGACTGTCTCTGAGAAATAAAGCTTCTTTTGCCTGGGAGACATTCCACCCTGAATCTAGGTTTCTATAACTATTCAGCCATAAAAAAGAATAAAATCCTGCCATTTGTAACAACAAGAATTAGACCTGGAGGAAGGGCATCATGGTAAGTGAAATAAACCAGACGTGGAAAGACAAATACTACGTGATTTCACTCACATGTAAACACTAAAAAAAATTTTTTTTAAAGTTGATAATGTAGAAACAAAGAGTAGAACGGTGGTTACCAGAGACTGAGGAGGAGAACATGAAGGGGAAGATGGGAAGAGGTTGGCCAATGAGAACAAAGTGGCAATTAAATAGGAGGAATAAGATCTAGTGTTCTGTAAGGTAACCATGATTAACAGTAGGTATTGTATATTACAAAAGAGCTAGAAGACGGGCTTTTGAATGTTGTCACCACAAAGAAATGATAAATGCATGGGGTGATGGATACACTAAATACTCCGAGTTGATCATTATACAACATACACTATATGTATCGAAACATCAAATTCCCCCACATAAACATGTGCAATTACAATGTGTCAGTAAAAAAAACTTAAAAAGAGAGATTGAGGACTGTTATGGACTAAATGTTTGTGCTCCTCACAAATTCATTTGTTGAAACCCAAACTCCTGTGTGATACTATTTAGTGATGGAGCTTTGGGGAGGTAATTAAATTAGAATAGGTAATGTGGGCGGGGCTCATGATGGGATGAGTGCCCTTCGAAGAAGAGATGCCAGAGAACTTGCCCTCCCTCTCTCTGCCCCATGTGAGGGCACAGTGAAAAGACAGCCATCTGCAAGCTGGGAAGAGAGCCCTCATCAGGAAGCGAATTGGTTGGCCCCTTGTTCTCGGACTTCCCAGGCTCCAGAAGTGTGAGGTGTAAATGTTTGTTGTGTAAGCCACCCAATCTATGGCATTTCTGTTACAGCAGCGCAAACCGACTAAGAGCAGCTAGCTGTCTGTCTATCTACTTGTCTGCCTAGACTTACGTGTTGCAGTAACTACTAATAGTACCTTAAGCCAGTGTGTGGGCAGGACATCTGTGTCCATGTGGGGACTAGCCTTATCCATCCTTTCTCCCGATTCACTCCACTTTGCTCCACCCCAATGTCAGACATTAACAATAAACAAACCGTCTGGAGATTTAACCTATTTCGAGCCTGAGGCCTCCCAAATAGTGGGTCATTGCACTGTGTGATAATTCACCTTTTGTCTAAGACACACAGTGTCCTTCTTCATGTGTTGACCTTGACCAAGGTGGAATTCTGGGGGGATAGCCAAGGTGTAAAGATAGAAGAGGTTCCAGTACACTCAGATAAAGCTTGTGGGGTTACTGTCTGGGAAGGAAAAAATTGGATACAGCAGGGGGCTGTATGGAAGAGGAAACGTGTTTCACTTTGCCTGAACGATTCTTGCATCTGATTCGAGTGGGAAGGTGTGAGAACGGGTGAGTGAGACTGTTGTTTCTGACGAAAGCAGGGGTATGGCTGCTGACCTCTCCATCTAGCTGGGGTTGATTACTAATTTACTTCTTTTTTCTTTCCTGCAACTTTCCTATTAGCACAGGAAGGTTGCTATGTTTTGTGCTTGCATTGTTTCAAAAGCACTCAGATTATTTTCTCTGTTGTTTATTGCATCTGCAATAAGGCATCTCTTAAATGATGAGATGCAGAAGCTATAAGCCTTGTAATTTGAAAGAAATGCGGAGAGCCCTTTATGGGCAATAAAGTGCCCCAGAGGGTTTAAGTGAGGCCTTGCATTTATCCCACAGATTCCAGAGCGGGGTCGCTTCCATAAAGGGTGTCGGGAAAATTCTTAACATATCTGGTCATGAGGCGGTTTCCAAAGTCCTCTACCTCCCTTTCTATGCCTTAGAAGGTCACCCCACAGGAAATGTGCTAGATTGATTGATGCTGACAAGGACTTATTTGTGGTAGAAATGAAAGTAATAAACCTCAAAGATTGGGATCCATTCTGGGTGTCACACTTTAAGAGGAGTAGTGACAAATTGGGATGTGTGGGAGAGAGAGACAGAGAGCTGAAACCACGTTAGAGGAGAGAGAAATAAAGTCAGGACAGATTTTTGTCCCCAGGTAGAAAAGATTCGAAGAAGATGAGACAGCTGTTTGCAAACATTTGCAAACCATCAGATGGAAGAGAGATGGGCCTTACTTTCTGTCAGTCCAGATGGCAGAGTTAGGATCATTGGTAGGATCAGATGGTAGAAAAACATGTTTCCTTACCATTAGAGCTACCTGACCATGGAATAGGTTATCTTGTTGGGTTACACTCTTTGTTAGTAGAAGTCACAGAAACTGAGACCCCTCAAGCACACTTTGAAGGGGGCTGTGTGTGGAAGAGGCTGAGTTTCATTCAGATCATTACATAACTTGGGGTTGTCTTTGGTCCCCTGAATGGGGAACCATCTAGAACTCTTTAGGCTCAACTAAAACAAAACCTGAATCGAACAGTTGTAGACAGTGATTGGGATGGTAAAATCTGTGAGGTGAGGCTGGAGACAAGGGAACCATGAAAAGGGAGCATCTCTCAGCCTAATATTTGACACATGGTAGGAGCTCAATAAAGATGAGAATTGTCCATACATGAGTAGGTAGTACAGCAAAGTGGTTCAAACTTGGGTTCTGGAATTCACCAGCCTGAGTCTGAATCTTGGCTCTGTTTTCATAAACTGTGTAAGTGAAGATTCAACCAGTCAACCTCTCAAAGCCTCAAATTCCTCAGCTACAGAAGAGAGATAATAGCAGTATCCACATCATTAGGGTGTCTTTAAGGATTAAATGATAAAAGTGCTCGTCAAATCAAACCTAGTTTTACTCCATGGTCAGCAAGGAGGAGGCAGCTTCCCAGACATTTTCATGAGGGAGCAGATCTATGTTTGGAAAAGACACACGCATAGAAAACTTCCCACAGCCCTGCACTGCCTGCTTGGTCTCCCCAACCCAAGGCTTACCGGAACATCTTCCTCATTGGTCTTGTTATTCCAGGACCATCCAGGTGTATCCAGACATTTCTCAGGGTTTCTTTTAAAGGATTGGTAAATTCAACTGTCACAATCATGTCAGAACCAACTACCTGAGCGCCACGGACCTAAGAGAGAGAATGCAGCTCATTAGCAGCAAATAAAACCTCATTCTGCTCTCTTGTTGCCTTAACCATCTTCACTTTTACTAGAGTTTTATGATACAGTTATTTTTCTGGCAATGGAATCAGTGTGATGAGGATAGCTGATTGCTTTGACTGGGGGATACCTATTGAGAAAGAGATGGAAATTTACTAATTAGAATCGTACTCTTTTCCTCATTATAAAACCAGACTAATTAGAGCTCAGGTCAATAACGGTGGCCACTGACTGCTCTTTGTCAGCAGGAGGGGGAAGTGCATTTGGTGTGGTAACAGGTCTCCACAGTGAGGGCGGCCAAGTGAACTTTGCTTCTGGATAGGCATCAAGTTTCCTGCTGGGACATAGGGGATTCCTGAGTTCAAGGGGTAGAAAATGCTTCAGGGCACGTGTGCCTTCTTACTTTTAGACACATTTGGAAGAAATATGCCAGGATGGAGTCCTTACTGTTGAACATGAACAAGAGGAACCTGGATATTAAAATATGGAAAGGAGATTTTTCTTCTGCAGCCACACTACCTCAGTCCAGGAGAATAAAAGGTTATTTGTTGGTGATTTGATCTATAATGACTCTCAGCAGTATCAGGTATTTGGAAGACCAACACAGAAGACAGCTAGAGCTCAGTGCCAACTTCAACACTTATTAACAGTGGGGACTCAGGTGGTTTAGGCTTTCTGAGACTCAGTTTTCTTGTCTTTAAAATGGACTGACATTTTTATGGGGTGATCTATGTAGAATGCTCTTATTATTACTATACCTTAAGTTGTGTTTACTGTATGCCACATACTTCAGATCCATATGCTTTTCCAACATAAACTCAATGTGCTGCAAAATGCCAGGTGGCTGTAAGACTTGTTTGTTTGTTTGGGAGCTACGTATACCAAATGAATGGATCTGTATAAGCTCTAAGTAACTTGGGAATAAGATAAGAATAATAGTTCTTCCCTTGCAAGAAAGGTTTCTAATGAAAAATGCTCATCAAAAAACAAACATATTGCAAGGCACATGGCAAAGGCTCAATGCACTACAGCTGATGCTTTTTAGGGTAGCAATGCTCTGGGTAGTTTGTCTTATTCACCTTATATTTCAGCCCACTTTTAACTCCAATACTTAGTACTTCAATACCAATGTCCAATAAATATTTATTAAATTAAGTCAATGGCTCAAAAATGGAATTTATTGGATGTCTGGATCTTCCATATGACAACCCAGCCATTACTATACCATGTTTCTTTAGCCACTATATAATATGGGAGAAAATATATGGAAATGAGCCTTTTTTAAGAATGGAAGTAAAGAGGAAGGACATTGCCCAGAGAAGAGGACCCTCATTTACTGATGCTACAGTCAAGAATAAAATCTTCCTGATCTGATGATTACACACTGTATGTATGAACTGAAAAATCACATTTACCCCATAAATGTTTACAATTATTATATATCAATTAAAAGAAGAATACAGTCTTATGGCTTTACTCATCAAGCCATGCTTTGTGACTAAATTTATGGCTATGGGATTACTTAAGTCTATAAGAAAAATGAAACTTCAAGCCAACTCCCCAACTTTGTTACATTTAAATCCTCATCTCCTGGAGGGCAGTGGTGCAGAGATGGGTTCAGGGGAACTAGGAAAGGGGCAGACGATGGTCATGGCAGCAACAACAGCAGGTGCACCTAGACAGCATGGATCATGTGCCAGGCAGGGAGTCCAGCACTCTAACCAGCGATCCTCAGTCTGGTAATGGGTGGATCCTGTAATTCATTTATTTGAGGCACCCCTGTTGATTACAAAGAACCAGCCCCAGCTGACAACCATAATTCACATACATTCTCACATAAGCCTCACAACACAAGGGCTATATTTGTATCAGCTTGATCATACGATAATAATAGTTATTCCCTTAAGAAGAAGGAGGTTTTCTGGGGCAGGATCATTGGTGCCAGGCATTTCATTTTATAAAAGAGAAAACTGTGGTTCAGGAAAATAGGTAACTTGAATGAGGATTCGAAGCTGCTAAATGACCAAGCTGGGATTGAAGTTAAAGTCTGCGTAACTGGAGATCTTGAACTCTAAGATAGAGTCCTGCTCTGAGGTCAGAGGAGCTGGAAAAGCCAACAACTCAGCCATAACAAGACAACCAAAACTGTTTCATACTGAAGTCCCCCCGTAAAAAAAAAAATATATATATATATATATATGCCAGTCGGGAAGTAAGGGAGATTTTTCAAATCAGTGGGAGCAGCATTGGATTTGAAGTCACACTGACAAGACTGAGAATGAATAAGGCATAACGGGGAGGACACTGGTTAAATAATAGGCAAACTGGAACATGAACCAGAAGTTACTTTTATGGCTGGCTGGCACATGGGGTGTGGAGGGATAAGCCTGGTTTGAAGGCTGTGGCAAAAACAGTAGTCATGATCTAGATCAGGGTTTCTCAGCATCAGCACTACTGACATTTTGGGCTGGATGTATCTTTGCTGCAGAGCTGTTCTGTACAATGTAGGATGTTAAGCAACATCCCTGGTCTCTACCCACTGCATGCCAGGAGCAGCCCCGCACCCCAACCATCACAACCAAAACTGTCTCCAGCAATTGTCAAATATTCCTTAGGAAGCAAAATTGCCCTCCAGCTGGAAACCACTGGTACAGACAAAACATGTGGAAGACAGACTGAATTTTTGACTTTCTTCTCAGAGGCCCTGCCTCAATCAATTTAGATATTGAAGGTGTAGCAATACATCAGAATATTTTACATGGTGTCCTTGATTTAATTTTCAAGTATGTCCAATATATTTTTTCCTGCATTAAGAAAAATTTCCAAAACATCTTTGGATTAAAAAAATGCAAAATAAAGATAGCATTTACAAAAGCTCTCTAAACTGAAGAAGATGGAGTGGCTACAGAGACATTATTGGCAAAAGTGTTTGCTATGATCACTTTATTCTTTCTGGAAATAATATTTTGGAGCCATCTGTCTTCTCCATGGTGTGCTATATAAGGATGGGCATAAGCTCCTTCAAAAGCAAATCTGATAGTAGCGACTGACCTTTCCTCCACGCAGACATACACAGTGACAAATGTAAGACATATACAATATAGGCATGCATTTTAAGGGGACTCACTATAGGCCTATGAAGTCTATACATGGTTCATAGACTATTCACAGGGGCCCATGATCCCTAGACTAAGAACCCTTTCCATACCAGTAGACTGGCTCTACATGAAGCCTCCTACGCTGTGGAAAGTGAAGTACACCCTTCCAGGTCACTGATGACAGCGATAGGGAATGTTTAGTGTTTGAGAAACTGGCCCATGCAATTGAGCCTTCATAGATAGGCTTCAGATCTGAATATGATCAGGCGATTAAACCTTCTCAGGTAATTTCATATGTCATGCCTAATCAGTTTGCTTCCAGTATTATCTCTGTAATTAGATGCTGGCATGGGTGTATCAATTCTGCCCAGATCTCCCTGATGCTGGAGTGGGGAGCGGGGAGAAAGTTGGGGAGGGGTGAGAGGAGAAGCCCTTCTCTGGTTGCAGAGTGTTTCTTTTGCAATTAACAAAGACCAGTGTCCCTTTTCTGACATTTGTCTCCTGCACTGAGAATGTAAATTTCCTGTCCCTGACTACTGATGATAATGAACCTTAGACACTCAAACCTAACTAAATATAAAAACCTGCCCAATGCTCGACATCACTGTGTTCTGCTTGGGAAACGTAACTGGAGGTGTCTCCCTCTCCTTGCTTTTTTTGAGGAAAATGCTGCCAACACAGAGTGTTCTCATGTTATGTGTTGATTTCAGTGATGCACCATGCTATGGTACCTACAAAATGCTGAGAACAATGACTATTTGGGGAGAAAATTGTCTGTTTGCATCACATTATTTTAGGAATCTGCAAAGCTCCCTTTTCCTTATTGCTGAAAGCATAATTCCATATCTGCATAGTCATATTTTCATTTCATTTTCATAGTCATATTTTTCATTTTCTTGCTCTCATAAAACCTTAAATAAAGGGAGCCTTCAGGCAATTTAGAGAAGGTTACTTCAAAAAGAAACTTTTATGTGTATTCACTGTAGAGAAGAGTATTCATTACTTGGGCCAGAGAAAAGAATAAAGCATATGTCTTACTTGGTGACATTGAATCCTTTTGCATATACTTGATGGTCTTAAGTTTTTCTCAAGATTCCATTTAAAATATCTCTGTTTTAAAAAATCAGCCTGTAATATGATACTTTTCCAAGTAACATATCACTTACTGATATCGACACACTGAATTCCTGTCCTTTATACTAATTCATGATAATGAGCTGCTACTCTGATTCTTTGGTAAACAGGAAAGTTACTAACACACACATATACTCTCTCTTATATAAACTTTTTGGGAAGAAATAACTTTTTTAGAAATCACGAGATACCTTCCACTAAGCATACGCTTTAAAAATACATAACTGTATTCAAAATCGAAACTGAAATGAAGGAAAAAGTTTGAGAAAGAGTAACATAAATGAAGTTGGCGATTTGATATACATGATTTATTAGCGCATCTAACTGCTCTTATTTCAAATACTTTCAATCATGTATCGCACATATTTCTGGAAACTGTATTTTTTCCCTTCCCCTTGGCCTGTGATCACTGTTGATAACAAGCAATTTCTTGTTTGTAAACTCTGCTCATCACCACAGGCACTACCCTTGCTTTTAGCTGACACTTAGACGAACACTTACTAACCAATGCTAATGGTTCTAGGATGGTTAGGAAATGTCCTCAGTCTATATTTTTTTCAATATAGTAGCCACTAGCCACCTGTGGCTGTTTATATTTACATTAATTAAAATTAAGTGAAATGTAAAAAATTCAGCTCCTCAGTTGCACTAGCCACATTTCAAGGACTCAGTAGCCTCACGCGGCTGGTGGCTACTGTATTGGACGGAGCAGATTTAGAATGTTCCCATTACCCAAGAAAGTTCTATCAACTCACTTAATCCTCCCAACACTATGAGGTAAATATTAGGAGTCATTTTATAGATGAGGAAACTGAGACACAGAGGAGTTAAGTAACTTGCTCAAGTTCACACCATTGGTAAGTAGGGCAGAAGAGACTCAAATGTAGAGTAGACAGTCCGGGGCCATAGCCTTTGCTCAGCAACACATGATCCTGACTCTGATTAATGACAATAATAATAACAAGCGACTTACATTTATTTAGTTAATGTTTACTTAGTAATGCAGGCATTCTGTTCATCATTTTACTTACACTGCTTTATTTAATCTTCTCTACAGCCCTATGGTCTTGGGGGTAGATGTGATTATTAATCCCATTCTGTTTATGTGAAATTGAAATTTAGAAGATAAATAAAAAGCTTACAGAGTTAGGAATCTGGCAGAACTTGGATATAAATCCAGGTCTTTCTGACTCTAAAACATTCATCTTTAAAACTACATATACTGTGATCCCTGACAGAAGAGAGGTAAAAATAGAAACTTTTTTTTTTGCTGGAATAGCTTCTTTATTTTCTGAAATCCACCAAAGAATCATTTGCAGCATCACCTTTTAAGTTATCACTAAACCATCAGTTGAGGACGAGGATTATAAGTGGACCCTGAACTAAATTAGGAAACATCTATAACTCACTTCTCTCTTTTTGACTTTATAGAGAAGGAATTAGATTTCTATGCCAGAGTAAAATGTGACAAGGTAGCCTTCGGGCCTGATATATATTACTTGATGATAATAGGAATCACTATCTAGGATTTTCTATTTTAAAAATGACAGAGATGCCACTTTTAAAAAGAGAATCAGTGGTCCAGACATACTGGGATTACATGACTGGAATGTGAGATTGGTTACTCTCATGTGTGCCTCTTTTTAAGATTTAAAAAAATAGCAAACATGAAATGCACAGAGCAAATTATGTTTTAGGTACCGCAGTTACCAGTGTCTCCTCATTTTCATCCTAAAATGTGCACTGTTCTGTAGCTGTCCTGAAGAGAGAGATGGAAAAGAACACCTTCAATGAGCAGGGCTCACTCGTAGACGTGGTCTAGGCTCGTCTATCCTGGCTAAGGACACCCACAGTTTGGTTCCATGGCCACAATCCTCTGTGAAAGCAGCCACGAGGGGATGGAGAGTCAGCTATGGGAGCAGGGCTAAAGGTGTCCCCTCCTGGGATACCTTGTGGTAAGCAGACTTTCCTTGCTCAGAGTCCCTCACAGCTCACAGGTAGACACCTCTGATTTTTCTCCATAAATAACCTGAAATAGTGTCACGGACATAACTGAGGTGACTGGGATGCACACAGTGGTGCTATTCCAGGCCAAGCTGAAGGGAGAGCAAGCTGGATGCAGGGACTGAAGACCAGGGGCTGCCACTTTGAGTGCTTGGACAAGTCGCTTGACCTCTCTGGGTCTCAGCTTCTTATGCAGTTAGTGGAATGACTCAATGTAATATCATACAACAGAGCACCTGACATATACTAGCATGAATGAAATATGAGGTTTAAAGGGAGAACATGTTGCCAGGGTGACCATGAGAACCTCCTCACCTGTAGGGTTTTCTATGGGGAATGACATGGATTCGGTTTCTCAGGGACTAGAGAAGAGAACCACAAAGGAGAGAAGTGAAGAAGCCCACCTCCCGGTGCCCATCCCCGGCCTCCCCATGAAGGGTGTGGTGTGAGCAGGGGTGAGTCTTGGTGACGAGAGTGTGATGGAGCCACAGAGAGCACAGGAGGTTGGAGAGAGAACGTGCTCGGTTGTGGGCACGGAGGGGAAAATGGTCAGAGTTCAGGAATAATGAGAACACATAGCCTTTGTTACCATTTTCTGCCTTGATGAAAAGTTTGTGATATTTACGGAACGAAATGAAACTATAGCTAAATCTCACATTGTAGCTAGTCGCTGTCATGTACTTTGTTTGGGGGACACATTACATCTCAAGTGGTTTCTCCAATTTTAATGTGTCCTCTGGGATCAAGTTGTATGACTGGGATGTGGGAGGAGTGGGACCAGCAACTACCACAGCCACCCATCCTTCCTTGCTCCATCCTGGTGGGTTTCCGGGGTGTAAGTCGTAGGAGACTGAAGAGGATTCTACTGTTAACCTCGGTAAAAATTGTGGGCATCTCATGAAAAGCTCCAGTTAGAACATAACATTAGGATGGTTGTTAAGAAAAAACAAGCTAGTGTCCAAAGTTGGAAGAGATCTGGACATGGGGCTGGAGCCAGGGTGCAACTGTGCAAAGTGGAAAGGGACCCCCCTTTTTGGGGGGGATGTAGCTTCATGCCAGGCTGCAGGGCTTGATGGTTGGCGAGTGGGCTGCACTGGGTCCCCTCACTTTCTCCTTCCCACCCCCCAGATGGGCACAATTTGCAAAGGAGTAAGTGTTAGCCTGGGAAGCCGCCCAGAGGAAGGTCCCTGCCTCCTCTCTGGGGTCAATAGTGATACTTCCCGTGGGTCTTGTGTTATCTATACAATGCCCTACCAAACAGTGTTGGTCATGTAGACATTCTGCTTGTTGAAGTCAATTTCTGTGGGTTAAGCCTCTTTCACAGGCCCCATGTACACTGTCCTTACAAGAGGAGCACCCCAGGCTCTGTGTAAGTGCTGGTTAGCTCAGGTTAAAACAGAGCAACTGCACTCCTGGAGCTGTTCCAGGTGAGCCAGTGCTGAAAGAAAGTGGTAGCAATCTTACCCCATTTCAGAAAAACACAACAAAAATGTTCTTACTGTTGGCTGGGCAC
>NW_012102809.1:6615494-6664849 GCF_000951045.1 Mandrillus leucophaeus
CTCTGTCACCTAGGCTGGAGTGCAATGGCAGGATCTCGGCTCACTGCAGCCTCTGTTTCCTGGATTCAAGTGATTCTCCTGCCTCAACTTCCTGAGTAGCTGGGATTACAAGCACGCACCACCACGGCCTGGCTAATTTTTGTATTTTCAGTAGAAACGGGATTTAACCTTGTTGGCCAGGTTCGTCTCAAACTCCTGACCTCAAGGGATCTACCTGCCTTGGCCTCCCAAAGTGCTGGAATTACAGGTGTGAGCCACTGTGCCCGGCCTCTCTGATAATGGTTTTGAAAGCTCTAGGCATTTGCTACAGTTTATTTACAGAGTGGGCACCAAATAACTATATGAAGAATGGATGAATGCAAGAATGACTAAATAAAGAGATAAATAAAAACTGGAAAGTCATTCAGCTAACGGACAAAATAAGTAGAAAGCAAATGCTTACTTTAAAAAACTCTTGGAAACAGTCAGTTGTCCTCATTTTAAAAGTTTTTTTCGAAAAATTTGGAGACACCTGTTTGCTTATGCTTCCAACTTTAAAACTCACATGCATAAAAAATGGTCATGTTTTCTCCTAGCAAAATTGTTCCTAGTTCATATGAGAAAATTAGTTCTATCAGTGCTTGCTGACATCCTGCAAAGGCTGCAGGACTTTTTCCACGTGAGAATACCACAGAAGTGCTGGCTCCTGAGCTGCTTTAGAATGGCAGGTACTGAGTAGAGATCATTGAAGGAACATGTGAGCATCTCCTCTCTCCCCCGGGCCTTACATCAGGATCTCCAAGGCGAGCCTTCCTGCATGAGGAAGGCCCCATTCCACAGGGAATGCTGCATACACTCAACACCTGGTGACCAGAGATTCAAGAGATTCCATGCCACTAGGTGAGGGCCACATTCAGGCCACTGGCCCTCTTCAGTCCAGTGGCCCACACACTGCTCTAAGCAACCCCCAGGCATTGATGGGACTACGGAGGAGAAAGAGAACGTTTACCAACAGCTACTAGGTTCAGACATGGGCCATGCATTCTCACAAACGTTGCTACAGATGTGAATCCCAAGGCTGTGTTTTATATGTGCCTGTACTTAACAGGAGGAGCAGTATAATCATAGTGTATTCACTTTGCAAAGGGTATACCGAAGTTCAGAGAGAGAGGATGTGTGTGTGTGTGTGTGTGTGTGTGTGTGTGTGTGTGTGTGTGTGAGTGAGAGAGAGAGAGAGAGAACAAGCAACACATGGGAAGGCAGAGAAAAATCCTATGTCTGATTGTAATGAAATTTTCTTTTCTCGTCAAAATATTTTGATAGCATGGGGAAAGAGACGTGTGCTCATTAAAGTTTAATGACTGTCTCCCTCTGCCTGTTTCCATGTGAGGATCACACATTCTGACTCACATATGGTGGGTGCTGGGAATGGTTGACTGGGAGCACAATTGAGCCCAGTCCCCATCTTTATCACCACAGGGACCAGTGAAATCCATGACTGGGTCCACTGGGATGCACAAACAGGAAGCCACTGGCCTGCTTTGGTTGACAGTGACTTGAATTCAGACATGTGAGCCCAATATTGTTCCAGATTGGCCTAGATTTGCTCTAAAGGGGAATCAGGTAAGAACAGCTGGAAACTAGCTTTTAGGAAACTCTAGTTCCAAGGCTGAGTTGGGTACTTCCTGGAGAAGACAATGCTTTGGGCAAAGGCTTTGAAGAGAAGGGAGTAAGAAAAAGTGGCTCTGACTTGTGGGAGAGCGGAGTTGACGATCGTGTCACATTCCTACTCTAGAAACTCCCCTGAAGCCTCTTTGTTCACAGAGTTGATGATAAAGCTCTCATCCAAAATTGTAGACTCCCCTCAACATAGCCCTAAACTATCTTTCTCAGGTTACCCTTATTCATCCCTGCTCCCAGCCTCCACCCCAGCCAAGGCACGCTTCTCACTGCTCCACCTCCCTTCTAGCCCTTGCTAACATTTTCTTCCTAGC
Organism: Mandrillus leucophaeus; assembly: GCF_000951045.1. Lineage (NCBI taxonomy): Eukaryota > Metazoa > Chordata > Mammalia > Primates > Cercopithecidae > Mandrillus > Mandrillus leucophaeus. The sequence goes on from NW_012102809.1 coordinate 6,617,468, forward strand.
ATCTGAAGGGATCTCTCCATCCATCTCTACTGGTTGAACGTTATCCGTTCACTGGGGACCATTCATCTTTCCACAGTCTTAATTCTTGATGTCCCACACCACTCAAGTGTGGGTGATCTCTCCTCCCTTGAATACAAAACTCTCTGCAAAGTCAATGACTGCCTCTGCTTTGTGTGATAGTTCCACTGTAGCCCAACAGCTGCCAGCACAGACTGGAAGACCAGCACAGTCAGGAAGACCTGGGCCAGAAGTGTCTCTCCTTCCCTCAGTAGGCACGTGATCACGGGCCAGTTACTAATAAACAGCAATAATGGCAATAACAGCAGCAACCAACATATATAGGTGTGCACTGTGACTCAGGCATCCATTGACTCATAACATACTCACAAAGACCCCAGGAGGAGAGTTACCATTGCTTTTGACTTACAGATGAGAACGCAGAAGCCAAGAGAGGTGAAATGATCTGTCCAGGCTTACACAGTTATGATGTTCAGAAAACAAGCTTTAAACTCAGATAGTTTGGTTCCAGAGCCCATGTTCTGACCACTGTGCTACAAGGCACTGCCTTCTCTGGTCCTCTCAGTTTTCTAATCAGTAAAACAGAGGTTATAGTAACGTCCTCCTTGTAGGATGGTAGAGAGGGTTAAATAAGATCACGGAAGAAAGGCGTTTAATAATGTAGTGCTTAATAAATCATAGCTGCTGTCATCATAATCACCAGGGGCTGGTCCCAACCCTTCTCGTGACTGAGCTGAGTAGGAAGGGCTGTGGTCTCCTCTCTGTCTCTCACATAATTGCACCCTGTGCCTGGCACATTTGCCCACAACAACCTTGAGGCTCAGTCAGTTGTGTGTCCATCCAGGCTCAAAGAGGTTGAAAAAGGGTGTAAGCGTTTTCTTAGAATTTAGAGAAATATGTCCTATGTAATTCTGGACCTCTGAGCCATTGTGGTTTTGTACTTTTACTGCATTTAGCTCCCTTTCCAAGTCCTCATTGTTTAAAAACCTTTTATTTTAAGTTCAAGGTACATGTGCAGGTTTGTTGTATAGGTGAATTTGTGTCATGAGGGTTGTACGATTATTTTGTCACAAAGCCATTAAACCTAGTACCCATTAGTTATTTTTCCTGATCCTCTCCCTCCTCCCACCCTCCATTCTCCAACAGGACCCTGTGTGTGTTGTTTCCCACTATATATCCATATGTTCCCATCTTTTAGCTCCCACTTATAAGCGAGAACATGCAGTATTCAGTTTTCTCTTCCTGTGTTAGTTTGCTAAGATAATGGCCTCTGGCTCCATTTGTGTTCCTGCAAAGGACATGTCCTCATCCTTTTTGATAGCTGTGGCTGCATTGTGTCCAGTCTACCATTGATGGGCATTTAGATTGATTCCCTGTGTGTGATATTGTGAATAGTGCTGCAATAAACATATAAGTGCATGAATCTTTACGATAGAATGATTTATATTCCTTTTGGGTATATACCCAGTAATGGGATTGCTGGGTCAAATGGTATTTCTGTATTTAGCTTTTTCAGGAATCGCTACACTGTTTTCCACAAGGACTGAACTAGTTTACACTCCCACTAACCATGTATAAGTGTTCCTTTTTCTCCACAACCCCACCAGTACCTGTTATTTTTTGACTTTTTAATTATAGCCATTCTGACTGGTATGAGATAGTATCTCATGGTGGCTTTGATTTGCATTTCTCTGATGATTGGTGATGTTGCCAATATCCAGCATCTATAAGGAACTTGAACATGTTTACAGGAAAAAAAACAACCCCATTAAAAAGTGGGCAAGGGACATGCGCATATACATGGCCAACAAGCATATGAAAAAAAAAGAGCTCATGGAAGCTATAATTCTTAGCAAACTAATGCAGGAACAGAAAACATAATACCACATGTTCTCACTTACAAGTGGGAGCTAAATGATGAGAACTTATGAACACACAGAAGGAAACAACAGACACTGGGGTCTACTTGAGTGAGGAGGGTGGGAGGAGGGAGAGGAACAGAAAAGATAACTACTGGGTACTGGGCTTAATGCCTGGGTGATGTAATGATGTGTTCACCAAACCCCTGTGACACGTGTGTATCTACATAACAAACCTTCATACATACCCTCAAACCTAAAATAAAAATAGAAAGAAAGGAAAGAAGGAAGGAAGGAAGGAAGGAAGGAAGGAGAAAAAATAACTCAACAATCGAGTTTTGTTTTATACAATTAATCTGACTCCTCCCCCTAGGCCTCCTTTGGAATATTTCAACTTTAAGTTTTCTTATTACTGTCCTCTCCCCTTTTTTTCCCTCTTCTCCTCTCCATTCTCCCTCTTTTTTCCCTCCTGTCCCTTCCTCTTCTTTCCTGTTCTCTCCTCTTCCCTCCTGTGCCCTCCTCTTTCCTTTCCTCTTTTTCTCCTCTCCATCCTCTCCTCCCCTCCCTCCCTCCTTTTCTCCTCTGTTCTCTCCTCTCCCCTCTGTTCTTCTCTCCTCTCCCTCCCTTCCCCTTCCTCCTCCCCTCCCCTGCTGTGACTCTGCATTTCACATCTCCGGGAAGCTAGGCAGGTCCCCAGTCCACAAACCAGAGCTTCTGCACCCAGGCCCTCTCACAGCTCTGTGACTCCTGGGTGGTCCTTAGGGTGTGGGTGCTTTACCCAGGAGCACTTCTACTCAGTGTGGATTTAGGTTATCCTTAGAGTTAGTAGGGCTAATGGTTAAAGAGCAGTTTATGGGATGATGCCCCATTCCACCTTTTTGAACAAACTTGGCATGGACAGAAGCCAGAATTTCCATCTGTTTCATGCTCTCTTCCCTATCAAATGTCCCTACTTCTAAATAAGTTTCCTCCAGGAGCAGCATCTCTGATTCCTTTGTGGAACGAAACACAAAACAAAATAACTCTCCGTTTAAAGTACTCTCTCCATGCCCAGGTCTGCTAACTTGTGGGATAAGGTATTCTGATTGTGCTCCTTGGGAATTAAACTGCTCTTTAAGTAAGCCCAGAAGATAACTAACAAATAATCCTTCAAATTAATAGTGCCTAAAAGATGAAAGTTATCAGTTTCCTTCATACATCCGGTTTATTATCAGTGGTGCAATTAAATTCTATTTTCTGCTGTGGTTTGAGCACTTCACAGCTCGGGAAGGCTCTCTCCTGAGACCTTTGCAGGGACAGGCCGTCACTCCATAATTAGGTACACACGCAGGCCTTGCTGCTGGTGGGGAAGGTTCAGGGTTGAGCTCATAAATGAAACCTGCTCAACGGCCCACAAGGGTAGCAAAAGCTGCTTCCACCAAGTGGCTGGGACAGGCCTGCAGCAGGGGCTGCCACATGTCTGTAGGAAGAGCCAGCTGTGAAGAACAACTTCCGGGTTAGGGCATCCTGCACCTTAAGCAATTAACCTCATGTTCTCTTGGATGACGGTATCTCTGCAGCAACCCTAATCCCCACCTCTCCATTTTGCATTTGTTTCTGACTTTGCCTGCCAACCCTGCACATCCTCATTTTCATTCTTTCTTTTAAACCTTCCTGTGCAGATAATGCCATGGTGGGCTGTGGGCCGTGACAGAGGCGAAGGAACCAGAGACATGACAATGTAGGCCTTTGTAGAAAAGAACGGCCTGGTGTTCTGCTCCCTGATGGGCATTACATGCCTGTGAGCTTGGATGGGCCTTGCCTTGGGGTGTCTCACTGTGTCAATCACACAGGACCAGACCATAAGAGTAGTTGAAGGAGCTGGTTCCCAGCGCTGCTTTTGCAGCCAGCCTGCTGGGGTTGGAAGCCCAGCTCCACCGTTTGCTGGCTGTATGGCCTTGGAGGAGCTATAGAACCTCTCTGTGCTTCAGTTTTCTCATCTGTAAAGGGATGCCAATACTCTTTACCTTGTGGGGTTGTTGGTGGTTGAAAATGCACCCATGTAAAGTGCTTTAAAAACTGTCTGGAGCCCAGTAGTTACCCAAGGAACACTGCCATGCTGAAGGCTGCACAGCAGCCATTAGCTTTCCAAATGATTCATAGCAAAGGATTCATGAGAAGCAAGGACTACCCTCACCCTGCCCACCTCTAGGACCATTAAAATACGATCAGCTTTATAAAGCTTTGATTTATCTACCACTTTAGAGCAATGTAGTTTAGCAGGATCTGTGCTAATTGCTCTCAATCACTTCAAGAAGATTGTTCTCCAGAGACTAGGGAAGGGCTCTATGCCCTGGATAAGGGCTGCATGAGATGTCACTTCTCAGGGTCCCTGCCAGAGGCCTGGGTTCCTGCTTCAAGGGCAGGAAGGTGTCTTGTGGATTTAACCACAGAACCCCCAGAAACTACAGTGGTGAGTCTGAGAAGTAGGAGCACATGGGCTCCCACATTTGTCTCCCACTCTCATCCACCCTCGGCCTTCCTCTGCCAAGTCTCCTGAGCCACTTGGGCAGAGATTTCTGGTGATCACTGGAGAGGCACCATGAAAACTACTGGTCAAACATGCAAAAAAACCTATGGTGACAGAAGTCAGAAAAGTTATTATCTTGGTGATGGTCCAGGGGGTTATTGGCTAGAAAAGGCATGAGGGAACTTTCTGGGGGTGTTTGAAATCCTCCATTTCTTCATCTGGCTCGTGGTTGCAAGGCACACACACATACAAAATCATCATCAAGCTGTATATTTTGATCTGTGCGATCTACTGTCCACAATTATACCTCCATAAACAAAATTACTGTGCAAAATGTTGCAGGCAGTTTATCTACCTCTTATGGCATGCCTGACCCACTTTATTCTGGAGACAATGAAAGTTCTAAGTATCTGTAGCCATTACACATCTTTATCTTCCTCCACAAGTGTGTTTATACCCACAGGTTATATTTATATCTGCAACCACATCTATATATTTAAATCTGGAGAGGAGAGAAAAGTGTTATATGTATGTGTCTATATATAGGGCAGTTTACTTCTTTCAAAGAACAGGAGGATCCTAGCACTGGTATTTTTTTTTTTTTTTTTTGAGCAGGACATTCATTCACACACACACACAAGCACACACATGCACACATGAACAGTAAGTCTGTGTGCCTTTCTCTCTGTTCCAGGATGAGACGCTAAGACTGACCTTGATGATGAGCTTAGGGATGGTCAGCACGGTGGACTTTTGCTTAGCCAGAACATCCCTGGTCTCATTGATGCGAGCTGTGACAAAGAAGTGCAGGGACGCTTGTTCCAGCAGCTGACCCATGTACTCGCCGGCTTGGATCAGTACCGCCTCTTTCTTGACTGGCAGGAGAAAACACACACGGGCCTGGCATCAAGACTTGAGACAGCATCTACTTTACCTTTCCCCAAGTTTCCCCATCCTTCCCACAGTAGCCTGGAAGCCACCAGGAACACAGCAAAGGTAAGGGGCAAGTGGAACGAAGAGTCAATTGGGGATAAGCTGTCCTGCTTCTTAGGTAAAGAATGTGCTAGAAATTTAATATTCACTGAAGTCTTACTGGAGAAAATGTGTCAAACCTTCCAAACAGTTCTTTTGCTGTTGTAAAAGAAATGCCATGGAAAAGATGTGATTTTTGTGGCAAAGAAGGATCAACGGGTTTTAACGGTGGCTTTGATTTGGGCTGGGATCATCCCAAAATGGAACATGTGGGGTGCTGAAGTCCAAGGCCCCTATTCCACGCGCGATCCCCTTGTGAAATAAGAAGTGTCTCACCTAGGCCATGGGCCACACTCAGACAAAATTGTCAACTACATAAACATTGTAGCACTCCACATTTTCTCTCCAATCTGATATCATTTTTTCTATTTAAGATTTTTCTATTTAAGAGAAGGAAGCTGTTGAAACCAGTTTCTACCACAGGCATTCAACTATCTCCAAACCTCTGTTTGTGATTTAGAAGACCTCTGTGCCAAATGATTGTTCTCTCAATGGAAACCAGTCACTGATGTCAGATTTCTAGGTCCTGGGGACAAGCCAACGAGAATGGCATTTGGAGGATGGGGAGTGGTCCTGGCTCCCCTCCAATTACCATCTGGGCTGAGGATGGTGAGTTCTATCTTGTGGCTCTGGCTCACTTTCTCTCTCTAACTCCCATTTCCCACTGTCCAGGATTCTAGAGAGCAATGGGCAGTTTCTCTGTAGGCTGAGCCCAGGTGTGCACTCGCTGCTACCCGGTCGGAGCCAGATGCCTGCATGAGCCGACAGCTGGCAGACCCTGCAGGTGAATGGGTGACTCATTCCTCCATCCCCAGCCGCAGGGAACAGACTCTATGAACCTCCACAGACCTGAATGTCTTTACTGCTTTCATTCTCAATTTCTGGCTTTTGCCAAAGACTTCTCCTTTCTGTGGAAGTTACTGAAGGAAACAGCTTCATGGCCAACAATTCGAGTGCAGAGGATAATACATTTTAGTCTGCTGTATGGAACAGCAGTTTGCAGGAGCGTGGAGTGCCTGTGGATGGGCATGCACCAGAGCAGAGAGCAGGGCCCCTGACTCCCCACTGGCTCGAAGGTGTGGGTGCATTGAGCCATGTCCATCATCTGTAGAGGAACTCTCACACCTGTGCTGGATCTGCAGCAACTGGCTCTGGACCTTGAAGACCAAGAGGCTGGGAAGGCCTCTGCCTTGGGCAGCACTTCTATTTGGAAGTCTCTTTCCGGATGCGTAAGTGCTATGCCTGCTTCCAAGACTTCAGATTGAAGAGTCCTCAGTCTTGGCTCTATATCACAATCACCTGGGGACCTTAAAGACCGACCAAGCTGGATCTCATTCCAGGCCAATTAAATCAGAGCCTTGGAGGACCCAGACACCTGTATTTTTAAAAGCTCTGCAGCTGACTCTGATGTGCAGCCAGGGTTGAGAAGGGCCACTCCAACAACCAGGGGCATCCCTGTAGAATCAGCCCTGCAGACAGCCTGGGTTCCAGTGGAAGAGATGGCTTTCCAGTCTAGGTCTTTGCTGTTCCTCCTGTGGTCTGCAGACCTGGGAGCTTGTTACAGATGCAGGGTCTCTGACTTCTTACTGCACCACTGAAGTCAGGATCTGCATTTGAATAAGATCCCAGACAATGCCTATTCAAGTGTGAGATGCTCTGAGAGATGGGAGGTTCTAACAGCAGAAGGGGTAAGTTAGGGCCAGAGTTAGGGTGAACTGAGGACTACCTGGATTTTAAATTGAAAGGCCTGCATCCTGGGAACCCCATCGATCCCTGGAAAACTAGAAAGGTTGGTCATCGTAGACTAGTAGTTGTCAATAGGGAGCAATGTTACCCCCAGGGGACATTTGGCAATGTCTGGAGACCTTTTTGATTGTCACAACTGGGGTGGAGGGTGAGTTACTACTGGAATCTGGTGGAAAGGGGCCAAAAATGCTGCTAAACATCCTACAATGCACAGGATAGTACCACAACAAAGTATCCAGCCCATAATAATGTCAATGGTGCTGAAACCAAGCAACCCCGCATACAGCAGGTGGATTATCAGAATGTATTGGTCTATTTTAGGAAAGCACTAAAGAGCTAGCTTTGTTGGCTTGATTTCTGGAGCAGAGCTGTTCTATTTAGAGCTGGTTCTTTAAAGCTGTGACCTTGCCTTGACCTTGGCCCCCAGGTCCTGCCTTTTGGAATGACCGGCTCTTATTGCTGTCTTTGGACCTACGCCTGGACCCTGCTTCCTCCGTGACTCCCCTTGCGATTAATAGTCTAGATGAGTGAGGTTCTGGCCCTCTATTGGTTACAGCCTCAGATGAGCATAAACGGTCAGTTTGTCGTGTCTCTAGATAGAATGGATGAAATGGCAAGGTGGAAGGCCTCGAAGAACCTGCATTTTGCCTCTAGCTGCCTCCAGTAATAACAATAATAAAATGACTTCCCCTGGCTATTTCTAGAGGACTGTATTTGACCACTGGATTTCTTTTGGCTAGTGGGATATGACTTCTTTACAGAGGCTCTTGCTATCTTTATAATCTCGGTATCAGGACCCTCTCTTCTCTGAGGCAGAGCACTCCCTAAATCAGAGCACTAAAGAAACCAGGCTGTGCTTCAGAGCCCAGGAGAACAGTGCTTCTGAAATAGTATGTTATGTAAGTGCTGTGTTTTGCCGCTGCACAAGAAATTGTTCTAGATAAAGTTGATTAAACGTGGCAAGAGAAGGAGGAATAGGTTTTCGCGCTGTGAGCAGTGGGGCTGGGATGCTGCCAATATCATTTACGGTGTCTGGGGAAAGCCAAGGGAGACACAGACTGGAGCTGCCTCATCTCTTTTCCAAAAAGCGAAGAAAACTAAATATAGCCAAGTGGAAATGATAGCACCTTTGAAGGTATGGAGAGGTTTAAGTTATTCAGATCTCCCAAGCTGATTCTAGCACACGCATTCCCTTTAATCATCGATCTGGAAAGTATGCCTCCCATTCTACTTGGAAAACTTTCTTTGCAACAGGGGCATCTAAGAATGCTTGATCAAGGCCTAAAGTTATGTGGCTTTTTGCAATATACTGCAATTTAATTTATATTTCAATACACAATTTATTGCTCACAGTTAATGCCACCTGCCTGCAGGGCACAGGAACAAAGAGTCCCCAGTTCCCTTCAAGTTATTCAGGACAAGCTGGGGCTGGCCAAGTGAGTGGGAGATGTGTTCCCATGGACTCAGGTGGAGGTTTGGTCAGCTGTCCCTAGGTCAGTGACTGAGAGAATGATATCATTCTGCTCACCCATACAAGCTCGTTCTTGAATTGGATTAGAGAGGGGAGGGGAAGGAGATTATGAGACAGGACACTTGTGAGGTGGGAAAAGGCCTGATATTTGGTTCTTTGTCTAAGGATCTGTGCTAGACTCCAGGTAACGGGGGCACAAGGAAGGGAACTGGCCCACTTGGGGCCAAGTTTACACTGAACTGGCTCACTGTCACTGCTATTATCTGTCTACTCTATTATCTGCTTCGCCTCTCATTGCTGTTTAGGGGCTTGAACACATCGACTCATCTTTCCAGCTTCAGTTTCCCCAAATGTAAACATGTTGGCAGTTACCATTTACTGAGAGTCTACCATGTGCCAAACGTTTCACATTTATCACTCATCTGGTTTCCTCCACACCCTCCTTCTCTAACACCACATATCCAGTCCATCAGCCAATCAGGCGGGCTCCACCTTCAGCACATGCCCAGATCGGACTAGTTCTCGCTGCTTCCATCACTAGTATCAGCACCTCTCAGTGTAGCCACTGCAGAAACATCCTACCAGTCTCTAACCTTCAGCCCTACTTCCTCTTTAGTCTCTTCTCAACACAGCAGCCAGTGGTCTTTTCAAAACCTAAGTTAGATTATGCCACATTTCTGCTCAAAACTCTCTAAAGGCCCTCAGCTCACTGAAAATAAAAATCAAAGACCTTATAAAGGCCTACAATTCTTTATATGGTCTGCATCCAGCACTGCCTCCTTGCCACCTTTGTTCCTGTTCTGGCTCCTTCCTGCTCATTGAACACATCAGACATGCTCTGGCCCCAGGGCCTTTGCACATACAGTTTCTTCTGGATGGAATGCTCACTTCTGACCTTCAGTCAGGTCTCTGTTAAATGTCACCTTATTAGACAGGTTTTTTTTTTCTGACCACCTCCACAAGTACTCCCTGTTTTCCTTAACCTGCTTTATATTTTTCTATTACCCATATAACTATACTATAGATTCACTTGTTTGTTTGGTTTCCCCATGAGATTAGAAATTCAGTAAGAATAGGCATTGTTGTGTCTCCAGTATAAAACAGAACCCGGACTTGCAAGCACTAAATAAAGGTTTGGGGAATGAATGAAGAACGCTGTGGTGTGCGTGCTATTGTTCCCCTTTGCAGATGAGGGGAGAGAGCTCAGAGTGCTTAAGTAACTCGCTCAGGAAACATAGCTGGTAGGTTACACAGTCATCGCTTATATCCAGAATTCTCTATTTGCAAAACTCTCTGAAATCAAATGTGGCTGCCTGTTTTAAACAATCCCCATGACTGTTGTCCTCTTTAGTCCTTTACACTGACTATTCTTTTCCATGAAAATTACCTTTACTACCCTAGGAATAAGAAAAGCGCCAAATCTTTCAGTTTCAAAAAAAAAAAAAAAAAAAAAAAAACAAAAAAAACCTTATAGTGCCTCCTGAGTTCAGATGATTCTCCTGTCTTAGCCTCCCAAGTAGCCGGGATTACAGGCATCTGCCACAATGCCTGGATAATTTTTTGTATTTTTAGTAGAGATGAGGTTTCACCATGCTGGCCAGGCTGGTCTCGAGCTCCTGACCTCAGGTGATCTACCCGCCTCAGCCTCCCAAAGTGCTGGGATTACAGGCATGAGCCACCACGCCTGGCCCCACTATAGTGATTTCTTAATTGTTAGTTCTATTACTGAAGCTAGGGAGATTGGCTTCCTTCAAATTTGAGTAAGTTCCTTGGAATCAGGATTTTTAAAAATAGTTTCTCATTTTTCTGGGAATATTTTCCGAAACCTCAGCAAGGGTACCATGATCTGTGATGGCCACAAAATCCAGAGAGCTTGAGAGCAATTGAGACTTGTGGCTTGGCCATCCCGGGGAGTGTATTAGTTTTGCTTGCTTTTGCTTTGTCAAAATTATTATTTGTGCACTTTTCTTTCCAGTGCTGCACGTCAGGCCAACAGAACTTGGTGCCCCAAAGCATCGAGGTCCTTTGCAACCTGCTCTAACTCATGCTCTGCCTGGAGACCAGTTTCTTCCAATTGACTCGTGTTGCCCATCGTGTGGTCAACTATTGTGTCCACCAAATATGAACTTCCTAGGAAATGTGATTTTTTGAGATTGTGATCCCCAAGGTAAGCTGCAGCATGTGGACCCTGATCTTCTTAAAATATTCTGTTTTAATAGTGATGAAAATGCTTGGAAGGATGTGTATGCAAGGACGAGAAAGAGGCCCCGCAAGAGATGGCAGAGGTAGAAAACCCCTTCATAAGCCCCTCCTAGATGACATTTATTTGTCTCCAGCCTCCTTTTTTTTTTTTTTCTTTTTGATACGGAGTCTTGGTCTGTCACCCAAGCTGGAGTGCAGTGGCATGATCTTGGCTCACTACAACCTTGGCCTCCCGGGTTCAAGCAATTCTCCTGCCTCAGTCTCCCGAGTAGCTGAGACTACAGGTGCCTGCCACCATGCCTGGCTAATTTTTGTTTTAGTAGAGATGGGGTTTCACCATGTTGGCCAGGCTGGTCTCGAACTCCTGACCTCAGATGATCTGCCAACCTTGGCCTCCCAAAGTGCTGGGATTACAGGCGACAGCATTTTTAAGAAGCGGCCTGTGTGCAGCGCGTAGATCTTCCTGCCTTTTGAATGGGAAAGCAAAGCACACCATTCATTCTGGACGGCCCCCAAAAGACTTCACTAACTTGGGAGACAGGCATCAGCAGAGGGCCTGTGTCTGAGATGGATCATTTAGATCCATGCTCCACAAACTCTCCTGTACACTCCAGTCCCCTTGGGATCTTGTCAAAACATGGTTTTTGATTCAGAAGGTGTGGGGTGGGACATGAGATTCAGGATTAAAAAAAAAAAAAAAGCCAGATGCTGATGCAGCTGGTTCATGCACCACACTTTGAATAGCAAGAAGTTACATTTAATTCTCACGACTCAGGGGCTCTAGGCTTTGAAAATTTCAATGCTCACTTCTGTGCATGAGATGTGAAGATGAAAGTGGAGGCTTCTGGGCCGAGCGTGGTGGCTGATGCCTATAATCCCAGCACTTTGGCAGGCCGAGGTGGGCGGATCACCTGAGGTCAGGAGTTTGAGATCAGCCTGGCCAACATAGTGAAACCCCGTCTCTACCAAAAATATAAAAAATTGCCGGGCATAGTGGCAGGTGCCTGTAATCCCAGTTACTTGGGAGGCTGAGACAGGAGAATTACTTGAATCCGGGAGGTGAAGGTTGCAGTGAGCCCAGACCACACCATTGCACTCCAGCCTGGGTGTCAGAGCGAGATTCCATTTCAAAAAAAAAAAAAAAAAAGTGCAGGCTTTTGCAGAGTAAGTGAGTTCTCCCTGTGAGGCTCACACTTCTGAGATATTGGGGGAACTTTAACTTTGATATGAAGCTATAATGGGCATTAACACCTAGCAAGACAGGGGCCAGACAGCAAGTCTCAAAGAGAACCACACCATTGTTAGCTTACAGGACAAGGGCTCCAGCATCACGTCGAACGTCTCCTTCTTGAATTCTGCCTTCGAGACCCCGGTGTAGAAGGTGATGTTGGCTGACAGATAAGCTGTGATGGTGTAATGGTTGTGGCTGTTGTTCCGGAAGGTGATGGTGAGCCTGAGGTCTTTTCCCAGCACGGCATTTTCCACTTCAAAGTCCATGTCAACTTTGGACCTCGATTTCATGACACCCTCTGTGTTGAGGGGCTTTTTAGCTCCGTACATCAGGGCAGTTTCTAGGGCCAATCTCTCTTCTTCTTGACCTGGGGGAGATCCAGAGATAATGACAGGGAAAAATACAATCCACCAGAGAGAAAGTCACATTAATGGATGCACTGTGTGCTGCACTTGTTGGGGTGCTTCTATAAAACAAGCTTCAGACCTCCCCAGGAGGCAGGTGCCATCACTGTTCCTATCTTATAAATTCTGCAATGTCAGATTCCCAGAGAGTCAGTGACCAGCCTAGGCTGCGAGTTAGGAGGTGACAGTGTTGGGATCTATCCAGAAAGGGGTTTCTCTGGGGCCACTATTTCAGGGGGTGGGAGGTAAAATTGGCAATGTCTATCTCTTCTTAAACTGTGGTGTCAGTTTGCTTGCCTTCCTTAGTCCCAGCCATGTGGCTAGAATTTGGGGACCTCTAACAATTGGGAATAATTGCCTCTTGCCATTCCACCTCCTGCAATGTAACTTTTCCCTCTGATTTGTGAATCCCCTCTCCCAGTAAGACCTGTCTTCCTCATCTCTCCTTCCACTTGGGCCTGTCCCACTTGCTCTTTGCTGAGCTGACCCTTGAGGGCTCCTGCCCTGTTCTTCCCTATCTTACTCAATTGCCATTGCCCCCAACGCCCATGCTGTGGCAGAAGGCAGAAATCGTTTTTTACCAAAACTTGCATCCCCCAGTCCCCAAGGATGCTGGGCTCTGGCAAGACGTTAAAAAGGCGACCCTGACCAAGGTGCACAAGCCCTGTCCCCAGATCCCTTGGAGGGGCACTAGTTGTCCAGCGCCTCCTAGAGATGTTCTCCACCTTCATTAGCAGATTAGAGGTTCTAAGTGAAGCCCAGCAGCAAGGACACCTCTTTGCTTTTCTTTACACAAGGTTTCCCAAACTCATCTGACACTGAGGGCAGTTTTTTGAGGGACATCTATTGACATATGGTGGTGCACCTAAGTTCTAATGCAGTTTGAGGTGTATGTGCTGCTTTTATGAAAATGTTTTGTGCAGGGTTTCCAAAGTGGTTGTGATGGAGATGAAGGGAGGAAGAGGAGGATAGTAAGCTCTGAAAGAAGAAAAACATAGCTTTGTCTAAGTGAGGAGGCAAAAAATACAGATACAAGTCAGGCCTCAGAGGGAGCTTGTGCCTCAGACACTGAGAAGCTGGGAGGATGGTCCTTACAGAGCCTTGGACAAAAGGCTTTGCCTTGGGGACAGGGCTTGTGCAGATGTGAGGGATGGTCGTTATCCTCTTTTCCATCCTAAATACCTTTGGCTTTATGTTTGTGCATCCCTAAGGATAGAGATGAGAAGATGAAGGCAAATTCCTTGGCTTGTAAAAACTAGGCTTTAGAATGGCTAGTGAAAAAAAAAATCACTTTAAAATAAGAATCCTACGTTTTATAATTATGCTAGTTTAAAGGTACTCTCTTCTACTTTATCTAGTTCATAATGAAATGCAATGGTGACTGAGAGGTCAATGAATCATCACAACCCTCACTGAGGGCTAGCTGTGTGCCAAGCACCGGGATAAGTGCTTATTGTGCATTGTGTCATTTGATCCTCATAACAACTCTACCAGACAGACACCATTATTACCATCACTTTCCTCGTTTGTAAAATAAGGGTGTCTACATCCTAGGTTTATCAGGTGAATTAGAGGTAGTAGATATATAATACATGGAAGCTACTCTGCAAAGACAGAGAAAATGACAGAAGGCATTGCATACAAATATGAATGTGTGTTTGTGTGTGTGTGTGTGTGTGTATTAACGATTTCCCTGATTGTCAAGACTGCAAGAATGTGCCAGGAACTGTTAGTCTAGGACAAGCATCGGCTAGAGAACACGGAGGGAGATAAGAAAAAGGGAAGTAGGGGTGAGGACAAGGGAAGTGCGGTGAAATATTTTAGCAGAAATCATCTGGCCAATAGATCCATGAGAAGAGAGCATTAATGATGATCACTTTGGATGGGGGCCAAATATGCATTGAGGCAAAATGCAGGAGGCAAATTCGAGCAGCAGGAACATATCAGAGAGGAGCTGAGCTGGCCAAGGTGAGGGGAATGGGAGAAGAAGCCTTGAGGGCAGCTATTAGCAACTTCACGACCTGGGTGAAGGAGGAACCTGGAGCTTCCTTCCTGGGGAAGCAGCAGCCTCTGTGAGCAGAGACCGCCAGGCAGAGGCAGGCAGGCTGGGGCTGTTCCAGGAAGCGCAGACCGGGAGAGGAGAAAACAACTGCAGGCTTTCCCAGAGCCTGGCAGAGTAATTCCTGTTTCTCTACAGTTATGCTCTGTGCTCTGGCGTCTTACATAATTCAGGGCCACAGGCAACATTTTAGTGCTATGAAAGATTTATCCAAAGCCAGATTTTATTTTCTGAGATTCTTCTACAGCCTCTGGGTGCAAAGTCAAAAATATCTTTCCATTAACTAGGATGTAATAAAAGAGCCCTTTTACGTTGGACGAAGATTCTTCTCATTGTTCTGGCTTTAGCTCCGCTGTCACCTCCCCTGTCCTCCCCCTCTTACCTTGTGTAATATGTCCCCAAATTCTAGTTCTCTCGGCTCTCCCTAACACATACCTGGCTTTATTTCCTCTTCCTTGTCACAGTACTAGTTACTATGTGACGTTATCTTCCCTGCTGGAATGCAAGTTCCATGAGAACAGAGACATGATATGGCTTGTCCACCTCTGCATCCCCAGGCCCTGAAACCCAGCCTGGCACAGAGGATCTGAAGGATTGAGGTTTGGAGAAGCACTTTGCTTTCAGCCAGAGATAAAATTTTCCTCTTCATAATGGCCCAGTTTAGGACATTTTATGTTCAACCAAGCCCAGCTGTGAAAGTGCCTCCCCAGTAACCATTCATTCAAATCATCTCACGCTGTTGGAAACTCCATAATGTTCCAAACACCGTGCTAGGCACTAGGCACAGAGGAGAGACACAGACTTTCCCTCACTGGTGCAGAAGGAACAAGTGAAGAGCAATCCCAGCACAGATGTGTTCACCACAGATGCTGGGACGAAGGTTGGCCTGCAGTGCATGGGGACAGGAAGGGGCGTGGGAGGCTTCTCGGAGTTTTTGGAGTCCTGGCAAGGCCTGGGAGGCAGGGGGAGCTTGGCTTGTTGGAGGAACTGCTAGCAGGTCCCTGGCCTCTGCATATAATACCTGTGGGGGCATGCTCAGCAGGTGCAGTCACCAGATGCCAAAAAGCCACTTAGCAAGAGGCTTTGTGAGTTAGGACTGGATGCCCTGGAGGCCACAGGGAGAGAGGGGGTGGGGGTTTTAAGCAGTGCTGGAAGAGGCTCAGGTTTTTTTGTTTGTTTGTTTGTTTTGTTTTGTTTTTATGCGTTTATAGAGTTTTTAAAGAATTTTTTATTATACTTTAAGTTCTAGGGTACATGTGCACAACGTGCAGGTTTGTTACATATGTATACTTGTGCCATGTTGGTTTGCTGCACCCATTAACTCATCATCTACATTAGGTATTTCTAAGGTTATCTCTCCCCCCTTCCCCCACCCCACAACCGCCCGGTGTGTGATGTTCCCCTTCCTGTGTCCAAGTGATCTCATTGTTCAATTCCCACCTATGAGTGAGAACACGCGGTGTTTGTTTTTCTGTTCTTGCGATAGTTTGCTGAGAATGGTTTCCAGCTGCAGAGGCTCAGGTTTATGTTTCAGATATTACTTTGGCAGCAAGGCAAGGGCTAGACTGAGGAAAGGAGGGCCTGAGGAAGTAAGGTGGAATTGGGAAGCTAGAGCAAGTATTTTTCCAGGAGAAAACTAATCATAGGCCAAACGAATAGGAGTAGTATGGCAGGAATAATATAATTACTAGTAATAGGGGAAACATTTATTGGACACTTATTATGTGTCAGGCACTATATTAAGAGTTGTACACACCAGATAATGTTTAATTTTCAGGCTATGGAGCTGGAGGGGAGGGGATGCATTTGAGAACGATTTCAGAGGGGACATTTCGAGGATTTGTTGCTTGACTCATTCTTAAGTAGCTAAATTTGAGTGGATGGTGGTTCTCTTCACCAGAGTAGGGGCAGTGGGAGAAACAGATCTGAGGTGAGGGAGGGAGTGAGAGGTGTCATTTGGGAAGTTCCAAGTCAGGTTTCTGTGGGACATTTAGGTAAAGTCCGGGTGGAGACGCAGACATGGGGTGATCAGTATATACGTGAACATTAACACCAGCTATGTGGGAAGAACTTCAGGTGGGTGGGAATGGAGTTCAAGGATAGAAGCCTAGAATGAAGTGGCATTGGAAGGGGCTGAAGAAAGGGGAAAGCTTATAGTCAAAAAGAGATGGGAAAAGAGGGTCAGGTAGGAGGGGGTGGAACCAGGAGAAAGTAACATTGTAGAAACAAAGAGAAGACAGAATTGCAAGGAAAGGGAGTGAACAATAGCACCAGGAAGTGTAGGAAGGTCAAGTAAGCTGAAGTCTGACAATTGGGTGGTCTTGGCAACCTTGAGAACAACTTCAAGGATGTGCTGGTAACAGAAATCAGGACAGAGTGTGCGCGGAAGGAGTGGAGAAGCAACACAGCAGGATGCAAGTCCAGGCAGCGCTCCAGGACGGCAAGGAGGCGAGGAGGAAGAGACAGTGGTGAAAAATATTTTTGTAATTTTTTTTAAAACACTGCAGACATTTGAGCCTGCTTAAATGCTGATTGGAAGGAGACAATAGAGAAGGAGAAGTGGAAATACCAGTGACCCTGGGAGCAAAGAGGGAATGGGATCAACACATTGTCATCAAACAAGATATATTGATTGCCACTGGAGAAGTCTTCAGAATTCTGGTTTTCAAAGTCTTATTGTTTCTTAATTGTATATCTCGAAAAAAGTTATAAAATTAATAATAAGCTTTAGTAAGTTGAAGTGAAAATGATCTTTCCATGATTTAATTCATTAAAATAGTTAATTCCTAAATCTAGTAATAATTTGTTTCCTGTGATTCTACTCATTTCCATATTTTGGTGTCTACACTCAGCATTTATGGATCAGAGAAATTATAAGAGATTCAACGGTGAGAATCAGGGTGAGAATCAGATGGTAAGAATCAGGGTGGGAAGCACCGAGCCACGGATATGATGAGTCCTCACTGCATGCCAGTGGCCAGTGGCGGCTATCAATCCCTCTGTCCCACCATATTCAGAGGCAGTCTTGCTGTTCTTCTCAAAACAACACTCTACGTGGTCATTTTCAAAGTTCCAGTTTGAAATGTATATGCCACCCTTGATTAAGGAACTATCCACTTGGGGTCAACTCCAGCCCAGAAGCAGGATGAATTGTCTCTTACAACCGTCTGTGTGGGTTTAGGGATTCTTCCAGTTGGACCAGACCTCCACACTGTCCCTCTCCCTCGGCCTTGCCTTCTTGCTAAACTCCAGAGGCCTGGACCTCAGATGTCTTCCTCATGCAGTGCGGACACATTTTGTTTTAATTTGGTAGCCACCCCCAGCCAAGCCCCTGACTCCTGTTTCGTGGACTGGGTTTTGGTCTTTCCTCTCATGGCATCTGATTCTGTCCCACTCCTGAGTTGGCCTTCACTGTCACCTCCATGCTGACAGCTAATGGCAGCTGTGCTCAGCTCCGTGGTTTCCACGGGACATCTGTCATGTGGACAGCTCGCTTCCTGCTGCCCCTAGCTGCCTATAGGTGCAACATTTGTTCGCTACTCTCTCGGGTCAGGACTTCCTCCGAATAGGAGAGTTCTCACCACAATCTCTACCTTACTGCCTTTTCCTGGGGACCTCTTTCCCCAGCTTCACCTGCTAATTCTTCTGTGTTCTTTGGGCTTAGCGAGCCCATCACTAACTTCCTCCACGAGGCCTTCCCTGACTGCCAATCCTTGGCTGGGAGCCCTTCTCTGCGCCCGGCAGCACCTGTCCACCCTGTGCCAGAGCAATTCTCACCCAGCACAGTGAGGGCTGCCTTCTGCTTTTCTCCCCAGCTGGATGGGAAGGCAGGGCTGTGCATGTGTCCAGCTCTACACAGCACTGGAAGATGGCAGGTGGTAAGAGCCAGCTGTCGTGTGGATGAATGTACGAATGAGTGGATGTTGCAGCTAACTTTTCTATGAACTTTCTTTTTTTGTTTTTCCAGACCTTTTTTTGCTTATAACTATAGTAAGAGGGCATTTCTTGTTTGTTTTGTTTTATTTGCACTTATATTGTTTTAAATTTTCCTTTAAGGAAAAATCCAAATGACAAAAAACAAAAAACAAAAAACACCTTTGTATCTGTGTTATGCAATGGATGATAACCAACAGAAAAGGAAAATGAAGCATTTCAAAAATACAGTGAAAATTCACTAGTTCAGATAACAAAAATTCTGACTTTCTGAGACTATGCACAAGTGTTCTCAATTCAGCAAGCTTCTTCTTTATAGTGCAAATTACTTTTGTAAATAAGAGCAGGGCGACTGTCTAAAATACTTAAAACAAATTCTGCACTCCTTAACACTTCATGGATTCCAATGAATATTTAGGTATATGCTAATTACTTGTCATTTTTATCCATTCACTAAAGTAAATACTCCTAAGAACCTCTGGCAGTGAATCATTTGCAAAATATATTGCATGTTCACCATGAAGACACCCACGGTCCTCCAGTTCCTGGCCACTGCTGGCCTCGGGCAGCTTAGTCTCCAGTTACTGGGCATTCTGAGCCTGCAGGACCCTAAACGTACAGGGCTGCTTCACGCCTCGTAACTTTGATCATGTTCCCACTGCCTGGAAACTCCTGTTTAGCTTTCTTTAACTGAGGTCCACGACTTCGCTTCTCAAGTCTTTCTTTCTCTGAAACAGTTGGACTAAAGGTCCCTACTTTTTGTTTCCAAAGACCCCTCTGCACAATAATCCTATCACTCAGACCAGGACAGGAACTGGATCCTGCTCACTGCTGGGATCTCCAGCACCAAACCAATTACAGGCATAGAGTGGACACTAAGCATTGATTGAGATAGAATTAAACTCAGTAGTGCCATTTGAAACATTCTATGCAATAAAAGTCAACAAAAACCCACCATGACATTATTTTATAATTGAAACTGGCCTTCGGCCTAATTGTCCTGAGTTAGAGAGATTGTATTGTCCTATTAATATTGTATTATCTGCTTTGTAGTATTCCATGATAATGTAATGGAACAATGTATGTGAAAATCACTGGTAAAGTACTAAACAAATGTGAAGTCGTTATTTTAATTTCTATTATTGAACTAAAATTATGTTAGTTACACAGTGTTTTCTAATAGGATTATTTAAAATTAAGGTTCTTATGAGCAAGAACATATTCTATATTCTGTTAAAATAGATATGACTTTAAATCAAATCATTTCACAAGCCATGTGAATGAGAATCCTGCCCAAAGCAAGCTAGCAAAGAAAACTACAATGAAAAATTACATATGTGATGTGTCTTTCACGCATGAAAGTTTATACTTCTGCTGTTGCTACCAAATGCAGCAAATGCTAGCGCATTCTCTGGAACTCATCTCTGAGTGACAATGAATAAGTACTAAATGGACTTGGGCAAATAAATCTTCATTCAGTGGTAGTAAATTACCTTCTTGGAATTTGTAAGTATCAGTAATATCCATCATGCCATCTCCTCCAATTTGTTTGGTCACAATTAATTTCCCAATGTGGGTGGCATCCACATTTTCCACCACATGAGTGCCATCTTTCTTAGCTGTAATGTAAATGAGGTCGCTGTTGACCTGAAAACAGGAGAGGAGAGCATTAGCCATCATCACATGTCTGTTGTTGCTAAAGTCTTTAACTGTCCATAATGCAGTCGTCTAGAGATCTCTGGAGCTGACACACCCCTTTCTTCAACAACATTGGATTTGTATCATAGGACCAAACAGATTTTGAATATATTCTAAAGGCGAATCTACTTTATTTAGCAGTACTTTAAATAAAATTTATTTGAGGCTGAGACAATACATTGCCTAAGAAGCAACCATTTTTCTCTCTCCTCTGTCTTCCTGATAAGTCCTACCTCCCATGGGAGAGAAGACAACGCCATGCCGCCATGCCACCATGCCCATCGCTTGCTTCCCTGGACTGCTTTTGGGCTAACTGTGACTATGTGACCAACAACCAGGAGGAAGAGGAAGTCTGCTAGGTGACTTCTGGGAGACATTTTTCCCCTTAGAAAAAGGAGAGAGGTACACGCATGAGTTTGCCTTTCCCTTTCTGCTTTCAGGTGTTTGCAGGTGAAGAGAAGGAATACTTGAAGCTGCTGTGGCCATCGTGAGACAGTGAACAGAAACATGGCCGACAATGAGAAGGTGGCAGAGTAGAAAGCTGAGAGGCTTTTGGGTATTTAGGTGATTTAATGATGCTGTTAAATGCCTAAGCCAGCATCAGGACCACCTAATTCAGGATTTCTTATATAAGAAAAATAAGTCCCCATCTGTTTCAGCCACATCAGTTCTGCTACTTGAAGCCAAAAGTATTTAAATTGAACAATAACATTAAATGATCTAGGAGGAACTCAGTCTATTTTCTATTGGTCCAGCCACTAAAATGTGCTATTTGTGGGACTTGGAAATAGTGTCTTGGGGCCATGCTGGCTGCCCCCAAGCTCTCCCAAGGCTCTGCTTTACCACTCTACTTTCTAGAGACAATGACTAATGTGTGCCTGAAAGCTGACTCTACCAGAGTCTTTTATTACATATTTTACAATCACTTTCTTGAGAATTCCATTTATTATCATGGAAGCGGGCAGGAAGCATGAATTGTACTGCTAATAGTCATTGATGTATTTACTAAATGTTTCCCAAGCTCCTCTCCAAGCCTCAGTTACCCACTCTTTAAATAGAGTGACAATAACTCCTTCTTCATAGGATGATTGGCAGAATTAACAGAAACAAACACACATACATTACTTATCACAGTGTCTGGCATAGAGTAAATGCTCAATAAATGTTATTGACCATAATATATTATTTAATAGTATTGCCAGATATTGTTCAAGGATTCAGAATCCTAATGATGAACAAAATAGATTTGATCTCTGCCCTGATAGAGTTTATGCTCTAGTAAGCATGATTCTGTGCATCAGAGTCACCTGGAGAACTTTTTTAACAAAATAGATGCCTGATTAAGGAGGTGGGACCTAAATCACGTGAGGCCCTAAAGTCATTATATTTTACAAAAGGTCTCACACAATTCTGTTGGACAGTCAGGCTTGAGAAGCCCTGTAATATAGTACAATAAGTACCATGAAAGAATAAGTACAAGATACTCTGGACATGGGGCAGTGGGGTCAGGGGTTGGCTAGATAGCAACAGCCAAGGTGAAACCTAGATGGCCTTTGAGAGGAACACTAGATTTGCTGCAAGAAACCTGGGTTCCCATAGTGGGTGTGTCCTTGTAGAAAGTGCATGTTAATCTCTATGAACTTCAGTTCCTGATTCTATAAAATAAAAATGATTAAACTTGTTCTGCCAATTTTATGGGAGCATTTTAGGTCAGAGTGAGATAAGATCTATGTGAACATGACTTGTACATTTCAAAATTGAGTAAAAAATATAATAGTCATCATTAGGTAATGGGGAAACTCGAAGATATATCCCTAGGTTTTAAAGTTGAGGTTAAAGAGAGCAATTTTACTTTCTCACAGAATGTTCTGAGTGCACATGAAATTGGATTTCTACTAAAGAGGAGATAGCCAACATTTACTGCATACCTACAATGTTTCAGGGACATTTTATAAAGGATTTAGTTTGAACCTCACAACAACAAGCCTGTGAGGTATGTATCGTAACCGTATTATGGATGAGGGCACCAAGACTCAGAACGGGGAGGCAGAGTGTTTGTGGTTTCATGGCTGGGAGCTGGTGGAGAAGAAGCGCAAGCCCTGGACCAGCCCATAGCCCGGCCCTTGGCCTTCACAGTACACTGCCTCTCCTACACCACCCTGCGGGAGCATGAGCACCAGCTTGAGGGGTGAGATGGTTCCACGCTTGTGGCTCAGATTTCTGAGGCTGATAAACGGTGGCCCTGCTCCTCAGCAGAGCAGCCAGAACTCGGTGGTGCTAGCCACATGCTGTGAAAGGCTGAAATGTGAAGTCAGGAATCAGGACAGGAGAGGACACAGCAGATACCTGTGGAATACTAGTCATTCTGGAAACTGAATGAACTGCCTGAGAATTCTGGCATTCCCTCTGGAGGAAGCCATGTAAGTACAAACGGCGACCTCCTCCACTTTCAAATTGTAGCAACAATAATGATAAATATCATCTTAAGCCTTGTAACAGCTTATGATTTTCCAGGGAGACAAGCTAAATATGAAAGTGGCTAGTTCCTGCCGCCCCCCCACCACCTTGAATATGGTTTCAGAAAAACATGTAGGCTAAAATCTCAGGACAGATCAACAGCACTGTCCTTTGTTGAGAGACGAGAGGGGAAACACCAGTATGGGGTGGTTTCTGTATATGTATGTTGGGGTGGTATGTGGAGGGAAATTATTCTTTCCAAGTGACATTAGAAAGCTTTCTTTTTGGTTTCAGCCTGTAGTGGAACGTTCCTCTCTTCTGGTTGTACTAGAAAATCATCTAGGAGCTTAAAAAAGCATCACGATTGGCCCCACCCAAAATCAATTGACTCTCTGGGGTAGAACAGTAGCTAAGTTCAGAGTGTATGGTAAGGAATATTGGACTTAGGCTGTGTAGCTTTGGATGAATTATTGAATCTCTCTGAGCCTACCTTCCTTGCAGGGCTGGTGGATAGATTGGTACTACTTGTGAAAGCCCTACATTTAAGGCTAATTTCTCTTCCTTCTTTTGAATGTAATATAATGTTAGTGATCACCTTTTTCTACCCCTACACTTGAAGAAGTTATTGTAACACAAAACCTGGGCATTGGTGCATGGAATTGGGTATTCTTTTCACAACACCAAACCCTTGCCTCTTAAGTACAGGCACTTCCTACATAGTAGCCTCTACCATTGGTCAGGGCCATAGGTTCTCAGCACAGGTGGAATGGGAAGGAGGCTCGGGGGCTGCTCTCTGCAAATGTCCACCCAGGCCCATAGAATGTGAACATTTGTCCACAGGTGGCAGAAGATATGCTCTTCACCACTGAGGCTGGAGATGTGCTCTTGCTTTCAGAACCCCGGACAGAGTTTGCTTTGGTTTGTTCATTGGTTCCCAAGTGGAGATAACCTCATCTGCATGCTCCGCAGAGAAAATGCTGCTCCTCAGAGGGCACATGGAGGCAGTGAATGCCCTCCTGGACCAGGAGGCCTTCCTGGTGCTGGACTCTAGATCCTGCTCTCAGCAATGAAGACACAACAGCTTCTACCTTCATGGAGCTCATATGCTAGAAGGGAGAAATGGAACACACACTAAGGTAGGAGGATGAAAACAACAGGGCAGATGGTGATATTTTAGGTGGAGTGGGGTGGGGTGAGTGAAGGCCTCTTTGAAGAGGTGACCAGAGCAGAGACTTGAGTGCAGAGAAGGAACAAAGCAGGCAAAGCATTCTTCCTCCATAGAGTGAAAGATAGTGAGGGCAGCTTTCCTAGCAAAAGGAACAGTATGTCCAAAAGTGCGGAACCAAGAGGATGTGTGGATGCTTTCCAAAGAGCAAAAAGCTCAGTATGACTGGAGGGAAATAAACAAGGGATGAAGTGGAAGGGAAGCCATGGAATCTTGTAAGAATTTACGTTCAATTTTATTGTAAGGGTGGCAGAACTCCACTAGAAGGGTTGGAGCAGGAGTGTGAAGTTTTTATTTACATTTAAAGAATAATTCTGGTGATCTGTGGAGAACAGACAAAAAAGCAGCAAGAGGGGGATCAGGGAGACGAGTTAGGAGGTAACTTCATAGAGCTCAGTGCTGTACAGTGCTCAGAGGGTAATGACAGAGATTGTAGAAGTGGCTGGATTTATGATAATTTTTGGAAGGTAATTTTGGCAAGATGCATAAGGGAGGTTAAGGAGGAAAGCTAAAATAATTTCAAAGTTTTATATGCTATTTGAATAAATGACAGGAGTATTTTACAGCCAAGTAGGAGATGCCAAAAATGGGCTGCATCTCATAAGATAGTAGCAAAATAAACAAGTTTGAATTGAGAATGAATAATCTACAGGAAAACATCTCCACTTATTGTATAAGAGAACTGCTGACCCACAGCAGAGGAGGGCTTAGCTTCTTGAGCGACGAGATGGTTGCTGTGGTCCCAGGGAGCCAGTTATTGCTCCTGTCAAAATCATCTCAGTGCCAGGGAGGGCAGGCAGGAGTATGTGTATGTGTGGGTGCACATGGGTGCGTGCATGCATGTGTGTGTGTGTGCACAGGTGTGTGTGTATGTGTGTGAGTTTGGGGTGGAGTGGTGTGAAAGAGGTCAGCAGAGTTAATGAGAAGTTAGGACAGAAGAGAGTTATCTTTGGCAAGAAGGAGAGAGTTCTTCACTAAGAACCCCTGAGGGATTAGTGAACATGGAATCTTGGAATACGACTTCAGACACTTAGAACAGCTCTCCTTTCCTCTCACCTCTTTGGAAGCCCTAGGCCACCATGAGCTGGGGAGAGAAGAGGCAGATGGGTCTTCAGATCTACAGGAACCCACTGCAGCAGCGAGGGCATGGGAAGGGAGGGGTAAGAGAAATAAGCTTCGAGCCCTGGCAGAAATCCAGAAATGTGGAGAGTGAACTTCCAAAGTGGAGGAGGACAGAAAAAAGGAACAGAAGGTAAGACATTTTCCAGGCATATCCCTCTTCTTTTTAGGCTCTGCTTTCACTCACGGAGACCAAGGCCCTGGGAAAACTAAAAAATAGTCAATGAACATGATGCTTGATCAAGCCCGGAAATGAGTAAGGAATGACCGAGAAAGTCAGCATGCTGGGAGGGAAGAGAAGGCGAGCTGACGCAGCAAGGAGGAGGGAGAGCAGAGAGAGCTGCAGACTCCAACCTGAGTCATGTCAACTCGTATGACGCTCTCCATGGGGTCCCACTGCAGGCACCCTTGAGAAAAGATTTCTTATACACTTTTCATCAGCTCAAACATCTCTTAAAAATGGCTCAGCCCTGGAGCGCAGCCCATGCCAAAGCAACAAATTGTACCCTCTGTCAGACACGCCTCTGCAGTGGGTGAGAAAGGAGTAATTATAATCGGCAAATCCTGATGACATTCATAACACCCCGATCTATATTTAATAATAGCAAAAAGCGTTTGCATTTACAGCTATTAGGCAGCTCACTTGTGGAGGGAGGTCCTTCTTCTCCTTCTTTGCAGCAATAACGCATAATAAAAAGCTGAATACAAGGCTTTGTGGATTTCACAGTGATCTCCTCATAAGAGGCTCTCGTAGCATCATAAACTATCAAATGGCAGCTGGGGAGGTTTGTGGAAATCTTCAAATCCCAAAGTGAAATCGAGGGGATAAAATTCCAAGTCCAGTAAACTTGGTCTCCAAAGGCTTCTATAAACTGTCATGGCAGGTATGATGAGATGAACACTGGTCTTTGTATGTTTCAAATTCCTGATCTTGCTGTCTGAATTTTGACGCTTGTTTTGCCTTCTAAATAATAATACTTCTCAGTCCTGCCTCCTTGTTTTTTCGTTATTGCCATTTGTTTAGCTCAAGCCCTTTCCATCTCTGGCTTGGAGGGATGACCAGCTCTCTCGATGTTCCCTACGACTTTGTAACAACCCCTCCAATCCGTGTTCCACAAGGCTGCCAGCACCTTTCCCAGGTTCCTGCCCAGTGAAAACTCTCTCTCACTTACAGGAGGGACAAGGAGCGAGTTTCTCAGGGAGGTCCCCCGCACTGAGTTCCTTCAGCCTCCACCTTCCAACACCCCTCATGCATCCTAGTGAGTCATCACAGCTTTCAACTTCCCCCACACAGCATTCAGATGCTCAACTCATACCCCCTGCTTAGTACCCCTCCCATCCTCTGACTGCTTTCTAATCCCTTTGCCTACTCATCCCTCCTTCGCCTGTGGTCCCATAGTTCTCTGCTCCTACTGTCTAGGAACACTTCCACAGGCATCCTCACTGTCTGTTCCCAGGTCGCCCTTCCTTCCTAGACGGTGTCTTGTGGTCTTTGCCATCCTGCTTCAGTTCTTGGCCTCTACTTCTCAGCTCATGCATAGTATGAATGCAGATCTGTGCTCTCTACACAGCCCACCTGACAATTAATTCCATAGCATCACTGGTCTTGTTGTCATTTCACGTTCTGTGTGTTTGTGCCCTGTCACCTGGCATCTAGAAATATGTTTCTTAAAGACCTGAACCTTAGAATTCTCCCCAGTACAGTGCCTGGTGTACATTAATAATAACTATTTACTCCTCCCAGAGTACTAGAGTGCAATGGTTACCAGTACGCGTTCAGGCATCTGCCTGGCTTCAAATCTTAGCACCGCTGTTTATTAGCTAGATGATTGTGAGAAAGTCACTTAACCACTCTCTGCCTTGATTTTCTTTTCTGTGAAATGGGAAGAATGATATTAACAATTTTAGAGGGTTGCTAAGAGCATCCAAAGGTAGGCAAAGTGAGCGACATTATTTCAGTGTATTTATTGGTGCAAATATACCTTAGGGAAGTCCTGCCTCTCAGTCTTTCAAGTCTTCCAAGGCTGGCAGCCCAGCCTTCTCCTTTACCCAACATCTCTTACATTTAATTTGATCTTCAGAACTCTCCTTGAGTATCCTTTAACAGCCTCTTCTGCTTCCAGTCCCTGCCTAGTTCTTCTGAAATTGCAGAGCCTTTGCCCAGGCATTCACATCAACCCTGTAGGTGGGTTGTATTCTTTTAGAGCAGCCTCCAGGTTCCCTTCCTCCTTTGGCAACTCAACCCTCCCTCCCTGGCCACCGGCAATGCTGTGGGATGGCAGAACATAGATTGCAAAGGCCAGGGTAAGACCATGGTTGGGTGTGTGTATGTGGATTTTGTCCTACATGGATTGCTGGACTAGTCCCAGAGGGAAGTAGCATGTCCTGAAATTTCAATTCATGACCCATCTCTACCAATGGTTAGTTGAGAGATCCGTTAGTCATATAATTTCTCTGGAGTAGTTGATACCTACTTCATGGGTGCAGAGAACTAAGCTAATGTTAGTAAAACATTTATTTTTGGGAGTAAGAATCCCAAAATATCAAGGAAAGAAAAATGTTAAACAAGAACTGCATTTAGCGTTAATAGCCTGGAAGTTGGAATAATGCCTAGTTACCTTTGTCAACACGAAGCATACACTATGTACCTGGAAAACTTAGAAGCAACAACTTTTAGCTTACTCTTTCAGGTGTTAAGAAGTTGGGAAGAAAAACAGCACTTTCTTCCAGCTTCCCGCTTACCTCTGCAAAAACAAAAGGTGCATCAAATTGGAAGCAGACGTGGCCGTGCTTGATGGCTTGAACGGAGGCGGGGCCACACCGATACATGCCTGCATTGCACAGAGGAAGGGCGGTGTGAGTTTCTCATCTCCAATTCTGTCCAGATACTGCAAGATGCATGGCACTGAGGGTGACTCTGTAGAGACCAGTGTTCCCGACTTCATTGATGATTTAGCCCAAGCACTTTCCAAGGCTCGAGAGAATCCATTGGCTATGCTTCCTCAAGCCAAAAATTGAAGCCATGGAAATAAATACAAGGCAACACTATTCCTGCATCTACTGGGCCACCTACAGACACATACCCAGATGTGTTCATGCCAAGCAGATGACTTACACAGCATTTATCTCTTGTTCAGGTGGTATCTGAAATGTTGGAATGTTGACGTGTCCTCTGTGGTTGTGTTGCTGTTGCTGTTTGTTTTGCTTTTTGTCTTTTGTTTTTGGACATTATGAACATAAGTCAAGTGTAACTGGAGAATCTGGACATTACCTGTGCATTTTGGCCATGCCCACCGTGCATGTAGGAAGTTAGAAGGCCCATGTTACTCTTCTAAAATCCTTTAGATTTTTACCACCTATCCATAGTTAATAAGAGATTAGCTGCTATTAATCATCTCTAAAGTGTCCCCATGATATATATACCAGAACACCAGAAAGTGCTAAACTTTCTTCCTTAAAGTCTAGGATTATAACATGGTTTCACTGTGAATATGCACCGAATGTTTATGCATGTGCCTGTGTGTGCCCATCAATATATCAACACCTGAGGGAATAAACATAATATCCACAATATCCACAGTCTACTGATTCTTTATATTATCATATTAAAGAGAGATGGAGGCTTATGATGTGATTTTGTAAAAATCTGGGGGAGGTCAGAGCTGCAGCTGCTTAGCATAGTTGGCAAGTTAGAAGACAAATACCCCACATACTCAAGCTTTGGAGGAAATCACACGACATAAAAGGAGGCCAGGTTCTGGAAAAACAACAATTTAAAGGATGATCTATAATTATTTTTCAAGTTCTCTATTTTCTCTACTGCTTTATATCTTATCCGTGCATACCATGAAGGGCTGAAGTATGTTTTATAGCCTAGTAAAAATGCTTACAGATATTTTCTCTCCTGTCTTCGAAACTGCTTAGCAAAGCAAGAATGGATGAATTATATGTTGTTTTATATTCTTTTTCTAAAATCTGTAAAATAATCAGGGTAAAGCTGACTATTGAAATGAAATTAAACCTGATTGGAAGGTAGCTAGTACTGCGCATGTGCCCAGGAAGCACACTTCAGATGTTGGCTCCCAACGGGCGTGGTTCCCACACACCAAACGCAAGCATAAAAGCAAAGTAAAGATCAGCAATGAAGCATTTCCCGGAGGGAGGACACAATTTTACCATCGCTATTTTCCTGGGGGGTGCTGTCCACAGCTTGCCAGCCTCCAAATCCGACAGGAAGGTCAGGCCTTGTCATCCATGCTTCATTCCAGCAGTGGTAGTTCCTTAGAAAACACAAGCCCAGAGAGGTTAGACTTCCCTTCACACCCAATGCTCCAAGAGGCCAAGAAGCCGTGGCCAGGCGCAGTGGCTCATGCTTGTAAACCCAACAATTTGGGAGGCCAAGGCAGGTGGGTCTACGAGGTCAAGAGATCAAGACCATCCTGGCCAACATGGTGAAAACCCATCTCTACTAAAAATACAAAAATCAGTTGGGTGTGGTGGCACGCCTGTAATCCCAGCTACTTTGGAGGCTGAGGCAGGAGAATCACCGGAACCCGGGATGTGGAGGTTACGGTGAGCCGAGATCGCGCCACTGCACTCCAGCCTGGTGACAGAAGGAGAGACTCTGTCTCAAAATAAATAAATAAATAAAAATAAAAATAAATAAAATAAAAAATAAATAAAGAAGTGACCCCCAAATCCTGTGCATATGCTGTCTACAGATTACTAGAATAGTTTAAGCCAAATCTGGGAGCTCCTGGAGAGATCCTGGGGCTCTAGACTTGGGTTTTCTGGGCAGATTCTTTCTCATTGGCATCCCTTGGGACACTCATATGGCTGGATGTCTCTTTCCCCCTGCTAAGAGTAGCTTTAAGGCCACCCAAAGATATTTGAATCAGTGCATTAAACAGTTTTAATCTCAACCATTCTCTGCTGACTAATGAAACAGAACTTACTACGTACCGAAGGAGTAGGGAAGAAAAGTTAACCAAAACTGAAATATTTATTTTGAACTTTTTAATATAGTTCCTATTTGGAAAAAGCATATTCCTTTGTAGTAATTAAGCAATAAATACTTGTGTTTATGGTCTTAGACCATTACCATAGAAACTATAACAATGATCCCTGACTATAATTTTCTACAATTTCCATCTCATGTCCAACAAGAAGAATAGGTTGTCAGGGTGAATATCTCTTTACCCTTTATTAAAGGTGGGAAACCCAGGGGCTAAGGGCCATGGAAAACTTCTCAGGACTTTGAATATGACCCTGGAAGCAAAAGCATGGAATAAAATGTCATCATGAATTGTATTATTATGTCCTTGGAAAGACCTGAAATTATACGACAGTACGGAATTAAATGAGAGCACATTAACCCCTCAGCACTATAGAAAATGTTCATATAGTAATAAAGATTTAATAATGCGGTGAGGTAGTTACTGCAGTCTTTGTTTATGGCACTGATGAATTTCAGGTTCAACTACCATGGGTCCCTTTCCTAGATGCCCTTCAGTGTCACTTGTTTCCCCATGCTCCCATCTTTCTCTGAGTGCAGCCCATTTCTGATTGGCTCAAGAGATACTAATTTCACTATGTACCCACTGTACACCAGGCACCTTGCTAGGTGCTGGAGATTCAAAGATGATCAAAACATAGATTCTTACCCATATGGAGAAATGACAAACCTGTAAACCAATTATCAAAACTGTCATAGGTTTGCCGTGAGGCTTAAATAAGCTAATATACGTATTTTGAACAGGGACTGGCATGTGATAAGTGCTCAAAAACGGTAACTCTCAGACTTTGAGAAATAATTAATTTAAATGATCCGTGGTAAAACGGGAGTTCATTTGGGGTGCCACGGAGTCTCAGTGGAGCAAAGTCTCCAGATATTTGGGAAGTGATATTTGAGCTGAGGGTTGAAAGATAAATGGGAGTTTAGGAGGTCAATAAAAGGAGGAAGAACAAAGTTGCAGTGGCATGAAATAGCCACCATGCTGTGTTTGGGGAACTGTCTGCTGTCTGTTGTGACTGGAGCATAGCATGTCTGAATATTCAAGTGCATAGGAGGAGAACAGTGATGGCAGACAATGCACGGAACTAACAAATACATATAACACTTCCTTAGTGCCAAGTGCTGTTCTAAAACCCTCATGGATATTAACACGTCTGATGTCCCTAGCACCCTATAAGAACAGTACTATTGGCTGGGCGCAGTGGCTCACGCCTGTAATCCCAGCACTTTGGGAGGCCAAGGTGGGTGGATCACAAGGTCAGGAGATTGAGACCATCCTGGCTGACACGGTGAAACCCCGTCTCTACTAAAATATAAAAAATTAGCCGAGTGTGATGGCGGGGGCCTGTGGTTCCAGCTACTCAGGAAACTGAGGCAGGAGAATGGCGTGAACCCGGGAGGCGGAGCTTGCAGTGAGCTGAAATTGCGCCCCTGCACTCCAGCCTGGGTGACAGAGCAAGACTGTCTCAAAAAAAAAAAAAAAAAAAAAAAAAAAATTCAGTACTGTTGTAATTACCCTCAGTTTATAGGGGAGGAAGTTGAAACCCAGGAAGGCTAAGAAACTTGCTGAGGCCACACAGCTACTTAGTGATAGAGCTCTGAAATCCATACTCTTCAACACTGAGCTATGATATAGGTGAGGATAAGATTGTGAAATCCTTTGATATCAAATTAAACATTCGTGCTTTATTCTTAGGCAATGAAAAGCCATTGGAATAATTTAAGAAGAGATAAATTTGCAAATCTCTGTTCATGGAAGATGGATGGAGAAGCAAGACTAGAGATTAAGCTGAGTCCTCCCCTGCTGTCCCCCACCCCTGAAGAACTGCAATAGTCTACAGTGGACCAGAAAGGCATTCAGGTGGCCACCACCATGGAGAGGGAGAGAAGCCATTGGGAGGTACAACCCACAGGTTTAGGGAGATGTGAGGGGACTTGGATGAGTTGGGGAAGACTTTTGCCTGTCCAAGGAGTATGATGGTTTTCTTTACCAAGACTGTGAATAAAAAAGGAAGAGAAGAAAGTCTGTGTTGGGACTGGTGTGATGGGTGGGTGACCAGCTCAATTCTGGACAGGATGAGCTTGAGTGCCTGTGGAAAATCCAGGAGATGAGGTCTAAGAGGCATTTTTGTCTACACTTGTGATGCTCTGGATTAGATGAAGAGGAAGAGGAGATGTGGGAGTATTGGTGGGTGGTGGAGGAGGGTTGGGCAAAACCAGTTGATGAATGAGGAGGGAAAGAAGAGGAGGGAAGAAAGAGGTAGGTTCTTCCTTAAGAGTGACCTAGAGGCTGGGCACAGTGGCTCACACCAGTAATCCCAGCATTTTAGGAGGCCGAGGCAGGAGAATTGCATGAGCCCAGGAGTTGGAGACCATCCTGGGCAGCATGGTGAAACCCTGTCTCTACTAAAGATACAAAAGTTAGCTGACCTGTAGTCTCAGCTACTTGAAGGGCTGAGTGGGAGGATCACTTGAGCCCAGGAGATCAAGGCTTCTGTGAGCCATGATTGCACCACTGCACTCCATCCTGGAAGACAGAGTGAGACCCTGTCTAAAAAAAAAAAGAAAAAGAGTGATCTAGGTTGTAAGAGAGAAGAAAAGATAAGGCAGTGTCTAGCGTGTAATGTAATGCAGGAAAGGCCGTTTTGGTTATTTTTAAGTTAGAAGAGACTGAGGCATGTTCATGGAGGAAGAACTGGTAGAAAGAGTGGGACTAAAAGGGAGCTCAAATACCAAGGGTGCAAGAGGATGAGGCTGAGAGCACACCCTGGGAAAGTGTGGGAAGCAAGGCAGGGTCTGCAGGGAGAGAAGGGTACAGATGTGGATTAGGGTGAAGTTGTGGGGGTCTCTGAGCAGGAACATGGGGCCAGTTCCCATCAGAGAGCCTCCATCTTTGCTTGGAAGCTGCAAGGAAGGTCACTGTGCACGTCAGACAATGACTCTGCTAGCCTCTCTTCAGAACAGTGAAGGTTGCCCCATCAGGCAGAGGGACCCAGGGAAAAACAGCAATAAAACATTTGCAACCCTGAATGGACCCCATCTTGCTTCCTATACAACCCGAGGTGTTTAGTGATCCTGGCTTTCACTGCTACACCATCACCCTAGATTAATAGGCTCCAGAATAGCCTTATTTAAATTCAAATCTCCTTGGCAAGGTTAGCCTGGAACAAGATAAATATGCTTTGCACTTCAGATCTCAAGTAAAGACTTTTCTTTGAGGATATTTCTTTTCAAATGACCAGGACCCAAGGAAAAGTTTCTTTTCTCTCACTCTGACATCTAATTAGTTACACGTGATCTCTTCTAGTTTCACTCACAGCTGAGACGTTATCTGTGTATTTAGGGTGGGAGTTTCATAACAGGGTCAGGAACTTGCAGGCAGTGGGTGAGGTGGGGAGGAAGCAAATGCTCCCAGTGGGGCTGGGCCTCCATCAGTGGGTGGAAAGCTAATGGCTCAGCTCCCAGACAGGCCATGAACAGAATGAGAGGGTGCTACCTCCACAGCCATGGGGATCTCTTTCACCATGCAATCCTCTCCACTCAGGAATGACTAGGAATTGTGTCCTAAGTTACCCATGCTTCAAGAGTTTCCATTTGGCTGACATTACACAATTCTATTTAAGGATGCTTAGTTTTTATATTCCAAGTTCCTCCATGAAAGGGACTAATGTTTACAGACATTTCTTTTCCTATTTTTCGTTTTGTTTTGTTTTCTTGAGTCAGAGTCTCATGTTGCCTAGGTTGATCTTGAACTCCTGGCCTCAAGCCATCCTCCTGCCCCAGCCTTTTAAAGTGCTGGAATTACAGGCATGGGCATTTTACCCAGATATTTAGCATTTTTGCTACAATTTGCACGTGTCAGAGGATCTAAATTTCGATATACAGTAGTGTCATTTCCCTTTGTGTTGGAAAACTTCCTTTAGCATGTCCTTATTTTTTTTAATAGACACATAATAATTGTTTAATTGTATATACTATGGGGTACAAAGTGATGATTTTATATATGAATATATATATAATATCAAATCTCATTGTGGGATAATTAAATTAAGTTAATAACATATCAGTTACCTCCCATATTTATTTCTGTAGTGAGAACATTTGAAATTTACTCTCCTGGCAATTTTGAAATATACAGTATAGTATAATGAACTATAGCCACCATGTTGTATATTTGATCTCGAATACTTATTCCTTCCATACAGACTTTTCCTAATTTCATCTACTGATTCTCCAGGTTAGAAAATATCAACTGATTCCTGAAAAGCTACTTTTTATCCTAAAGCTTCTTTATCTAGATCCATAATAGTTTTTCTGTTTTCATCTTGCAATTTCATTATGCATTTGTAGAGTGCATAAATCCACTTTGGGGGCGCTGCTGGTCTCATTCTTCTCCACATCTCCAGCACTAGAGCAGAGCCCAGTCATTAGGAGGTGCTCACTAAGTGTTGGCTAAATAAATCATGAGGACATCTAGCAAGGAAGGTCTTAGTAAACCTTTGCTTGTTTGTTTCTCTTTAACATTCATGGTTTTCTAGTTCTCAGAGCCTTCATTTGAAACTTGAGTTCTCACTATACAGTCAAAATGTATCGTGTCCCTTTAAAGTAAAAATTCTAAATCTCCTTGTTGCCTCTTTCCATAGAAATTAAAATAGAGGCCTCATTTCATTGAGACTTGTTTAATCAAGATGAGAACAACCTTTTGGGAGGATAACGATGCAGATGACAAGTGAAGAACGCATCTCTGCTTTATGTCTCTTCCTGTGTGTTCCGTGCAGTGACAGCTAGTAATTTTTAGAGCTCCTTTCAAGGATGCTAATAATTCAGCAGTATTTGTGCAAAGGACTCAGAGAATCTTCACCAAAGGCGGTACTTCACTAGAACAGCAGCACCATCCCCTGCTGGGGGACCCTACATGGGACGTCATAGTTTATCTTGTGATTCAGTAGATCCATGTACTTTGAATTTGTGCACAGGAAATAATCACACAAATGCAAAGACAAGTGTGTTACATAAGAATGTTCATCACGATGTAAGAAAGGGAAATTGGAAGCAGCCTAATTGTCCAATATGTGATCGAGTATTTTGAAACACAGAATAGAATGCTCTTCAGCCATAAAAATGCAGATCTATATTGGCTAGGCAGGAAAGATGTCCATGGCGTATTAGTGTTTCAAAATCACACGCAGAGCAGAATTTTAAATGACTCCCACTACTCTTCCTTTTGTATAATTTTCTCCCCTCAGTGTAGGTGAAATCCAGTACTCCTGCGACTATGTTACTTTATGTGTCAAGGAGGATTTTGTAGAAGTAATTAAGTTTACTAATCTGTTGACTTTGAGTTCATTGAAAGGGAGATGATCAGGTGGGTCTGGCCTCCTCAGATGAGCCCGTTAAATCTGAGTCTAGAGACCAGAGACAGAGCTAGTCAGGGATTCAATGCAGTAGAGACATTATCCTGCTGGCTTCAAAGAAGATAGAAGAATCTATGAGTTCTACAGCTGCAAGGAACTGAATTCTTTCACGAACCTGAATGAGTTTGGAAGAGGACTCTGAGCATTAAGATGGGACAACAGTCCCAGCCAACACTGACTGCAGTTATCTGAAAATCTGTCTTGGTTCTGGCTAACGTCATATCCAGAGGCATAGGAGCCCATGGGGTGGTGAAGAGCTGGACAGAGAACATAGCTGAGGCCAACGTGGGCTTCAGGGTGCTGTGTTTGAAGAAAAATAAAGTGGTTAATTTAAACAACGAGTCCTTTACTGCCCTTAACTTGGCTAACTGCTTAAACAGTCCACAGGGTCATCTCATTCACAATCTGTCCAGAAAGGTTTCAGAGAAAAGGAGTTCTTAAAAGGGAAGAAAGAGATATGGGCTTGTAATTTTGTTTGTGCAGCTTTTTTAGGGCTCAGGGGAGAGCACAAATACGATCAAGAGAAAGTCCCGGAGGAGATGTCTTGGACCAGCTTCAACTGTAAACCAAGGGTTTGAATTCTTTTATAGCAAAACTGGCAGGGGGTGAAAGAAAGGCACTGTCTTGCATGTCATTTGTGTATTTGTAGCAGATGGGTGTAGCCCTGCCTCTCTGGTTCTGCTAATACACTCTGAATACAGACAACAATATTGTTGACAATAATGACAGGACATCCTGGGGTTATTAAGCTCTGGCCATATCAGGGGCAGTGGGGATAGGATGGGGTGGGAGTTGTTGGAAAGAAGTGGGAACAATTTAGTGGACTCTGAGGCTTGTCTAACAAGACATTTCAAAGTGGAAATGAAAGCCTGGACTGAGAAAAAAACTTGTCAGTTAGGAAATATAATGAAGGAAGATGACAGAAAGGAGTTATTCAGAGGAAAGGAGGCATGCTGCAGGAATCTTTGATGGAGCTGGGAGCATGACACTATTTTAGAACGCAGCTGTTCATTGTTTGAGGCTGTTGGAGTGCTGAAACCAGCAAGGGGCATTTGGATGTTCACTGGCGTCACGTCAAAGGCCAGCAGTCCAGTCAGGTGGAGACCAGGCCAGTGCCCCTGTCCTCTCTGAGGCTCAGCTGCTTCAGTTCCCTCTGGCTGGGAGCCACCTGAAGAAACCCTGCGTAGCCAGTCATGAATGGCCTCATTTGCATAGCAATGCTATATGGGAGATAAATGGAGAGCGCCATAGTAGGCATCCCAGCTCAGTAAAGGATGTTGTTGTAGGAATCAATTGGCCACCAAGAAAAAAGAATAAATGAATGTGTTTGTTCTTGCTTGTCCTGTGAAGGCAAGGGGTTTTACAAGTCTCATTGAGAAGTCACAGTTTAAATACAGCACAAGAGACCTGGATGGAGGGGGTCGCAGATGGCGGGGTGCACTTTGAGAGGTGCTGTAACTCTCACCATGAAACTATGAGGTGTATGTGTAGTAGGAGTAGTAGTCAGAACCATTAATAAGTGCTCAGACACAGGCATGAACCAAATGGATGTTGCAACCCATCAGAAAGGACACCAACCCTAAATGCAGTTCTACCACGGCATCCTGGCTGGACACCGGTCCAGATGTCCTCACTCACATACACACTACAGGAGTACTGAATGAGCTTCCACCCACAAAGTCCTTTCTGAGCACATCTGGGTTCCCTCTGCTGGGTTCATTTGAAAATGAAACCCTACCCCATTTTACCACTCTGGCATAGCAAGCCAGGAATTAATATCCTGACTGAACATGAAGAAAATGTTGAATTTTGAGAGTATTTGTTTGTATAACTCTAATGTATAAAAAAGTTTCTATAATAAATTCTGTACAATTATCTCCATAATTATTCAAGAGGGTTAAAAAATTCCACACCCATTAGGATGGCTATAATAATAGTAAGAAAAAACAGAAAAGTCATTTGCAAGAATATGAAGTTGGAACTTTTGTGTATTGCTAGTGGGAATACAGAATGGAGTAGCTGCTTTGGAAAACAGTTTGGCACTTCACCAAAAGAAATTAAACATAGAGTTACCATACAACCCAGAAATTCCACTCTAAATATATGCCCATGAGAACTAAAAAACATATGTTCACATAAAAACTTTTACCTGAATGTTCATGACAACATTATTCATGAAAGCCAAAAATGGAAACAATCCAAATGTACAATGGATGAATGGATAAATAAAATCTGGTTTATTTTATATAATGAATTATATATATAAAATTATATATATAATGAATATATGTATTTTATATATATAATAATACAATGAAATAGTATTCATCAATGAAAGGGAATGAGGTACTGATACGTGCTACAACATGGACGAACCTTGAACACGTTAGGCTAAGTGAAGGAAGTCAGACACAAAAGGTCACATATTACCTGATTCCATTTATAGGAAATGATCAGAACAGGCAAATCCATAGAGAGAGAAAGTAGATTTGAGGTTGCCAGAGTTGGAGAAATGGGGAGTGACTGCTAATAGGTATGGCAAAGGGGACAGAAAATGTTCTGGAATCTGATGACAATGATGGTTATACAAGACCATAAATATACTAAAAATGGCCCAGTGCCATGGCTCATGCCCGTAATCTCAGCACTTTGGGAGGCTGAGGCAGGAGAATCTCTTGAGGTCAGGAGTTCAAGACCAGCCTATGCAACATAGTGAGATCTTGTCTCTACAAAAAAAATTTTTTTAATTAGCCAGGTGTGGTGGGTGTGCCTGTAGTCCCAGCTGCTAGGGAAGCTGAGATGGGAAGATTGCTTGAGCCTGGGAGGTCAAGGCTGCAGTGAGTCATGATCTTGCCATTGCAGCTTGGGTGACAGACACCCTGTCTCAAAATAATAATAATAATAATAATACATAAATAAAAACATACTAAAAATTATGGAATTGTGTACTTTAAAGGAGTGAATTTTGTAGTATGTGAAATATATATATACACATATATATACACACACAATTTATTTATTAATTAAATTAATTAATTAATTTATTTATTTTGAGATGCAGTCTCGCTCTGTTGCCCAGGCTGGAGTGCAGTGGCGTGATCTTGGCTCACTGCAAGCTCTGCCAGGTTCACGCCATTCTCCTGCCTCAGCCTCCCGAGTAGCTGGGATCGCAGGTGCCCACCACCATGCCTGGCTAATTTTTTGTGTGTTTTTAGTAGAGACGGGATTTTGCTGTGTTAGCCAGGATGATCTCGATCTCCTGACCTTGTGATCCACCTGCCTCAGCCTCCTAAATTGCTGGGATTACAGGCGTGAGCCACTCTGCCAGGCTGTGAAGTATATTTTAATAAGGATGTTAATTATTTTTATTTATTTATTTATTTATTTATTTTGAGACCTAGTCTCACTCTGTCACCCAGGCTAGAGGAATACAATGGCATGATCTTGGCTCACTGCAACCTCTGTCTCCCAGGTTCAAGCAATTCTCCTGCCTCAGCCTCCCAAGTAGCTGGGATTACAGGCATGCACCACCACGCCCAGCTAATTTTTTTGTAATTTTAGTAGAGACAGGGTATCATCACCATGCTGGTCAGGCTGATCTCGAACTCCTGATCTCAAGTGATCCTCCCGCGTCAGCCTCCCAAAGTGCTTGGGTTATAGATGTGAACCACCATGCCTGGTCAATAAGGACGTTATTTTAAAAAGAGTGGGCTCTGGGGTCAGCCCCCTTAGGTTTGTAATTCAGGTTCTGCCACTTATTGGCAGGGGCCTTGGTTAAGTTACTGTGTCAATAACAGCAATTACCTTAACATGCTGTTAAGAGGTAGAAGTAAATTGATAAATGTCAGCACTTAAATCAGGGCATTGCAAAAAAGAAAAAAGTATTTTGTGAACATGAGCTACTTTTATTCTTTGAAGTTTTATTCTTTGAAGGTGGCAAATAATGTTTTTTTCCAACACTATTATGTGCCTTCAGTGTATATTCTCAGTGTTCTAAAGACAAGGCTCATGGTCTAACTCCAAGTGATTTTCCTAAAACCAATTTGACCAGAAATACAGTTAACAAGAAAATGTTTGAAAATAAACATCTTCGATAACTGTCCAGAATTGGCAACCACGATGCATTACGGGATATTTTTACAAACCCTTAAGCACCTTTAAGCAGTTTGGTCTATATTCTGATTTTTTTCTTCTATACTATTTTATTTGGAATTCGTGTTTAGATCATTTCTGCTTTGCAGACAGTGATTAAAATTAAAGATAATTTTATAATATAAAAGTCCAACTAGATGAGTCATACAGAGCATCTAAAATAATGTATAGAACAGTCTCAATTTCAAAAATGCACCTACAATGTGTAAAACACCATATGAGTACTGAGGGCATAAGAATTAGGATTACACACTGATTAGGGCAGTGTCCCAGGTGTGAAAACTGGTTAATTTCTGCTCTAAAATATACTTTGAAAAAGCTTTGTTTATAGGTTAAGACCACCCATTGCAGCATGGAGTTTTTATGCATTAAAATTTTTTTCCAACCAATTCTGTTTCTTCAGTGCTTGCTCTATGCCCTGTACACTGTTACAGGCTGACAAAACAACAAAACTAAAATAGATCAGACACTGCTCCCCCCGTGGGTGGGTGCATTCTGGTGGGGAAAAGCTGAGAGGAGGACACCAACCCTCACCCAGAATCATCCTGTCAGACCACACTCACTCCAGCAAAAGAACACAGCGAGGCTTCTTCATTTAGAAGGAGCGAAGCCTTACATTGAAAAATCTTTCTTGATCCTAGTAAGTGCCACCATCTCTGTCTTTTAAAATTGTTTCCATTTTGACTGTGACCTTTGTATAATGAGGTGATCAAGTGGAGCTCTTCCAAGGTGAGGCCAAATCGTTGCTGTCCCCCTGCCCCTCTGAGTAGCCCTGACTCCCTCCTAACTGAGCCCTCATATTCCTATTTGATGTTTGCACTGCAGCTAAACATTGAGCAAGCGTCTTCATTAAACTGTCCACAGTGATTCATAGTTGCCTTCCCCCCAGAGGTTACATATAATTCAGAACTCATCAGCACGCTGGGGACAGGCGGCCAAAATTGCTCCTTCTGAGATCTGCTACCTTGCATTTGCCCACTTGGGGTTTCATTTGCTACCCTGGGATCTAATTACTCTGCCCGCTGTGCCCTTCTGAGGTTCCTGAGTCCCCAGCCTTCTCCTGAACAGCTAAGGAGCCCAGACCACGGCTTCTGTTGGTGTCAACAGTGGGGCCACTCTTTGCAAAACTGTAGCCCCCCTGAGGTGAGGCTCCCTCTTGGAGGGAAACCTCCTTCATGCAGGGGACCTAAGGTGGCAAACCAGGAAGCAGCCTGTCCTTGATGGTCTGCAGTAATAAGGCGAGAAGGGTCACAGCAAGAGACAGAGCCAAACCTGTCACTCCTGGCTCTGGAGTGTGGCGAGCAGAATACACCCTCTTGTGCTCTTCCTCTGAGCCTCCCTACTGGCTGATTTCTGGATCTGGCAGGCTGAGCTTCGGCTGAGTCATGGAGAAGAGGACATCCTGAGTCACCGAGACCTAACTGGACAAATTGATTCACCACAAAGTGTGGACCATTGGGACCTGAGTGTTGAAGAAGAAATAGATGGTGGAGGATGAGAGATAATTCTCAGGTCTCCTTTACTTGGAGAGGAGAGGGGCCCCAGCCACATACCAGCCGCGAGCGGGGAAGACAGGTTGAGGTGGGTGTGTCTGACCAGAGCCTGTGGAGGGAGGTAAGTATGAGGCCAATGGCTTCTGAGATCCTTGCTAGGAAATCCATCAGGCCATGTGTTGCCAGCCTGACCTCACAGAGGTCAGCTGATGCCTAGCAAATCATTCCTACCCCCACCTCAGCCCCTGTTTAGCCTCCACGCTCACCCTCACCCTCACCCTTCCTCACCAGACTAATTTGCTCAGGCAGCCCCTGCTTCTTACTAACTGAATCAGCATCAGGCCCACCTCTATGGTAAGCACTCTACCTGGATGACCTGATTTAATCACTATTGCCACCCCATCAGGAAATGGTAACTATTAAGATTACTTTCATTCTACTGATAAAGAAAATGAAGCTCAGAGAAGTGAAATCATTTTCTCAAAGCCACACAACAAGTAGCTGCCCAAGCCAGAGCTTGACAGAGGGGTGTGACTGTGGTGATCATGCCCTGGCTGACATGTCTGGGGACAGCCGTCGCCAGCCTCCTCAACCCAGGAGGGTCTTAGCCGTACTCTTATTTTCCTGGACCACCTATAACTTCTAAGGTGCATGGGTATTTGCACTGGTGAGGCCAAGTGTTCGCTTCTTCTTTAAAAGTACCCCAATGTAACAGAAATAGTGAAGTCATCTTAGGACACTGGGCATCCCTCTTTTTCTGACCACTTTGATGTACTTGGGTTGATGGAAACATATTGCCTCCAAGAAATTCCAGCTGTGTGACTAATAATGAAGGCAATAATAGCAGCTAACGTTCATTAGGCACCTGTTATGCTCGGCTCTGTGCTGAGTGAAGCAGGGAATATTGTTCTCTTCGCTTTAGAGGAGAAAAGAGGCACAGAGAGGTTGTGCCTTGCCCAAGGTCACACAGCTTGGGCAGTTACAGA
The DNA here is from genome assembly GCF_000951045.1 of Mandrillus leucophaeus. Lineage (NCBI taxonomy): Eukaryota > Metazoa > Chordata > Mammalia > Primates > Cercopithecidae > Mandrillus > Mandrillus leucophaeus. Next base: position 6,659,490 of record NW_012102809.1, read on the forward strand.
GCCAAGCCTTGGCCTCAGATCCCACTGAGCCCTTTAATCCCTGCGTGTCGTGGTCTGGGAACGTCCTGAGCTGTGCTGGCCTCAGCCTTGCAGTAAGTCAGAGCATCTGATCAGGCATCATGCGTTGAAAACCTACTACAAGACAGGCAAAGGAAGGGAAGAGGAGTCTCGGGCAGTGGTCTGCAGTGGAAGGTGGGTAGGGAGTCCCAGGCCAGGAAGTACAGTCCCAGGGTGATGGGATATTTGAGTAAGGCAACAAAGGAACAAACGGTGTCAGGGAAGGGGGAAGTAATTTGGAGCAGGGACCTGATCGAAGAGGACAGGGTACCAAGAGCAAGATCTAGCTTCAAAATTTTGTATTAATTCTGTTTAGGGCCTGTGGGGTTATTTGTTGGAATGTCCCACAGGGACTTATTTGATGATGGGAGGTATCTGTCAAGGAGCTGGGAAGGGTAACTTTGAACTGCACTTAACTACAAAGGCTGTGTGTGTGTGTGTGTGTGTGTGTGTGTGTGTGTGTGTGTAAGGAAGAGATATGGAGAATGCCAAATAACTATCTTTTTGTCATTTTTAACAATTGCAACGAGTTTTTGGGTGACTATTTTGGTCTGTTTTGTCATTCCATATACATGTAGGGCTGAGATATTATAATTCTGTAGGCTTAAAGCGTTCTTTATATTTCTGTTCAATTTACAGAGACAAGGTTTTGTCTTACATGTGCCCTCCAGCTTACTATGGCTTAGCTCATTCCCTTCCAATGTACCGTACTATTTTTAATTCATGGTAGCACTTTGCTACTCATTCAGCAATTTCATTTCAACATTCTCCAATGAATGTGTGCCTCTGCTGGTGAGTTAATACTGCTCCTACAACTGTGATCCATTCCTATAACACGAGGAAGTTCAGGCACTTCTAACTTTTAGTTTTGCTTAAAATGAACTTATAACTTCCTACCATCCCCATTTGGATGCTTTTACAACAGATAGTGTTTTAGCTTTATTATTTGTGCACGAGACTCATTTTTGGCATAGAAGTTCTACCTAGCTCAATGTCTGACCGCAGAGGCACTAATGCTCCAATTTCCTCCCACACAGACCTTGATAAAAATTATTTATATTTAAACTCTTAGGATTTTTTTCCTTTCTTCTTAGTGTATTGATTTGGACTTAGGGGGTCTCAAGGAAAAATGGAATTTCCCTGGGATCTTAAGCTCCCTCTAGCCAGTTTGTGGTAAAGCGGTTCAGGGCAGTGAGAGAACCCCACCGCTGGTTTTGGGGAACAATTTCAGCTTTACGTCCATTTCTATATCTCAATGAAAGGTGACAATATAATCAAGGAGAATCTCATCTTTACATTCAAAAGGAAATCCTATACTGCTGAAGTTATTTAAAAGGTTTTGGCTAATGGTCAGAAGCACTTGGGTTTATTCCCAGCTCACCAGATGTATGACTGTGAGCAAGCCTTTTGGGGCCTCAGTTTCCTCATTTGTAAATGGGGATATTCATAACATCCACTTGATAAAACTAAGAAGAATTGGATAAGATCATGCATGCACAAAGACTGATGCATAGTAAGTGCTTAATAAATGTTAGCTCTATTACTTCTAGGGCACTGACCTGGAGAATGCTTGGCTCCAATACTTCTGCTATTAATTGTAAGATTAATATATCAAGGTAGAGAGGAACTAGTATAGGCATATGCAGTAGCTAAAACTATGACCTTTTTTTTTGGTGGTTGCTGTTATAAGGAATGATTGATTTTTATCACTAGGAACCCAAATTATCTCTTCAGTAACATTTTTAATTCACTTGCTAAGACATTCTTTGACAACCAGACTTTTCTGCCTATGCTATTGAATGGTCCTCAAAACAGAACAGAAAGAAACATCAGACTGAGTCTATCTTGTGGTAAATGTGTAACATTACTATAATGTGACATCAACCAATGCCACTGTCAATCAAACTCACCACACTGAATCCTTGGTGAGTTTGGAATTCACGTTCCCATCTTCTTCCAGGAAGATGTCCATTTGCAAATTGGCATCATTATCATGGGCTGAGAAATAATTGGTAACAATTCTTGCTGGTATTCCAAGGCATCGTAAAACTACAGGAAAGGACAGACGACAGCTAAACACATCACCAGAATTTAATAAACATATAGTGAGAAAAAGCGTTCTTGTAGGGGACTTCCTTCCTGACCAACATGAAAAGCCCTTTGGACATGTTATCCTCAAATGCTGCATGCTGGAGAAGGGTGGTCATCCAACCCCATGGGGGCGGTAGAGAGGAATTTTGCTGTTGGATCCTTTAGAATTGCAGCTGGTGTCAAATGAAGCCAAGTAGAGTAGAATCCCAACAGGGTTCTAATTGTTTCGTTTCTAAGCTATGATCATCAACATAGTATTATTTTAGTCCCATGAATGGGACAATGTTCCTGAAAATACAATTTCAAAAACCCACTAATAGGAAGTTAGGAATTTACAGAGCAGGTCCTTGGTGGAATTTGCTCTCTTGGCCAGAATTTACTTTTGTGACACGCATTGGAGGGTGACACCACAGATTCATTTTAATTGTTAGATAATAAATTACCCGGATACTTTTCTTGCCATATGTACCTATTGATTAAACTTAATCCAAATGCCCTCCCTGGCTCCCAGGATGCCAGACATCAGGGCTCATTGAAAATAATTCAGCTGACAATTTTAAGATTAATGACTTGGCTTGCCTTTTAATTTTCTCCTTCAGAATAGTTTAGCATTTTTAACCAAAGACTACGCACCTCCTTCAACAGAACAATCTTGGAAGTCCAAACTGGGAGTCTGGTAGAGATTCAAGGGTTCCCCTCCTTAAAGGGGATCTTAATGCCCCAAACAACATTGGCAGCTGACACAGGCCCCCTGTTCCCATCTTCCTCTCTTGATTTTCAGCCCTATTCACCCAGGGTCTTACCAATAAAATGATTGCAACTCTCACTCTGTTTCTGGCTGAACACTAATTCACATTATCCCAGACACGACTTGGTCAAGAGTCTGCCTTACTCAATAATTTCAAGAAAGTGAGGCTTGACTTTAGGGCACCAGTTTCTCCTTCCCCCAGTTTCCATCTTCAGGTTTACTCTCATTGTGACTTCCCCACAGTGTGTTTCTGCCTTTTCTTAATTTACCACACAAAGCCTGCTTTTTATGCCAAAGACATGAATGGATGTAAGGTGTTCACTATTTTATCTGGTTGTGAGCCTGAAGGAATTACACTGGCATAGTGAAATTGTAGGCATGCGGAGGGCTTGGGTCCTTTCTGTCTTCCTAAAATCATTTCACAAGAGTGGTTGCCTCTGTTGGGCATCCTTTACCTTGTCTTGACTTGGGAGCCTCGAGGGAGGGGATGACCTCCAACCTTTAATCTACCATGAAGTTCAGGCTTTTATCTGGAACTTCAGAGGCCAATGCTTCTAGGGGACTATACTTTTGATTTTTGTTGCTCCGAAGAAATACATATTCCTTCTTCTCTGGGTTATATTTAAATGGCTAAGAAAATAATCTTATCCTGTTTGATACTATGGGAAAACAAAACAAAACTCACGACTATTTTTTTAACTTCGATCACCAAGTGTTAGACTGTTGAGACTTTGAGCTAAAACAAGCAGGTTTTGTAATCATTTTTTAAAATGACCTCCCTCCAGCCTCTAGCTCCTCCCTTTGTTTTTGATTTAAAAAATGTTAACTGGGTAAAACATTCTTTATTAATGAGCAGGCAGAAGGGACACCCCAACTTGAGCTTAATGTTTCTCCAAGGCTGTAGAAATGGCTTGTGGATGAAAATCATTACCAATGATGAAGACACACTGAAATAAATGTATTTTTAAAAATATTCACTGAATTAATTGTAATAGTGTCTGGGTCTAGAGAGGCAAATGCCACTTTGAAAAATGATGCATGACACTAAAGAGAATAATTCTGTTCTCATATACTTTCCTCTACAGATTGGATGTTGGGTGGATTAAAAACCAGTAGGGAAACTGGAGAGGGAAAGATTGTTCATTATGTTCTGGTCTCTAATTTGCTCAGGGGCATTGAGATGTGTGAAAATGAATATGAGACCACCTGCTATAATACCTTCCATAACTGGGATAAAAATTAAGTAGATATATTTATAAAATTCTCAATAATAAATAAACACGCATATTTATACAACTTCTCAATGACAAATAAGCACTATATATCTTTCCTTATTTATTATTTTAGTTTTAACTGTTTTAGTTTTGTAAAAATGTGGTGGCTGAAAAGAAAATGGCTTTTTTCTCAACATTCTTACTGTAACTCTCTATTTCTTCGGGTGTTAAGTGATGGATTACACAGGAAATAGTCTATCATTCTTTCTATAAAGATTCTGCAGTCAAAGAGAAACTATGAGCATATTTGGCCCACTACAATTTAATTATGCATTGACTACATCCCAGAATGCTCTCCCATAAATTCCATAGTGCCAACAGGGGCTGCGATGTCTCTTTGTTAGGTTATCGATAAAATGTCTTAAAGTGAAGTTTCCTTTACATTAAAAAGAAATTACTCAATTGGATACTTACATGTGTTAAAGACACCAGCAAAAACCCAGCATTGGCCATATCGGACTGGATTCTCAGAGCTCTGGTATTCCAATAGAATGTCAACGCTTCCAGTCCAGGCCGATGGGGGGACACCATAGGCATAGATATTGTCCCAGGATCCAACGAGGACACCTTCGTCATCTTTGGCATTCACCTAAATGAGTCCATGAGAAGTGAGAAGGAAGAAAGTTCATTTAGGTTTGTCTACTCCAGGCTATGCATGGTGCAAGCTATGGCTGCCATTGCCTTCTACATGTTGTGCCCAGTGAAAAGAGTTCCACTTCTGTTCAATTTACCATTACATTGTCAGAAAAAAAGATGCAAAAACTAAATATGCAAGAGGAGACCAAATAACCAAGATTGCCTGTTAAATAGCATACTATTATAGCAAGGCAAAGTTGAATGGTAGATAGGAGGAGTGTGACAGCTACCTGATTGGAAGAAGACATACACAGGACACTTGGTTTGGGCTAGAATAGTGCTCAAGAATGATGTGGGGAAGAGAGGAAGAAGACCTACAAAAGATAAAAGCTCAAGTAGGGATCTTGTCCACTTGGAAAGAGAATTCAAAACTCACAAATGAGAAATTAGTGGTTTAATGGATTTTGACTTTCATTATGAGTGGTAGATTCTAATGAATTGAAAAAGTTAACAGATGTTGTCATGGAATCATTAAGAGTTAAGAAAATAGATTCCCATGGGATGCTTACAGAGGATTTTTTGTTTTTGTTTCTCCTTTCTCTTTATCTCTCTCT